>NC_135174.1:9034353-9342448 GCF_041146795.1 Maylandia zebra | reverse complement strand
AAAAAATGTTCATGCATTTTTTATTTGTCATTTATTAAAATTATAAATATATATTTTAACTCAAAAGTACAGTTTTTAAATTTAACCCTAACCCTTGTGCGTGTTTTTTATTTTGACAGCGAATGCGCACCTGCGGACCACTTATGTGCAGCCCTGGTTATTTAGCTCATCATATTGCAGCCACAGAAATTCTTTTGTCCATGAAACCATAAAGCTGCACTTTCTTTTTGCCTTATAGTCTGATTTGTCATAACTTCTCCGTTTTGTGGTAAGCTTTTCTTTGGCTGTCACTTCTTCACCCTGACCTGTCTTATTTGGCTCAGCAGAACTGAAATATAAATCCTGCTGCTTTTACACACTCACTCACATAAGCTCAGCGATTCTCTGCGCGATCAACCTCTCACATGTTTAAGCTGCGGGAGATTTCACTTGTCATGTTTGCATAGTAAGCTAACGATTAATAAGACGATGTCAGAGGAATTGGTGCACAAATTATCATCACTCACCAATCAGTACTGTCGCTCTCTATACACAGTTCGCACGATTGCAAAGTGAAAGCAAAAAAACAAGCACAAATTCAAACGCGATTTCAATATGTCACATATTGACAGTGGCTCATCGATGCCAATGACATAATTACCCAGCTACATTTCTGAAAGAATGCAAAAGCATTGACATATATTTTTCCTACAATAGCCCGACGGGCAGGGAAGAGATAGATTTTGGTAGCCCGACTGAAAAAAATCGCTAGCTCCAGGACGTCGGGCTAGCGATATTGCAAGCCCTGTATCTGATTGAGGAATCACTCATCTTTGGAAAAGAGAGTTTATTACAGAGAAATGTCTCTTTCCAAAATAAAAGCTATACTATCAGCTTCTTCTGGGCTATATTCTCAGCAGCATAAGGAGAATCCTGTGCTAACAGCTGTCTAAATGACTCGGCTAAAGTTAGTTAGTTGTTTTTGTCTTTGCACTAGGATGATGTCGGCGTAAATGTGCAGTCATATTCGTTGTGTTCCCACTAGTGCTTTCAGGTTAATCTCGTTGAAATGACCTTAACGCCACAACACGGCAAATCTCCGTTAACGAGCTACCGCCGATCGCCCCGTGCATGGGGCTAGACGGCCAACACGTTAACGAGCTAACTGCGCTAACACACTAGCTCCCACCCATGTAATTGAGCATTGCATGGCACATCCAACATACTGTTTTACTTTAGTCCATGACTCGCTTACCTTCAGGGTCATACGTCACATGAAAACCAAAATAATTCCAAATGCCAGATCTGAATGAGGGTGGGGGAGGTCCATGTTGCAAGGAGAGCTTAACTTCTGTCTTGCTAGCTTGCCCTGCGCTCTTCCTTCTGACGATGCTGTCTGTGTTGAGCGCTCAGTGGATCTGCGCTGGACAGTGCAGCCTAGGCGGAGTAGTCGAACGCAGATTCACTGAGCGCTCAACACAGACCGCATCGTCAGAAGGAAAGTTGATCAAATAAATTACAAATGTTGTATTGTTCGATACATATGCGTACCGAACCGAAAGCACTGTATTGAACGGTTCAATATCGATACGAATATCGTTGCACCCTTAGATATATATATATATATATATATATATATATATATATATATATATATATATATATATATATATATATATATATATATATATATATCTCTGAAGCACTGCCTACCTTGTTCATTGCTCCAGGCTGCTGGCCTCTTATCCCAGCCTGGCCCCCAGCTCCCGGCTGCTGTAGGGTCTCAGCCAAAAGGTTGCTGCCACCGACCATCCCCTGATTGCCGAAACCCATCCTTGGAGAGCCATTAATCACCTGGTTCCCAATCATGCCTGGCTGCTGCTGTCCATTACTGCCTTTCTGCTGTGCTCCCATCATGGTCCTGATCATTCCACCTGCAGCACTCTGCTGCTGCATCATGTTGGCCTGCTGCTGAGGGGAAAGGTGTTGTCCTTGGCCCATCATCTGCTGAGGCCCCTGACCAGGGGACGCCTTCATGTTCGCTAAGTGCTGCCCCATGGCAGCGGGGCCTCCTGGGCTACCCATGGCTCCTTGGTGCCCCGGCTGAGTTGAGGGTGTTGCCCCCGCACGCAAAAGCTCTGACAGCTGTTTATGCTTGGCCACTGCATCCTGCCCTCCACCAACTCCCCCAGGACCATGACCAAGCCCAAGACCCAATCCTCCTGCCCCTCCACCACCGCCTCCAGGACCCAACAATGCCGGTCCTCCTCCTAGAGTGGTGTGCAGCTGGTTAGGGTCCCCACCATTGACCAGACCTTGTTCATTGGAGCTGATGAGCTCATCTGGGAGGTCGTGCTCCAATTCAAAAAGAGATCCGAAATCTGAAATGAAGAAAGGCAAGTTCAAGAAGGCAAAAAAAGCAGAGAAAGAGCGAGGAGGACGACAACAGGGACCACAGCAATGTTAAGCTGGTATAATCCATCATATTTAAGCATGACCAAGTGAAAATGTGATCACTTGCTTGACATCAAAAATTTATGAAAGCTGATCATGCATGACCAATTTTCTCACATCAGAAATTAAAAACATACTATCCAATGCAACAACACTGAGCACCGAACCAGTAAATGATTTAGAGGTGGGCAACCTGACAAACTTATATGATGAATAAAATAAAAACAGTGTTGTCTAAGCATTTTTTCCCTCCATATGAAATGACCAAAAGTGTGATCAGCTGTGGCACAAGTAGGACGATATTCATTTGACGCACTATGCATCTTGTGAGTCTACCACATTTTGTAAAAGAGAAAATGGCATGACAGACAAAGTATAGCAGCTAACCAACAATGCTGAATGAAGCAAAGTGACGGACAATAATAACCACCACTTCTAGTCAAGAGAGAGAAAAAAATTTGTAGTATCTACTGTACGATCTACGATCTGCAGAGACAGTTAAGTTTTTAGTGGCAGGCTTTGTATCCAAGCAAGAACAGTAAACCAATAGTGTGATGTGTGATTTAAAACTAACCTTACTACCCAGGTTTGCAGAAAGAGTCTCTGATCAGTAAAGACATTCAAAGTGTTGCACAGACAGGTTGACGAATGGACTATTTCATCGAAGTAAGGCCACAAAAATTGGTAAGATACACAGGGACCGGGGATAAATTATTTCTAGTGAGAACAGCAATCCAAGCTTTAGCAGGCTATATTCCGTTCAGTCAAACACAATTTTTATGCTACACATTACCAAGTAATGGTAATGTGTAATGCTACACATTACCATTACTTGGTAATGTGTAGCATTACCAGGTAATGTGTAACATACACATTACAATCAGTTAGTTATCTGACACATTACAAAGAAATGTGGCAGTCAGCAATTAAACATAACTAAGTTAAACATAAATTCACTGCAGCTCACAAACATTTGAAACATGCTTTTATTCTGTCCACACTTAACTTTTTCCCCTCAGGAAGCAGAAATATTAGACAAATAATTACTTAAGCCTTATTTAAAATACAAATGCAACGGGTTCAATGGTTCAGTGCTATGACATTTGAGTAACAGTTTTGTTTGTTTGCTTGTTTGTTTTAAGTATTGCATTGCTGTAATTGTTAAAGTTTGGGTTTTGGGAGCTATCTGACCTAACTAAGGCATTTAGGTAGCACCTTTACCATTTCTTGTTGTTTTGTAGACCAAATGCTTTTTCAAATAGACTGACCATCCATGAAAATAACCTGCAGTTCAATTAATGCTACGATTTAAAGACAACTGGAGACATCAACGGGAAGCATCTTTCGGCAACAACCACACTTCATGGCAGTGACACGAAGAATAATTTTGAGTGCAGTTAATTACATCCTCAAATCGTGTTTATCTTTTGGCAGTAATGCGTCTGTCATCGATATATACTTTGTAAGGTGACGGAAATGTGTGCAGTGCCTGACTAATTTAACCGTAATGGTCTCTCTTATTGCCGAGCAGGCGGGCAGAGACGCAGCTGGCTTTGGTGTAACGACTGAGTGAATGTCTAAGTGATGAAATCTGGGTGAATATTTCGTGCGTGTAGTAGTATTCGGTCACTAACTGGGCTTTCTGGTTAGCAGCTCGGTGGTTAGGCATGGCGCTGTGTCCATGCTCCACCGTTTCGTTCTCGGGCCACTATTCCAGCTGCTGCCACACGCCATCCACACACACGCAGAAAAAAAACGTACCAACAATGGCAGTTTGAGCTTAACAATCAGTCGGACCCGTGGGCCTAAATTTAGCTCTCACCAGGCTAGCAGCACCACCGTCTGCAACCTCTGTCTTCGCTAACATCATTAACGATGGCTTACGGCAGTTAAGAAAGGGTCCGAGTTATGATGGGGCAAAACAAGGTTGTTTTAAACCCTAGCAGCCTAAAAACTCGAGTACAGAATAGCAGTACGTATACATAGCTGTCAATTTAAGACAACTCTATGACACCAAGAAACTTCATCGTAAGTTTGACTGGCAATGGGGTTACAAACAACCCGGCTAAAGTAGTCATTAGACACGGGACCGTCAAGACAAGATCCGCGTTCAAGTGGGCTAGCCTAGCGCTAGCTGAATGGCTAGTAGCTACCTCCGGCTAAAATGGCTGTTAGCATGCGAGCTAGACGGGGAGCGTTTCTTCACGTACACACACTCACTACTAGCACGCTAACATTAGCAAGCTACGACAAAAACAGAAGCGTAATCCCGCGTTTCCCTCCTCTTTTAAGTAACCACAAGCCGTTCAAAAACAAAAAACTCAACGAATAACACCAAACCAAATTATAACCTGAGCCAGTACTTACCGTTTCCATCGCTGGCGGACGCGGAAAGTGCCGGAGAGGAGAGTTTAGGCCTCTTGGCTGAAGGCGGGCCAGAGTCCAGAACGTTCTCGGCCATATTTTTTCGAAATAAAAATATATAAAGTATCCACAATTGCAGTCGTTTTCACACCTTTAGAACCTCATTCCTTTCCGTTTCCAATATTGCGACTTTTCCCCCTCCTTTTGGGGGACTAAGAGGGGGAAAGTCACGGGTACGAATTACTCCTCTTTCCCTGGGTTCGCCTCTCGATTTCAGCCTCGGCGTATATCAACCCCCTCCCTCCCTCGTCAGATTTTTTGTTCTTTATAAATTTCTGCCAGCGGAGGAGGAGGGGGTCCGTGAAAGTAGAGGGAGACACACGCATCGGCTTCCCTCTAAACTTACAGAGCCTCTTCCGATGTAAATAAACTAGCCCCTGCTACCTCTCCCATGATCGCATCCGTCATTTCAGCTTCCTTTCCAGCGGAGTCTGGATGAAGATAATGTCGGGCAGAAAAGCCTCGTTTGCCTGCGAAGTGACGGTGGTGCTGCTGGTGGCAGCGGGTGAGGATGCGGGGATGCAAATTAAAAAAATAAAACTGAAAATATTCAAGTGCAATGGTTGACAAAATATAATGCGTATTATCTATGCATATAAAGATCCAAAAACCCTCAAAGTTGGTTATGATTCATCTATGCAGCAAGATGAACGTGATCTTCTGTTTCTGAGGTTTATAGTTGCAAAGATTCATTTTGAACTGTGTTAAAGAAGGGGAACTTATGTTTTAAAACATTTTGTAAGTGGAAGCTTTAAAGAACAAAATAGTGCAATAACTTGGAATTTAGCAGACCGAAGTTGATTCATGAAGCTTGAAAACTCTGTATTCTGTGGAAAGGTTTGGCTGAGCCTGATTATTTTCTAATTTAAATACATAATGTTTTATTTATAGCTAAACTTTCAGTGAGACACCACAAAAATTTGTAATCTTCCCATGATGATGGTGCAACTCTGCAGGGTTGCTCCAAAGCCAGTTTCACTGAGAAAAGCATTAAAAGCTTGTCACCAGACTCTCCACTTCAGGCCAAGTAAACTGTCCAAAACCAATCTACAGGTTCTTTCTTTTCAGTAACATTTATAAATATGTCACTGAAAAGAAAGAACCTGTTTGAACAGTGATTGTTTTAACGTGTTAATTTCCAGTCCCCCTGGTGTTTCCCCTCAAACCTCTCTCTGTGTAAAAGTATTCAAAGATGTAAAACTGCACAAAATGTAACTGTCTAACATTTGCAATATGTTTATGAGCATGTTCCATTAAATCTGTACAGTAATGGTACACACATGCACTGTCTGAGTTTAATCAAAGGTCACTTTATTTAGTTACTGCTCCATTATATCCACCAATGTGAATTTTCACATGTGTCTCTGAAACACAGAATCAGTTTGCTTTTATAAATTACATGATCTGTGCTAGAATAACTTACTGTTAGCTGCTGGTAAATGTTTTACAGCTTGATCTGGAGTAAAGAGTGAACACACTAAAAAAAATGCCCTTTTTAAACTTATTTAATCTGGGCCTTTTGGTGATGCATTCTCTAACAAGTATCTCAGCATATACTGATTCTTTTTAAGTTTTTCATTACAACAATCAATCACCTCTCAAGCAATACTTTATACAAATGCTGTGCACTTCCACAGAATACAGTGGCTTGGAAAAGTATTTGGCCCCCTTGAACTTTTCCACATTTTGTCACATTACAGCCACAAACAGGAATCAATTTTATTGGAATTCCACGTGAAAGACCAATACAAAGTGGTGCACACGTGAGAAGTGGAACAAAAATCATACATGATTCCAAACATTTTTTACAAATAAATAACTGAAAAGTGGGGTGTGCATAATTATTCAGCCCCATGAGTCAATACTTTGTAGAACCACCTTTTGCTGCAATTACAGCTGCCAGTCTTTTAGGGTATGTCTCTACCAGCTTTGCACATCTAGAGACTGAAATCCTTGCCCATTCTTTGCAAAACAGCTCCAGCTCAGTCAGATTAGATGGACAGTGTTTGTGAACAGCAGTTTTCAGATCTTGCCACAGATTCTTGATTGGATTTAGATCTGGACTTTGACTGGGCCATTCTAACACATGGATATGTTTTGTTTTAAACCACTCCATTGTTGCCTTGGCTTTATGTTTAGGGCCGTTGTCCTGCTGGAAGGTGAACCTCCGCCCCAGTCTCAAGTCTTTTGCAGACTCCAAGAGGTTTTCTTCCAAGATTGCCCTGTATTTGGCTCCATCCATCTTCCCATCAACTCTGACCAGCTTCCCTGTCCCTGCTGAAGAGAAGCACCCCCAGAGCATGATGCTGCCACCCCCATATTTGACAGGGCGGATGGTGTGTTCAGAGTGATGTGCAGTGTTAGTTTTCCGCCACACATAGCGTTTTGCATTTTGGCCAAAAAGTTTCATTTTGGTCTCATCTGACCAGAGCACCTTCTTCCACATGTTTGCTGTGTCCCCCACATGGCTTGTGGCAAACTGCAAACGGGACTTCTTATGTCTCCAAAAGTTGATTCTGTTCATCTGGACGTAGCGTTTTGTGGGAGAAACGTTTCGTCACTCATCCAAGTGACTTCTTCAGTCTCAGCTGACTGCAGGTTTCCCCAAACATCTCTCTTCACTTGCATCCCAGTCACGGAAGCGTTGGAGGTAGTCCGTAAGAGATTACAGGATGACACCAACCTCAGCAACAGGACCACTCTCAGCATCGACCAAGTGTGTTTGCTTTTGGAACTGTGTCTTCATTCCACCTACTTCACATACAAGGGTCAGTTCTACAGGCAGAAACATGGGTGTGCCACGGGCTTCCCAGTTTCACCCATCGTGGCAAATTTGTACATGGAAGAAGTGGAAAAGAGGGCTTTGCTATCCTACCCTGGAAGACCACCAAGCCATTGGTTCAGATTTGTTTACGACACCTGGGTGAAAATCAAATCTCAGGACGTACCACATTTCACGGATCAAATTAACTCAGTGGACCGACACATCAAATTCACCAGGGAGGATATGAAAAGTGGCAGGTTAGCCTTCTTAGACTGTGAGATTTCCATCAGTAATGGGGGACATCTAAAAGCTGACGTGTACCGTAAACCTACACATACGGATCAGTATCTAAGGTTTGACTCTCATCATCCACTGGAGCACAAACTGGGTGTCATCAGGACGCTACAACACCGAGCGAACACCATCCCCACTGACACAGCGGCCAGGGAGGCAGAAGAACAGCACATCAAGAAGATCAAGAACATATTTCGCCATCTTACAATGGTGTGATTGCAGCCATTCCCCAACTCTCTGTGAATGGGACTCATGACCATTGATCAGTGGTCTTTGATCAGTGGGTTTTGGTCAGTGGTTGTTGATCAATGGTCATGAGAATTTGCATAATTATGATGAAGGAACTGACCTCCTAGCCCATTGTTCCTTCAGTGAGCTGGTTTCAGTCATTATGCAAATGTACTGTTTATAAGATTTGGGGAAACCTGCAGTCAGCTGAGACTGAAGAAGTCACTTGGATGAGTGACGAAATGTTTCTCCCACAAAACGCTACGTCCAGATGAACAGAATCGACTTTTGGAGATTTCCTTTCCTGGATGATTGAGAATGCATCAAGACAGGATTTCTTCTGGTTTTCTGTTAACAATGGCTTTCTTCTTGCCACTCTTCCATAAAGGCCAACTTTGTGCAGTGCACGACTAATAGTTGTCCTATGGACAGATTCCCCCACCTGAGCTGTAGATCTCTGCAGCTCGTCCAGAGTCACCATGGGCCTCTTGGCTGCATTTCTGATCAGCGCTCTCCTTGTTCGGCCTGTGAGTTTAGGTGGACGGCCTTGTCTTTGTAGGTTTACAGTTGTGCCATACTCCTTCCATTTCTGAATGATGGCTTGAACAGTGCTCCGTGGGATGTTCAAGGCTTGCGAAATCTTTTTGTAGCCTAAGCCTGCTTTAAATTTCTCAATAACTTTATCCCTGATCTGTCTGGTGTGTTCTTTGGACTTCATGGTGTTGTTGCTCCCAATATTCTCTTAAACAACCTCTGAGGCCGTCACAGAGCAGCTGTATTTGTACTGACATTAGATTACACACAGGTGCACTCTATTTAGTCATTAGCACTCATCAGGCAATGTCTATGGGCAACTGACTGCACTCAGACCAAAGGGGGCTGAATAATTACACACACCCCACTTTGCAGTTATTTATTTGTAAAAAATGTTTGGAATCATGTATGATTTTCGTTCCACTTCTCACGTGTGCACCACTTTGTGTTGGTCTTTCACATGGAATTCCAATAAAACTGATTCGTGTTTGTGGCTGTAATGTGACAAAATGTGGGAAAGTTCAAGGGGGCCGAAAACTTTTGCAAGCCACTGTAAAATATCATAATGTAACTTTAGGGTACAACAACTTGTCTCTTGTGAGGAAGCCTCTAACGCAGTCGTGTCAAATTCATTTTAGCCCTCGTGCCACGTGCTGCCAAATTTGAGGTCAAGCTTGGCTGGGCAGTAGCAGTATTCTGTAATAAAATGTACTTTTCCACATTCACTTATCCAGGGATTCAGTGGGCAAGAAACCTAGCCAGGGATATCTATACCCCCCTCTGTAGTTGGCTAATAGGGAAAATAGGGATAACGAGGCAAAGTAATTAAAATTAAAGCTGCAAGCAGCGTTATGAGGGCCCTCGCACCCCGGCATGTCGAGCCACGCCCAACACATAAAACCAGCACGTCCGATCTGATGTCACATTGATGGAATTCATGCATTTAATCACCAGCTAACATTTCACCTTATTCAACCATGATTATAGTCGTCCCACTAGGTGGCGCTCTAACCATTACTGACAAATGGCATAACAAACATTTCCGAGCTCGAGTCTCATCAAGCCTGTGAAGTTTGGGAGAGATTGGACAAATTTTGTTTTCGAGTGACAGCAGATTACTGCTTTTTGGCAAGTGATTGAAACCAGGTGCCGCCATGACCACCCCGTTTCCCTGAACGTAAAAAGCTTCGCAATTTAACATCACAAAGGTCTTTAGATTCCACACAGAGGAAATCGCATCAATCTGATGAAATCCCTTGGAGGAGTTCGTCAAAGAACGGTGCCTGAAAAGAGGGGAAAATGTCGCCGAAATTACACATTCATTTTAAAATGGCTGACTTCCTGTTGGATTTGGGATATTGCTCTAAGAGACTTTTTTGTACAACTTGATCTCTCCTATAAGCTTCCCAGATTTCAGACTCATACACAAAACACAGAGCAGGGGCTGATGATTTGAAAGTTTGTAGGGGGCGCTGTGGAGCCATTTTGCGCTATTCAAGGAAGGTGATCACATAACAACAAAGCCTTCGTCCCATTGGAGGTGTGCACCAAATTTCAAGGCTTTTTAAACTTTCCAAGCCCCTCAAAAGCCACTTCATTGTTCATGGTGAACAGCGTTGCCACCAGGGTGCGCCGTTCAGTTTAAAGTCACAATTTTCGCACTGAAGCATCATGAAGGACTGATGGTGATATTCACCGCTTTTGAGGTGGCCACGATGAACCTGTGAAAATCAGTAAAACAAAGTGTAAGACATGACATTTCCTGTTCCCACTAGGTGGCGCTCTGCGTATTCCTGACAATGGGCACATCAATTTGTTCAGGGTGGGTCTGACATCATGCCTGTAAAGTCTGGTACTGTTCAGACTGGATTTCATTGAGTTACACTAATTTGTTTCTTCATGGCGAGACATCAAAGTTCGCCATGCTGCTGGGGTCACACCCTTTTGCTAAAAGTCACAGTTTTCACTGTAACCCAAGACCAACTCCTTAAGGCTTTCCTGGAGAAATTTGAGGCTCTAAATGTCACCCATCACAATACTGTACCCCAAAGTGTAAAACATGACATTTCCTGTTCCCACTAGGTGGCGCTGTCCTTGATGTCAAATATGGCAGTAGAAATATGTTCAGGGGTGGAGCCTTATCATATGTGTTCACTTTGGTCAAGGTCAGGAAATGTATGACAAAATGAGAGGCAATAAGATTTTCATGGCGAGTCATCGAAATTCGCCATGGCGCCACGGCCTCACCGTATTGGGAAAACTCAAAAGCTCCGCAATTTAACATGGCACAAGGGTGTAGTTGACACTGTCCAAAGATGAAGCTTATACGACCAAATCCCAAGGAGGAGTTCGAAAAAGTTCGAGGCATGGAAACGGTAAAATTAGAGCCAAAATGTCACCTTCACTTCTAAATTGCGGACTTCCTGTTGGGTTTGCATCAATGGGCCCCCAGACTTTTTTGTTTGACTCGGCATGATACACATGTGTGCCAGATTTCATACATGTAGCTCAAACTATGTGGTCGTAGGGCTGCATTTAACAAGGCATAGGTGGCGCTGTAGAGCCATTTCCCAGTGCTCATATGTAAAACCATTAAAATACAAAATTTTTCACCAGACCTGGCATGTGTGCAAAATTTCATGAGTTTTTGAGCATGTTTAGGCCCTCAAAAAGGCCCTTGTTTTGCCTGAATAATAGTAATAAGAAACGGAGCAGATACAATAGGGCCTTCGCACTCTCGGTGCTCGGGCCCTAACTAAGGCTAAAGTACAATTATGTGGGGACACTGAAGCACTACCAAGCTAGCATCCCCAGGTTAGGATTCCCAAGCCGGTCAGTAGATGTAATGTCTCCACCGTGTCCTGAGTTCTCCTTGTGGGCCTCCTCTGAGGACTCCTCCCTGTTGGGCACCTCACCTGGGAGGTATCCAGACAGTATCTTAGTTTGATGCACAAACCACATCAACTTGCTCCTTTTGATTAGGAGGAGTATAGTGTTTATACGCTGAGTCCCTCTTGAATGACTCATCTACCCTATTTCTAAGAAAGAGCACAAACACCATTCAGAGAAAGTTTATTTCTATCTGCAATCTTATTCTTTTGGTCATTACCCAAAAGATAGAAATATAGATTTGCCAGTAAATAAACAGCTTCACTTTCACACTCAGCTCTCTCTTTACTACAACAGACACATGCAACATCTGCAACACTGCAGATGCTGCACCAATCCATCTGTCAGTGTTCTGCCCCTTTCTTCACTCACTCATGAACAACACTAGTTGGGTCAGCAACTCATTCCCAATCCAAAGTGGGCTTTCCCCCATTTTCTGGCTGAGAAACATAGCCTAATACTTGGAGGTGATGAGTCTTATCCCAGCCACTTCACACTCTGCTGCAAACTGCCCTTCAGTGTAAGCTGGAGATCATTATTTAATGAAGACAGCAAAACCATATCATCTGAAAAAACCAGAGACCAGATCCCGAGACCAGCAAAAGCAACACCCTCTGCCTATTGTCTACATCTAGAAATTCTGACCATAAAAGTTATGAACAGAATTGGGGACAAAAGGCAGACAAAGTGCAAAGCAAAGCAAACTTTCACAGCTATTGTGCAGGGACTGGAGCAATGGGACTAATATACCACACTCCTGAAGCACCCTTCATAGGAGCTTCCAAGGGACACAATGGAATTTTTTCTGTAAGTCCACAACAGAGATGTAGACTGGTTGGGCAAAATGTTATGCATCCGGTAATATCCTTTAGGGAATAAAGAGTTGGTCCATACTTACATGAACAGGACAAAAACCACATTGTCTCCTAAATCTAACATTTGACTAATGGGCAGACTCTCCTCTGCAGGGTAGTCTGTGGAGAACCTTCCTCCATGCGAAAGAATAGGCCTTCCCATGGAGGATGAGCTTCTGGCTCCATTTCTTGGAAAAAGGGACCACGACCCCAATTTGCCAATCCAAGGGAAATTTCTATAACTTCTGCATGATTTTCCCTCCGGAGCCCGTAGGGACTCAGGGTGAATTTCACCCACCCGAGTTAAAAAACTCTCTGTTGTGTGGTTAATTACCACAAAGATGGCCGAGTCATCCCCCTCATCCACAGACTCTGCTTCCTCTACAGTAGGTGTGTCAGTGGGATTGAAGAGATCCTCAAAGTTTTCCGTCCAGCACCTAACAAAATCCTTTGTCCTAATCTTTCAGATTGTCACGGCCTGGAGGTTCAGCTGGTCGCTGATCATCTCTCTCTCTCTCTCTCGCCAGGGCGGAACTCATTATGGGTTCACGCCCTTGGCCCACGCCCTCGGAGGAGGAAACACCTGTGCCTCATCAGTGTGGATGGCATTTAAGCCAGGAAGCAACGGCTGTTCTTTGCTGGATCGTTGTGAGAATCGCGTCAGTGAAAGTCGAGCGTCTAGCAAGTGTTTTTCCATGTAGTTGTGTGTTTGGAATCTAATGAGCGTTTCTTTGTGTGCAGACCCTCTGGACTCTTTTCCCTGGTGTTCCCTGAGTGTTCGAGTGGATTCGTGTTTGGATTGTTTGGAGAGAGACGAGAGTGTTCACCTGGATTTCCCCCGGAGCCCTGCCCCTCTCACCTTTTGTAGATAGCACTGCCCCGCACCTTTGTAGATAGCACCGCCCCGCACCTTTGTAGGTAGCACTGCCCCGCACCTTTTGTATATACACTCATTGGACATTGTTTATTAATAAATTCTCTTGTGTGCATCAATCCCCGGAGTCCAGCACGTGAGTCCACCTTGTACACCGCGACACAGATTGAGGACTCAAATGCATATTCCAATTGCAGACAGAAATATACAAAGCAAACATTCAATTGCAAGGCTGTTATAAAAGTCCAAAGAATCCAAAGTCCATTTGTGAAGGGAAACTAAACATAATGACAGTATATGAGCACACAGGGAAACATACAGGAACATATACATATGTCACAACAAAGAGTCAAATGAAGCTATACTGTATTACCAAAAGTATTCACTCACCCATGGAAATCATTGAAATAAGGTGTTCCAGTCAATTCCACGTGTAAAAAATGACTAAATAAATAAATAAAATAAAATAAAATAAAATATCTAGCACCTAGGCACACAGACTGCTTCTATAAATACTTGTGAAAGAATGGGTTGCTCTCAGAAAAGCTCAGTGAATTCCAGTGTGGTACCATGATAGGATGAAACCTTTGCAACAAGTCCATTCATAAAATTTCCTCACTACTCACTATTCCACAGTTGACTGTTAGTGGTATTATAACAAAGAGTAAGTGATTGGGAATGACAGCAAGTCAGTGGCAAAGTAGCAGGGTTCGTAAAATCACAGAGTGATCACAGGTGGATGCTGAAAAGCCAAGAGCACAGAGGTCCCCAACTTTTTGCAGAGTCAGTCACTACACACCTCCAAATTTCATGTGGCCTTCAGATTAGCACAAGAACAGCCCTTAGAGAGCTTCATGGAATGGGTCTCCATTTCCAAGCAGCTGCATCCAAACCTTACATCACAAAGCACAATGCAAAGCGTTTAATCTGATGGTGTAAAGCATGCTGCCATAGAACTTTAGAGCAGTGGAGACGTGTTAAATGGAGCGACAAATCAAGCTTCTCTGTCTGGCAATCAGATGGACGAGTCTGGGTTTGGTGAATGTCAGGAGAAAGGTACTTGTGGGACTGTACAGTGCCACATCCAAAGCTTGGTGGAGGGGGATTATGGTGTGGGGTTGTTTTTCAGAAACCGGCCTCAGCCCCTTAGTCCCCCTGAAAATTATTGTTAATGCTTCAACACACCAAGTTATTTTGGACAACCATATGGGAGCATATTTGGGATGGCTCCTTCCTGTCCCAACATCACTGCACACCAGTGCACCAAGAAAGGCCAATAAAGACATGGATGAGCTAGTCTGGTGTGGAATCCTGACTACAACTCAATAGAACAACGTTGGGATGAATTAGAGCATAGACTGCGAGCCAGGCCTTTTGTCGAACATCAGTGTCTGACTTCACAAATGTATGTGCTTTCTGCAAGAATGTTCACAAATTCCCATAAACACACTCTTGTAGAATGTCTTCCCAGAAGAGTTGAAGTTATTATAGCTGCAAAGGTTGTGCCAATATCACATTAAATGCCACGGATTAGGAATGGGATGTCACTCAAGTTCATATGCATGTGAAGGCAGACAAGCAAATTCTTTTGGCAATGTAGTGTGTGTATTCAAGCTGGCCAGGCAGGATGACTCTGGTTGCACAGAGTGGTGGCGACTAGGTTGATAAGTGATAAGGAGAAAGGGAATTAGCAAGGACCATGCTTCCCTTTTGAAGAGCTAGAGGAAGTGGGCTCTGGAAAACATGTGGCAGCCATTGTAGCAAGTGGGTGATCACCTGGTTGCGCAGCAAGCCTACAACCAGCTAGCAGGAAGGACCAAAGTTAAGGAGGAACTAGGAAGGTGTGGTACAACTTTACTGGTGACACTTTTTGTTTTTATGGTTTACATGTCCAGAGGAGTTTCCCTAAAGACCAGCCCATACTCAGGAGTGAGCTATGGCTTAAGATCAATAGTCACCTTTAAGAAGGAAAGAGCCACTTGCTGCTGTCCAAAGGCTTCATTTTGTTGGTTGTGGTATTCAATTATAATCTAAATTGAAGACTCAAATGCAGGCAGAAATAATTACAAAAATTAAAAGTAACAACAACCAACTATGGCAACCAAACAGAACATCAAATAACAAGATTAAAGACTAACAGATAAGTGTTAACAAGGTCCCCTGCCTATCCAGGCCTGCTTAGAATGGTTTGTCAATGAGCTAAGGATGAACAATACACATGAACCAGTCTTTAATATCAGTTGATGAGATTTTTTTTTTGTTTATAATATGTTTAGAAACAGTAGTTAACATAGGATGGATCTTTAAATCTCTTTGATGAAAACAAAACAAAAAAACAGCAGCCTCAGGGAGCAGAAAACTCCAGGAAGGTTTGGCTTTGAAACCAAAACCTTCTTCCTGTGAGGCAACTCCTCTAACCACTGCACCATCATGCTGATGCAATAGACTGTCCAATGAAACTTATCATAATGCATTGAAGGCTTTCCAAACAGCTTAAGATAGGCCAGTCCTTAAAATCTAAGAGTAAAATTACAACTTTTCCCAATTTCTTTTTCAATCGTACTAAGCATAGATAGTTTCATAATGTTATGCCTTGAAGAAATGGTGTAAAGATGTACTTTGTAAACCTGGAGACTTTATATGGTTTATGCTTTATATATTGCTCAGCTGGTCATCTACTAATTGGAAGGTTGGTGAGTCGATCCCTGGCTGCTCCAGTCTCCAGCCTGCATACTTAGGTACTCTCGGGCAAGATACTGAACCCAAAGGTGCTCTGTGATTCGTTCATCACAGCATGAATGTGTGTGAATGTTTGCTAGAAAGCACTTAGGTGCAAAAAAAGTGCTGCAGTGAATGAGGTATGTATAAAGCACTTAGAGTGCTATATAAGGACCAAGCCACTTACCATCTTTTTGTACCTCAAAAAGGTTCACGTAATTATGAAAAAGAATAATATGAAAAAGGGTAAAAATTAGTGCATTTATTCCATATTCAGGAAGTAGTTTTACCTTACCTTTAGGGTCCAGTAATGACTAGTGTTTGGTAATTGCACACACTAAGAAAGAAATGCACTTTTACTACACCTGCGATTTCTCAGAGTGTGGGTAACAGTAAGCCAGATGTTCTGATAGCTGAAATGTTCTTCTGCAATTCCAGAATGTGCCATTTTAAGTTTGTTCGATCAGAATCAGTCATCTTTGTTTCTTTGCTATGTGGCCATGCAAAGAAAAGAAAAGTTCTTTCAAAATATGCAGTATACATATATGATAGGTAAAAAGTAAGAAAAAGCAAGTTATAGAATGTAGTCAGTATGTTCAGCTATTAAAAAATAGTTTAGTTTGAGATCTGTGGTTTGCCTGTTTGCTAAAAAGCCCCCAAAGCAAAACGACAACAACAAAAATCTGATGAATATTCTCCAAGTGTGGTCATTCTATCATTTTTCATATAACTGCAAAACTAGTGGCATCACCATCTGTTAATGTTAGCTATCTTACACATTTAATTACCTAAATTTTGTTTGGGATTAAAAGATTATAATATTGCACATCAAAAATGAAGCAAAACAACAGGCACTACAGTACGGTAAAGTACCAAGTCTGAGCAGCAATTTGAGTACACTTACATTAGTGCACCAAAACGTGATTAGATCTTGTTTAATATTCTGTGGAAAAGTCAATAAAGTCCAAAATTTTCCTCCAATTACATTCAGTTGGTATCAAGTATAAACAAATTGTTCATTAGCCCGATCAGGTCACAGGGTCACCAAATTCACTGGTCTTTTTTTAGATGTAGCTTCCAAACCATCCTGTTCCAAAATAAAACTGTCAACACACTGCACGACTTGCATTGTGTCCTTTAAGAAGAATTCCCCAGTGACATGCCGCTCAGCAGATGATACCAACTATAGAAAATATAGTAGCTGTTAAGAAAATTACAGAATGTTGCACTTTTTAATGATTTCTTCGTTCTTTAACAATAATTAGACAACAAATTTGATTTCCTTACATACCGATCACAAAGCTCAAGAAAGCTCCCTCAACCTTTTCAGATATTGCTCATACCTCCTTGTGTTTGTTCTTTCTACTAGAAGGTGTGGCATCATTTGTCTAATCCAGAGTGTAACATTTGGTCTTTGTGCATTTAGTCATTTTATTGTGGTTAGACTCTGCAAGACTTACATAGATGTTTGCATTTACCAGTTACAGTGTGTTAATCTGAGGTGTGAATTCACTGTTTGAGTTGCAACACAATTTTCAGTCCTCTGCTGCAATGTCCGTTTCTAAATCTTTGCTCCAAATATTTAATTTTATTCTTTTCTCAAACAGTCCTTTGTGAAATAGAACATTTTCCCAGCACTCTGTGAAAAATTAAGTGCATCTCATGATTCAGCAGTTTGTAAAGCCACCTTTAGCAGCAATAACATGAAATGCTCGCTTTCTGTATGACTTTGTCAGTTTCTCACATCGTTACAGAATCATTTTTGGCTCACTCTTCTCTCACTTGCTCTGCAACAGTCAGGCTGAAGTCTGGCCTTTGACTCGGTCACTCCAATACTTTGATTCTTGTTGTAGATTTGCTGGAGTGCTTGGGATCGTTGTGATGTTACATGACCCGATTTGAGCCAAGCCAAGCTGGCCGTCGCACAGATGGCCTCACGTTTGACTCTAGAATACTTTGGTACACTGAGGAGTTCATGGTTGACTCAGTGATTGTGAGGTGCCCAGGTCCTGGTGGCTGCAAAATAAGCCTAAATCATCACCCCATGTTTGACAGCTGGTGTGAGGTGTTTGTGCTGATATGCTGAGATTAGTTTTGGTCAAACATGGTTCTGTGCATTATGACCAAATATCTCTATTTTGGTCTTGTCTGTTCCAAAGACATTGTCCCAGGAGTTGTGTGGTTTGGTCAGATGCAACTTTGCAAACCTAACCCTTGCTGCCATGTGTTTTTAGAGAGCAGGCAATCCTTCCAAATAAGGGTTTTTCTAATTGTACTGTAACAAACTTTATAATTTAGCATGCTATAGAGGCCTGTTGAGGCTCTTGGGATTTTTTGCTGTTTCTCTGTTTTTTTGCTGCAACATCCACTTCTGAGAAGTTGATTAGCAAAACCCAACTGCTACTTATCCTGTTAATTTCTGTATTAGCAGTATCGGTATACTTAGTTTTTCACAGGACTGCATACAATCCTAAGCAAACTTTATTTTTTAACACGACTTTGCTTTAATGTGGTTTAACAAAACTTCTCAGCTGTCAAAATTATAAGTAAATACAAGCAAATTAATTTAAATAATTTTAATTTGAAATTTTAAATATTTCCAAGCCTCACAAAACTTAAATCTAGCATCAGTGTCAGAGCAGCTGTACCTGTAACTGCTGTCAAGACATCCCTAACTGAATACATTTGATGAAGACAGTTTCAAGATTAGGAAACAAAACATTATATATTTGATTTTGTTTGTGTGTTTATTATGATTGAAGTAAATGTGTGTCACTCTTTAATAGTAATATTTGTATTTTAATATATATAAATACAAATATTATTATATAATATATTTTAATATATATTCAAACTGACTTTAATAGAAACTACACATTCTTGGCATTGTCTCAGTTTGCTTCACACTAGTTTCCCTTAATTAAAAGGTGTCACCAGTAAAGGTGCACCGCACGATCCCGCTTCTTCCTCCGTACTTCTTTTTGGGAACCACACATGTGAATACCATCACTTCATCTACTCTTCTTCTCATGAAGACACAGCAGCTACTGCCAAATCACATTCAAATGGTCTAACATCCATTCCTCTGAGTTTTATTTTTCTTATTGATTTAGTTTAGCAGTGGTTGCTTTTGGAGCAGTCACCGCGGGGAATGATTCTGAGGGTGCTTCTCCAAAAAGCTGATGATGAGATGTTTCAGCTCTGAGAAACACAGATGGATCTTCCATTCTAAGGTGCTGACCAGCATTTCTCTTTAGTTAGTTAAGCAGTTCTTGCAAAAATATGGCTAAGTACAGTAGACAAAAAATACTTTTTGCTGTCTATCAGCACTACTTAGGAGCAACACAACTCGAAGTCAAGGAATTTCACCAATCAACTTTTAAGCTGTTATGTCCCAGCAATACTAACTCAACACAAAATCAAGACTGACACCAGAGTTTTTTGTTTGTTTGTTTTTCAGAAACACAGGGATATTTTTAATCATTACACATTCAAAGCTGAAACTTGCAAGCAGGAGAGCATTACAGCATCCTTCGTGAAGTCTGCCTTTATCCACACCTTGTCAGTAACTTTTTTCATAACTAGCAATTAAGCCCGGGCAACGCCCAAAGTCTACACTGCCACTGCAAAGCCATTAGGAGTTGCAGGGGAGCATAACAAATCTCGCATGTTAAGAGACAACAAAAATGACTGCCTCATAGAGATACTGCCATTTGTTGTCAGTGCTGACCCCAGCAGCGGTTGCTTTAAGTAATCTAAATTACAAAACATATTTTACTTAATATTTGTTTGTATATTTTGCCTCATTATTGGTTATGTTTATTTATTTTTCTACACTGTGCAAAGGCCTAAGATTAATAATAATTGAATAGCAAGGTGTCCGCAAACTTCTTTTTCATAGACCGACAGAAGGCTATTTTTTTCCAGCAAACACCTGAATGCCTGTAAAATGACTTATTTGTGACTAGGAGAGCGACTTTTTTCCAATTGTCGTAAAAACATCAACTCCCAGAATTCCTTGCACACGCGTAAGTAGATGACGCTAAATGTGAGCGACCACATTACAGTACTGGGCAGCTATGAAGATACATTAACATTTGATACCAAAATCAGTTTGTACACCTAAGAGACATTTTACTGAGTGCCAGCAGTCACTAACCTCCTGTAAGTACACGTTTGAAGTCATGACGAGCAAAGTGCAGCTTCATAACTGCACACAAGTACTTTTAGCATTGTTATCACTTAGCTTTGGTGTACAGTAGTTGCATTGTTTACGTTTTGACTCAACTTATGAAGCAGTCAGCTGTAACTGTGCTTTAACGGCGATATTAGAAATAATAATAACGATGACGAAAGGGCCGCCTTTTCAAGACAAACTTCTGTTTGTCATGTTTCACTGTCTTGTGTTTGTTAAACATTATGTCGACATTACAGATAAAATAAAGTGCGAAGCTTCCTGTCATTTTAATGTAGGTTTTTCAATGTAGAGAATATTATAATGAGGCAAATAGAGCCAATACACACTCTCCGGCCACTTTGTTAGGTACACCTTGCTAGTAGTGGGTTGGACCCTCTTTTGCCTTCAGAAGTGCCTTTATTCTTCATAATGCTGGAAACATTTATCAGAGATTTTGGTCCATATTGACATGATGGCGCCACAGTTACTGCAGGTTTGTGATTACGGAGGCCATTTGAGTACAGTGAACCCATTGTCATGTTCAAGAAACCAGTTTAAGGTGATTTGAGTTTTGTGACATGGTTTGTAATCCTGCTGGAAGCAGTGACCAAAGGATGTGTAAACTTTGTTCAGTGGGGTGGAAATGGTCAGCAGCAATATTTAGGTAGGTTGTGCCATCTTAGCGATGATCAGCATACCTTGGTTGCAAAATTTCCAGGTTATAGCACTCTGGGAATTTTTCTTTGACCCCTGGGGTCAGAGAAGAATTTTTACCTAGAGAACTGCTGCTCACTGGATATTTCGTCTTGTTTGGACCATTCTCGTAAACCCTAGAGATGGTTGTGTGTGAAAATTAGAAAGCCAACTGCCGGTTGGAAGATACAATTATTTCTTTTCTTTGCACAGCTCAGAGAACAAAACAGCACAACTGAGAAGAAGAAAGGATCCATGAAAGGCGCTCATGGTGTAAGCTCCGATGATGCCTTACCACTGCGTGGCTTATGGATGTGGAAAAACTACTGAAGATGGCGTAACCCTGTTTAAATTCCCCAAGGACCCTGAAGAGTTTCGGAAATGGGAGAAGCAGGTCCAGCGCACCCGCATGCAGTGGGTTGCCACACCCAATTCTTACCTTTGCAATGAGCATTTTGGCAAGGAGTACTTTGAACCCAGACTGGCAGCGGGGCCTCTGAAGCTGAGGCCGGGAGCTGCTCCTACAGTGTTTGTCCGTCCGCACTGTCCTTCCTGCAATGGCGCGGGCTGCGGTAGCTGCCTGCCTTCTATCCAACACAGGACCATTTCAGCTGAACCAAGAGAGCAAACCATTAGTGTGAGTAGCAATTATTTTGGACTGTTGGGGGGGCTTACACCTACTGTTTACAGGTGGGATGTTTGTTTTTTTTCCTTCATAGGCTGGATACAATGAAATGGCACCCAAAGAGCGTGAGGATGCTAATGAAAGAGGTAAAGAACGACATCTGACAGGAGGAGGGTTAAAGGTGCTGAACGAGCGACCAGGTGAGGTGCACCTGCACTATTAACAATGTTCATAATGTTTTACATTAAACAAAAACTTTTTTGATTGCTTTTTTTTCACAGTGGTTTGTGAGATGTGTGGAACAACCGGGAATATCAACAACTTCTATTCAAAGACTAAGCGCTTCTGCAGTACATCCTGCTCTCGTTCTTATTCATCAAACTCTAAGAAGTCATCCATTCTAGCACGTCTGCAGGTCAGAAAGAGTTTGACTTTTTCTAATGTATTTATTTATGTATTTTTGAACACTGGGGACCACCAGAAGGGCAGTTTGAATTAGCTGCCAAGCCTTATTCAATAATCCATTTTGGGAGTTTGACACAGTCAGTGTCACCGGATTGGGCAAAGAGATGTACTAGTTTTTCCATTCGTGAGTGTGTTGCTCAGCAGCTCAGACAGGTGTGGGATTATCTGAAATCCTGTAGTGAATCCATGAACGGCTTCAGCACGCTACTTTCAATGTCACAAATCTATGAATTATTGAAAATTACTGAAATCAATTGCAAAAAATTCACTCATTTTAAAAGCTGAAAGTATGAAATGTTTATTTTATTTTTTTGGGATTTTGGCGCTATAGTTATCTAGATAGATTATCTGATCCCCTGCTGAATTTCCAAAGAAATGAATGGTCACACCATCCCCGCAGTCAAGCACTGAAGTGGATTTGTTGTGCTTTGGGCCTGGTTTTCTGCAAGGAATACAGGGCGACTTCACTGCATTGAGTCAGCAATGGATGGGGGCATGTACCGTAAGGTCTTGGATGTGAACCTCCTTGTCTCAGACAGAACACTGAAGATGGGTTTGCCAGCATGACAGTGACCCAAAAGACCCAGTGCTGACCGCGGTAGCACTCTGGAAGCTAACTGAAACTAAAGTGAAAAACAAAAACTCAAAGCGAAATAAAAACCATTCAGAAATATCTTGTACATCTTTACAGACCTGAGTAGATGCCTGCAAAGTATTAAATGTAATTTTAAGGCATTTTTCAGCAAATTTATTTCACCATAGTTAGTAATATTGAACACAAGGTGGCAGTATTTGCAAAAAAGGCTGTTTACCTGTGAGCGCTGCAGAAAAATAACAAGTAGAAGAAGAAGAAGACCGCGCTGGACTTAAATACCTCTGCGGGGACGTGTGAGCCTGTGTCCGTCTTTCCTAACTCGGTACAGACCTCTCTGTTTCCTAAAAACTGAAATGGTTCACAAGTGTTGCGTCGAGACCTGCTTAACCATAAAAAGGCCAAACATCGTCTTTCATCGGTTTCCACTTAGCGACCAGGAGAAGCTGAGACAATGGCTCTTTACCCTGAACATGGACCCAAGGACCCCCCGTTACGTCCTCGGCAAGCTCTTCGTGTGCCAGAAGCATTTTCAGCCGGACGACTACTACGACGTGCAGAACCTACCGAGCCGCCGGGGCCGGCTTCTCAAGCCCACCGCCGTCCCCGCGCAGTTCACACATGCCCACTATTCAGAGGAAGACCACCCTACGAATATATGGCTGCAGAGACAGGTGAGGCAGGACATTTGTACTGAAACCCCACATGCCAGGGCTCTCAGCCCAGGCTTAAGGCCCTCGTTTCCGGACGTTGTTTTTCTTCTCTTGGCTCTGCAGAAGAAGATGCCACACCCACATATCGTTCAAACCTTCTGTTTGTAAAGGGCAACCAATCAGAGAAAAGTGGCTTTAAAGCAGTTGTTGTTAAGAAGAGAGGTTGTTTTGTTTTTTTTAGACAATGAATGTGCAAAGGCCCTAGAATAAGATAAATAAGGAATTCTTTAATTACCACTCTAGTGATGCCAAAGAATAAAAAATACAGAACTGGAAATGACCATTATGTCCCATTCAATGTGGTTTGACCTACCAAAAGCTGCTGCATAGCCTTGTCTTCACTTTCATACTGACGAAGAGAAGGGTACCTGGAGAGCAGATCCTCTGTAAAGGCCTGTACGAAGTTTTGAGTTACAAAGGGTGATCTCAATATTCATTGGAATTCATGATCCATCCTTGTCCAAACCTCATGAAATTAATCTTTGCATAGTTTTGCTGACAGACAGCACCTCTGCGTGCCATTAGAGGCATAGTGTAGGCAGAGTGTTTTTTTTGTTTTTTTTTTATCTGATTGTGACTTATACCATGCTCTCTCACGGTTTATGCCAACTGTATGGATATAAGAGGCTCTGAGAAATATTTCTTTTCCCCCTCTTTGCTTCTTTAGGGAAAGCCCCCAACGAAAAAAGCTACTGTGCTGAATAAAGTGAACAAAGCTCCTCCAGCAGCCACCGGAGTTGATGGTAAAGTCACCGAGCACGCTTGTTTGCATGAAATAATTTTTTATTTTATTTTTTTAACACAACCTGTTTAACCTGCTGCAATCGGCACATTTCATGTGATTTCCAATTTGGTGCCAATGAACCGACACAAGATGCAATATTGGCGACCACCTTCTGTTTACGAGGGGCAGCCAGTCAGAAAAAGGTGGCTTAAAGAGAATTATTTTCTGTCTCCTTCCATTACGTAGCTGCTGTTGCTTCTTTCGACTGGACCGCATACTTGGAGAGAGAAACGTCTCTGGCTGCATCTGTCTCCTGCTTCAGACACGTGAGTCTGTTCTGCAGTTCTTACAAAGACTTACAGCTAAGAAATTATCGTCATAGCGACATATTGTTCTTAACCTTTGTGGAAACCTCGTTCTACCATCGATGTTAACAGTTAAGGGAACTGACTTAATAATCAAATAAAGGGAAACTCAAATGGCTTATTAGGATTATATTGCTGTTTTCATGCCGTCATCAGCAGAAGAAAACAATAGAAAATTGAGTTTCTCTTGAAAATGCTGGAAAATAAGATGGTAGTACATAAAAGCTTCACACAGATGATCCATAAGGAATTTTCTGGCTTCACCCCCTACAGGCTCCCCTTTGTGCCCAGTGGGATGACATCACCGTGGGGATGAAAGTGGAGGTGCTGAACACGAATGCCATCCTCCCCAGTAAAGTCTACTGGATTGCTACAGTTATCCAGATTGCAGGTGTGTGCATCTTTCTGCCAACAGTTAACAGCCCAATGAACCACAAATCATTTTTATATATTAATGTTACATTTAGTTTCTTATTTTTCATTAGTGAATTTTATTTGTCTCTTGGCTAGACCCAAATCTTAATGCCTCTTGCAAAGCTTAAAACTTGGTTTGCTGTACTTCTCATGGTGCTGAATATAAAGTGCAGCATATTCATAACCAGAATAAAAATCTTAAAAAGAAATCTTTTGGTAGATTTTTGTAATACCAAATGTTGCACTGACCCGAGAGATCATCATCTTCTTTACAGCAGTAAATGTGTGAACCGCTTATGTTGTTGCACTCATATAGCGCACATTTCAGGTTTAACGCTGTGATAGCAGCTTACCTTTTTGCTCAGATGACTGAATCTATAATTTAAATCACTGTAGCATTTGTTCGGAGCTCTGCTCCAATGAGAATTGATCGTAAATGAACCCTTAATGTTATGAAATTTTGTGCAAGCTAAGAGAACACGTGATGAACCAGGCTTTGTTGAGGCATGTTGGGGTAAAGCTGCCAAACAGATCAGACTAGTGAATCTATTCATGCAGATTTTAAGTCTCAGTGACCATTGAAGTTTAGTTTTGTCTACAGATTTGTACCAAAGACCGGGAATAAATTGGTATCAATATGGTTTGTACCAGAGTGAAAAGTGCCTCAACAAATGGTGTTTGTATCTGTATTTGTCTAACATAGCTGTTCTCCTCTGATGAAACAGCCGGTGTCTGCAGAAAACATCTGACACTGGTGCGTCAGATGCATCCAAATGTGATATGCTATTTGTAAAAGTTGCATTAACGGGCTAAGTTGGGTCAGTTATTACTGCCAATTAGTTTGATCTTGGCGTGAGCTCGATTCTGTTTGGTTGTTCACTCATCTGTCTCATGAACTCATCCAGGTTAGCAGTTAGAATTTTTTGCCTGGAACAGTTCAGGATGTTAACTTCCACACAGTGAAATATATTTTGGTAAAGTAGCAACATTGGCAGGTAACTCTCGTCCTTTCTTGTCTGCAGGATACAAAGCCCTGTTGAGATACGAGGGCTTTGAGCATGACAGCAGCCATGATTTCTGGTGCAGCCTCGTTTCAGGAGAGCTCAACCCGATCGGATGGTGCGCAATGACCAGCAAGCTGCTGGTACCCCCACAAGGTTAGGATTCACATTCAGTTTGCTTTTAAAAATGGCGCCTATGCTCTGTTTGGTCCTAAATCAACTGCTTCATCCAGTATTGGTTGACCTTGGTGAAGGTGTTTTTGTTTATTCTTTAAATCCTCAAAAGAATAAGAGCAGGTGAGCGAGTTATCTGAAGTGATAATGTGAACTAGTGGTCGTTGACCAGACAAATGAATGCTGATCATCAGCTCTGTGATTAGAGAATATATGAATGACTCTAACAGACAAGAGCTTCTGTCTGAGTATTTTCACTGGTTCGATTTGCAGTTAAGGTGATATCGCAAAATCAAGACAACAAATAACTGATGCAGCAAATGGGCAGGAAATTAAATACAAAGGCAATTTTCTCAGTAAGAAGAAGAGAAGTCTTTGTAATGCACTTTTCTACTAGCAGATCAAAAGATAAATAAAATATAAAGTACAGATAAAATGGAAGAAAGACATGTTGCCTGTAGCTTAACAGACGTTAAAAGACAGAGAAATGTAAATGGAGGATGATATAAAACTTAGTAGAGGTAAAAGAGCAGCAGAAAACATCCTAAAAATCTAAAGTAATAAAAAGTGACAAATGTGTCATTTTCTGTTGTTAACAACTAGAAATTGATCTTATCTTTTATACGGTTTCAGGTTAAATGTGTTGTTTGTATGTCATACTTTTATATTTTTTATTTATACAGGTAGTCCCAATGTCACATTTACAAAAAGGACCTGTTTCTAACAAACATATTAAAATTACAACAATAAAAAACAGTAAAATAGCAATAAAATAACAAAAATAAAGATTCTTTAATGTGTACACAGTCATAGGAAAAAGTTCCCAGTGATGACTTCACAAGGTCATTTGTACTCTTTTAAAGTCTGCAAGTGAAATTAATTGAGAGAGCTATAAGTCCTGTGAGATGGAGCAGAAAAGGAGAATGCCTCTCCAAGTTTCATCACTGAAACTTTGTGTAATGAAGCCCTGAGACCACACACTATGACTAAAATGTTTATGTAACATGTAATATGAAAAATAAGAGGGGAATAAACCACAAAGAGACTTTTCTTGTTTGATGATTTGCGTGTCTGTAGATCTGAAGCAGGACATCCCAGACTGGAAGGAGTATCTGATGAAGAGGTTGGTGGGGGCCCAAACTCTGCCTGTTGATTTCTACCTGAAGGTACTGCCTGATGTTATGAATTGCCCTGTATGTCATAAAGAGTGTAATGGATTAAATGAAATAGAAGTCACTGAATTAAGCACATAATCAGCAACTTTCTGTCACTCTGCCGCCCTCCCGCTTTTCTTTGTTCCAGCTTGCAGAAAGCATGAAGAACTCTTTCAGGACGGGCATGCGCGTGGAGGTGGTGGACTCCAAATACGTGAGCCGGACACGCGTGGCCATCGTGGACTCCAACATCGGTGGCCGTGTACGCCTGGTGTACGCGGACCAAAGTGACACCCCTGAGAACATCATCTCAGACTTCTGGTGTCACATATGGAGTCCCCTCCTGCATCCGATAGGCTGGTCCAAAAAAGTGGGTCATGACATCAAAGCGCCTGGTAAGTATGAAAACGGGTTCTCCACTGGAGCTGAAGATGTGTGGTACAGAACAAAAACTTGCAAAAGGAAATTAACTTTGATGTAGGAAACCAAGCAGTCAGCAGTAAAAACAGGATTAATCAACTTTAAGGGGAAAGAAATATTTGGAGACACACTCGGACTTTAGAAAAGGATACTGGACCTCAGCGTAACACTAGCAGTGTGGATCATTTTATTTGTAATCACAGTGAAAGTTTTTATGACATGAAACTGCACAGATGTTGAACTAAATACATGATTTTAAAGATTTCTGTTTTCTGAAATGTAACATGTACTGTGCTGGTGATAGAAGATTACTTTGCTTTTTCCTCTTAGATTTGTTGTAGATTAAAATATGAAACCTTCTTATTTTTATAGCAAACAATCTGGAGTCTTCCAGTGGTCTGAGGGGCAATTCTGACAGTACGTTCATGCTCTTTAAAAAGGTAAGGAAGTATATGAACACTGACGTAAGTCATAGTCGAGTGTACTATAAGGTTAGCAGTAAATCTGCACTTGATTGTGGTGTAGTTTAGAAAATCATAGGATTCATTAAATGTATTTATTTTTTATTTCTCCATGTTTTACCCCCAAAGTCCAAAAGCTGCAGATTGTTTGAGTCAGAACTCAAAAATAGCTGAAGTAATCATCGTCGTTACTAATCTTATGCTCATTTCAGTTCAAGTTTAAGCTTTACCTCTTCACTGTTTCACATGAATGTAATGTATTGTCCTCAGCTGAGGTTCACCTACATGGAGGGAACTTTCTTTGAAGAAGGAATGAAGCTGGAGGCCATTGACCCGCTCAACTTGGGAAGTATCTGTGTGGCCACAGTACACAAGGTGAGGTAGCTGTTGTTGACTTTGTTTATGTGTGTTTGTGATTCATCATCTGTCACCTAGGTTTGGTGTTTCCCAGAGATTTAGATGCCCTTGTAACTGTAACAGCTCATAAATGAGCTAATGGCAGGGGTATCTTCTGTAAACTCAGCAGTATAATCAGCTGCTTCTTTAGTGGGTCTCTCATCATGTGGATTAACTCCTTCATACGTGCACTGTGTTTATACAGCGCTTTGCATTTAATTATTAATCTTGCTTTCTTCCACAGCGTGTCTTCTTTCCTGATAGTTGGGGTTTTCTCTGTATTATTTTAGGGTCTTTACCATAAAATAGAAAGCGCCTTGATAGAGGACTGTTTGAATTGATTTCATCTTGGTCTGCAGCTGGTACTTCTTGCTGAAGCCTTGTTGTGCTCAGCATAGCATTACAAAAGCCAGTTCTCCACCCGCTGCAGGTTCTTGTTGGTGTGTTCCTCCACCTAACAGCTGGATTGTAGAGATCGTATCTCTACTGCTGGTTTTCCTCTCTCTGACTCTACTCCTCTTTTTTTCCCAGGTGCTGTTTGATGGGTACCTGATGGTGGGCATTGATGGCACCATATCAAACAATGGCTCAGACTGGTTTTGTTACCATGCTTCCTCTCACGCCATTCTTCCAATTAACTTCTGTAAAAAGAACAATATCCCTCTCACTGTACCCCCAGGTATGTTTTTTTCTGTTTCTTAGTTTGCAGGTTAACTTGTCTGCTGGTGCTGAAATGCTTCACCATATATTTCCTGTCGCTTTATGCATTTCCTGGCAGGTTACGATGCTCAGACCTTCACCTGGGAAAAGTACCTGGAGGAGACCAAAGCAAAAGCTGCGCCCGTGAGACTGTTCAATGCTGTAAGATGTTGTAGGATGACCTTGCCATCACATGTTTTATAAGTTGAATTAATAGGACAGGATGGCTTCTTTTCAAATGTATCTATTGATGTAAAAACACTAATAAATATGACACTTCTTTCAGGACTACCCAGGTCACGGCTTCTCCCCCAACATGAAGCTGGAGGCCGTGGACCTGATGGAGCCACGGCTCCTGTGCGTCGCCACCGTGAAGCGCTGTGTCGGCCGCCTTCTCCTCATCCACTTTGACGGCTGGGAGGATGAGTTTGACCAGTGGGTTGACCACCAGTCTCCAGACATCTACCCAGTTGGCTGGTGTGAGCTCATGGGCTACCAGCTCCAGTCACCTCCTGGAGTCGGTAAATACAGCGGACTGTAACACTGTGTTTTGAATCAACATGTAGAGCACTGAAGTGATGTGGGTTAATGCAGGAGTACCGAGGCGTTCTGATTAAAGGGGATTAATGGCCAAGGTTTCAATAGATAAGGTCAGAGTATGATGAGGTAATCCCCATGAGCCAAAAGCTTGGCTTGAGACGCCTCTAAATGCTGCATTTCAGTTTTTTTCTCATCTTGGATCTGTGTGATGTCACACAGAAAGCACATATCCTCGACACATCTGCGCCAAAGCTATTTTGGGCTATGAATAACGCTAACTCCTCTAGTGGTGTACCACAACAATAGTCTGAAAATCTGGAAATTAGCGTAAAAGGCGCTCTTTAACCGCATTTAGACTTCAATTTTGATTATAAATACAGCAACAGTTCACTACACTCACTAAGCTCCAGCCTTAAACTGTCACAGACAGAAGTGACTGGTTGATGAGTGATGCATAGATGTTTCTGAGTGTGAAACAAAGTGACTGGTGTTTCATTCTGTTTTCTAGCTGACTTAATTGAAAAGCAGCTGGTGCGGAACAAGAAATGCCGGCGCTTTTCTTTCGGGAGAAAGAGTAGGTTTTATTCAGAAAAGTATATGTAGTCTTGTATCGGTAATGTCTTACTTGACACATGAGAATGATCTCCTTTTCTTTGCTTTTTGTAGAAAAGAAGCACACAAAAAAGAGGCTTTCACAGGACCAAGCTCAAGACGGTGCTGATCAACACACCGAAAGTCCTCAAAGCACTCCTCCAAAAGTGCCACTCATCCAGCCCAAGACTGAGCCAGAGGAGCAGGAGAGTAAGAGACAATTCTCAAATGAGTCACTTTTTCCTCATTTGCATGCTAGTTGCCCATTTTGGTAAATTTGCTGACTTACTTGTCTTAATAGTCGTTGCAGTGAAGGTGAAAGTGGAGGAAATGGAAACGGAGACCCCCATTAGGCCGCCGGACAACTTTCAGCAAGACTCTGTGTGCATAATCAAACAAGAAGAGGGAGGGCAAAGCAGCTTGGATAATGTAGAACAGGAGAAGACGGAGCAAAGTAAAACTAAAGACGTGGCCGAAGACGATGCATCACTTGAAGACCGGTGTACCGGTGATAGCAACACTGATCAGAGTGAAAATGAAAGAATGGACAAAGAGGAGTTGAGCCAAGAAGACGACAGTACCATGGATGAATCATAGAGAATAAAAGAACCAATATAGCTGAATCACTCCAATGAAAAAAGAATTAAACAAATAAATAAAAAGACTTTATCAAAAAGATTTTGACTCTGAAAGTTTTCCTGGGTTGTAATGAAGTTTTTTTTTTAATGTTTTATATCCAGATAGATCCTTTTGTAAATATACAGTCAATTGCAGTATTTTTAAAAATATATTATCTAAATGTGATTTGATTTTCAACTTTGAGTATGTTGTGAGCCTACAGTGAAGGTTAACTACCCTCAACTGCAGGCTCGGTAAAGCAATGCTTTATTCTTTTTTTTTCTTATTTTCCATCATACATGTACTATTAAATATAAAAGGCCAAAACAACAATCGGGTACATTCCTAAAAACAATGTCTTTACTGGCCACCTCAGCAACACCGAAAGATACCTGAAGGAGAATTGGAGAATTCTTTCACTGGTTAGGAAAAACTACTTCATAACATCTAACCTAGCCAAGAATCCTTCTACCATCAACAGATATCCTCACGAATAAAAATACAAAATGCTGTCCAAATAATTTGTCAAAAGCAAGAACAGATTAGACCAGGGGTGGGGAACTCCAGGCCTCGAGGGCCGATGTCCTGCAGGTTTTAGACCTCACCCTGGGTCAACACACCTGAATCAAATAATTAGTTCATGACCAGGCCTCTGGAGAACTTCAAGACACATTGAGGAGGTAATTTAGCCATTTGAATCAGCTGTCTTGGATCAAGGATACATCTAAAACCTGCAGGACACCGGCTTTCAAGGCCTGGAGTTTGACACCCCTGGATTAGACTGCTGGAGAAGAGTGCATATGCATAATATGACAGATTAACTTGTACCAGAATGATAGGAAGGGAAGAGTATGGAGAATTAGAGAAATAGCTCATGATCTGAAGAATACATCCTGTGTCAAACATGGTGGAGGCAGTGTGATGGTATGGGCATGAACGTGGCTGCCAGTGGAAACCAGGCAGCGGTCGCTTGTGTTTATTGATGACGTGACCACTGACAGAAGTAGGAGAATGATATGTGGAGTATACAGGCCCATACTCTGTTCAGAATCAGCCAAATGCTACATATATTCATCCAAGTACTAAAAACAATCCTTATATTAAAAATGATGTTAGTTTGTCCAGTTAATTTTTACAATTTTAACATAAACTCCTTAAATCAAAGTTTAAATCTTAATTGCTTGATTGAAAATGTACTGTGGCAAAACTACTAGTACTGTGCAAATACCTGACTGTAGCACTTTTAAGGTGATAAAAGTTAAAGCCCAACATGATATAGCTTACTAATCCAACCGTACAAAGAATTTATACTGTTGTTCAACATTGTGCTAAGACAGCAAGAATGATTAGTGCAGCTGGGACCGTTCAGTTCAGTGTTTAACCTCAAAACTTTGGTTCTGCGCTGTGCTGATGTTTGCATTGAAGCCCTGACTTTAAAACATCAGCACAGAACGCCAGAATGGATGCAACGCCGAAAGGCGGGAGTTTCAGGGCATGCTGCGTCTCTTTGTGCTTTCAGCAGCTTTCTTTGCTGCACCCTGTTTTGTGTTTGGACTCCCTCGAATTTTGGATTTGACCTTGAGCATCTTGACCTGCCGATGGCCGCTGAGGTGCATCGGTTTGGGTTTGGTTGCCTTGGGGGCCTTTGCTGGCTTTGAGGTGACAGCAGGGGCAGAGGGAAGACTCTCTCCACCAGGACAGGCTTTGAACCCGTGGACATCCTTGACCCTCCGACCCCGCAATTCAGGTGGATTGGCACAGGTGGCTCGCACCTTCAGGTTAACTTTCTCAATCCACCTAGATAAAAAGAAAAGATCCAAATTAGTTACTATTGTTAGTTATTTAATGTTATTGAGCCAAACGGTATAATATGTGAACCTTAAAGCTAATCTTAACAGACAAAGATGCGTCTTTGGAAATGGTTTTGTTCCCATAATGACCAACATTCACACATTTTCGCATACTAGAATCTCTCACCGTCCAAACCCCAGTCCTATTTAACTACATTATTGACTTGCAGCTGTCTTACATGCGCAGTGGCAGTAGGGGGCAGTCACACATTAGAGGATTGTCAGCGAGATTGATGACCTCCAAAGCGGTGAGTGGGTGGAAGTCAGGGACCTCCTCCAGCTGGTTGCCCTCCAAGAAAAGACTCCTCAACCCAGGACCCAGTCCTGCCAGGGCGCTCTGCGACATCTGCAGCAAAAGCAATCACATCGGTTTGAAAAAAATCTACATTACATATGAAAACGTTTGTAGAGTGCACAAAGCCCGCTCACCTTCTCCAGTCCCATGTTATTGAGGTACAGCTCTTTAAGTGACCTCCCCAGAGGTTTGAAAGCATTCGATCCGATCCAACGAATTGAATTTCTGGACAGCCTGAGGTCTCGGAGATTCCCAGCCTTGCTCAGTGCCTCAGTGGGCACCTCCTTGAGCTTATTCCCTCCCAGGTGAAGCATGTCCAAGTCATTTGCCTGGTAAAGAGCCCTGGGCGACACATGCACAATGGCATTCCCAGTGAGATAGAGAGCTCTCAAACCCTCAGCCCCCGTCATGATACCTGGCTCCAGCTTAGTGATGGAGTTGTTCTCCAGATGAAGTGCAAGCAGACTGGGCACCAGTTTGAAGACACCTTTGGGGAAACTGGTAAAGCGGTTCTTTTCCAAATGGAGGTAAGTCAGCTTAGGGAGACCTTAAAGAAAAAAAGCAAGTGAGTTTGGATCTTGTCTGACCATCTACTCTAAATGTAGCGTTGCCAGTGAAAGACCTTTGAAGGCATCTGGGCTCAGGGAGGTAAGCTCATTCTCAGACAGGTACAGGTATATCAGTCCCTTCATCCCATTGAAAGCCCCTCCCTCTACATCCACAATTTTGCAGCGCTGCAGGTGCAAGGACACAACCTGGGTGACACCGGGGAAGCTGTTGCTGGGAATGTAGTGGAAGTTGTTGCCACGCAGGTCCAGGAGACGTGTGCTGGCAGAGAAACCGCGAGGCACTTTAGTGTGACCACGGTTCTCACATGAAGAGTGGTGTGTCTCTGCCTGTAGACAGGTAGGTAAAGGAAATTTAGAGCTCACCAGCACTTCAACCTTGCACGTCCCTCTCCTGACGCTATGAAAGTGTGTTTGTATGAAACTGTCCAGCTTCTTAAATTAATATAAAAAGATTAACTACAATCAGAACAGTAACTTGGATTTTAAAAGTGTTGTTTCTTTACTCCTGATCAAATACGAAACTCTTAAGAGTTAGAAGGACCGATTCATTCTGATGTGTGTTAAATTTGAAGCTTCAGCCAGCAAAGAACCATCTTAGCTTAAATTAATAGCCAAAGTAAAATTTTATTTTATTTTCACTTGCTACACACGAAGCAAACATGATTGGGGGAAAGAAAAGGGAGAAAGAAAGAGAGGTAGGGGAAGAGGAACGGTGATAAAGGGCAAAAAACAAAAACCAACAAAACAAACAGACAAAAAATACATATTTCAATCACCTGGATCACCTGTTGGGAAAGAAAAAAGAGAAAACAAGCAAAAAAAAAGAGAGCAATATAATAAACAACATCATCGCGATAAACTAACAGTAAATAACAGTAAATACTAAATATTGAATATTATTGTGCAGCACATAAGATCGACCGTGCACAGTGTGATTTGAGGGTGTAGTTTGTGTGTGTGAGCACCCGTGAAGGACAAAGAACACACCAGACAGGTCAGGGATAAAGTTAGTGAGAAATTTAAAGCAGGCTTAGGCTACAAAAAGATTTCCCAAGCCTTGAACATCCCACGGAGCACTGTTCAAGCCATCATTCAGAAATGGAAGGAGTATGGCACAACTGTAAACCTACAAAGACAAGGCCGTCCACCTAAACTCACAGGCCGAACAAGGAGAGCGCTGATCAGAAATGCAGCCAAGAGGCCCACGGTGACTCTGGATGAGCTGCAGAGATCTACAGCTCAGGTGGGGGAATCTGTCCATAGGACAACTATTAGTGGTGCACTGCACAAAGTTGGTCTTTATGGAAGAGTGGCAAGAAGAAAGCCATTGTTAACAGAAAACCAGAAGAAGTCCCGTTTGCAGTTTGCCACAAGCCATGTGGGGGACACAGCAAACATGTGGAAGAAGGTGCTCTGGTCAGATGAGACCAAAATGGAACTTTTTGGCCAAAATGCAAAACGCTCTGTGTGGAAAACTAACACTGCACATCACTCTGAACACACCATCCCCACTGTCAAATATGGTGGTGGCAGCATCATGCTCTGGGGCTGCTTCTCTTCAGCAGGGACAGGGAAGCTGGTCAGAGTTGATGGGAAGATGGATGGAGCCAAATACAGGGCAATCTTGGAAGAAAACCTCTTGGAGTCTGCAAAAGACTTGAGACTGGGGCGGAGGTTCACCTTCCAGCAGGACAACGACCCTAAACATAAAAAGATCTGAAAACTGCTGTTCACAAACACTGTCCATCTAATCTGACTGAGCTGGAGCTGTTTTGCAAAGAAGAATGGGCAAGAATTTCAGTCTCTAGATGTGCAAAGCTGGTAGAGACAGACCCTAAAAGACTGGCAGCTGTAATTGCAGCAAAATGTGGTTCTACAAAGTATTGACTCAGGGGGCTGAATAATTATGCACACCCCACTTTTCAGTTATTTATTTGTAAAAAATGTTTGGAATCATGTATGATTTTCGTTCCACTTCTCACGTGTTCACCACTTTGTGTTGGTCTTTCACGTGGAATTCCAATAAAACTGATTCATGTTTGTGGCTGTAATGTGACAAAATGTGGAAAAGTTCGAGGAGGCCGAATACTTTTGCAAGCCACTGTATATCTCCCCCACCTGCAGAGTGAGTTCATGGAGAGAGGAGACCTCCTTCAAAAAGCCCTTTTTCAATCAATGAACTTGAGGGCTGTTAACTGGTAGACTAAAAACACAAACATGGGGGAAAAAGGCAAATCAAACGCTAGTTTTACAGACTTAAAGGTGGCATTGATTTTCTAACCTAAGCAAGAATCCAGCATATTTCTCAATGTGTTCAACTACATCCTACTATCATTGGCAAATGCAGGTAAAGAGGTTAAAGTCAGCTTGGAAAATATGGTAGGCATTAAATGAAATATAAATATACAAAAAAGTAGTGACACTCACCTCACAGACACAGTTGGCAGGACACTTGACCTTGTTCGGTTCTTCAGTGGGTCGTGGCATGATCCTGGCTGCTTCTTCCTCTTTTATGATGTCTTCCTGACTCTGGCATCTCAGCTCAGAAGGGTGGACAGCATCCAGGCTGTCACCTGAAAGATGGGATGGCCCTCCACAAGTTCCCATCAGCTTCACTTTGTTATAGATAGCCCACTCTCTGCAGAATAGGGGGGAAAAAAGAAAAGAAGAACAAAGTGCTGATCACTTCCCTGAGGTTTCCTGAAGCTGTCAGGACAAGAGCAACAAAAACCCGCCGTACCTGAGTGGACGCAGGTAACAGTTGCAGAGGATTGGATTTCCGGCCAGGTTTAGACGGGACAGCTTTGGCGAGCCTTCGGCGAAGGGCTGGATGACACGCAGCTGGTTATTGCTGATGTCCAGGTGGATGAGGTTGGGGGATTTTGAAACAGCTGTGTTCACCAGGTCCTGCAGGGACATGTGGTCCAGGAAGAGGTGGGTCAGCTTGGGCATGGACACAGCTTCCTCCCCCAGGTACGTCATGGGGTTGTAGCTGAGATCGAGACGAGTCACCTCAGGCAGCCTGGATGCAGAAAAGAACAAGGCAGGAATAAGAACAATGATTATTACTCTTATTACTCTTTGTCAACACAGACATCAGGTGTCTGAGTTTAACAAATGACTTTCTGTCCATTGTGTTGAAGTTTGGTCAGACAAGGGACTATACTGTCTGTGAGAGAGGGATTTGACAAAACATGGAATCCCTTTTGTTCTTTCTACTGATTAATATCACACAACTCATCACTTTATTTAAAACCTAGGGATTTTCTATTTTCTTCTCTATCTAGAAATAGGAGAGCCTAATTAAAAAAAACCTTAAATTGCAATATCAACCAGCTTAACTTATAAATGTTAATAGATAGCACATAAATGATGGATAGACGCTGTTATACTGAAGAGTGAACCCACTAGGCTTCACCTTTGAGGCCTAACAACCTTAAATCTGCATCCTTTGTAATGGCCAGCAGGGGGAGACTCTACATATCTCTCCCTAAAAACGCTTTCCTAATGAGTCAACGGTCTGCACTGCAGAAGATAATATTAATTTATACATAATGGTCAAACAGTTAAAGAAACAAAACAAAACAAACAAATTAAAATAACTTAGTAAAAGTAACTGATAAATTAATGGCTACTGGTATGGATAAGCAGCTTAACGTTCTGTAAACATGATGTCATTAACAGAACAGCAAAAACATAACAGGTAATCAGTTGAACTTGTTATCTAAAGCAAAGGAATTGACTACTTTATTGATCCAAAGCTTAAACCTAACAAACAGTAACCTTCAGGGAACGTTTCCCAAAAAGCCCCTAAAAGTTACAATTTGGAGGCGGGTCCAAGAATGTCCGCTCAAGGCGGTGCATAACTATTAGCTTACCATTTTAAAAGAAGTAAGTTAATTGTTATGTACAACTGAAACAGTTAGCTAACACAAATCAAGGAATGGGAGTTCATTAGAACTCACGAACACAGAATCTGTTGAAGAGTGAAGGAAAGTGCTTTTTTGACTCTGACAAGACTATCGGGGAACATTGGATAAAGAATGGGATCCATTGCTTTAGGGTGTGGCCACCTTGTGACTGACAACTCATGCGGTGTCCTACGTTTTTCAGTCAGTTCAACCTATTGATCATCACATCCAGTAGAAACAAACCTACGTTGCAATGCCTAAAATATCAAATGTTGAAGCCCACTGTGATTCACAGTGGCTATGTCCATCTTTAATGTACAGTCTTTGACAGTGGTTTTCAAAGTGTGGGGTGGAGTCTTTGGAGACCTTGCCAATTCTATTCTCTATTTTTTTAAGTGATACAAATTGGACTCTTTTAATTATTCGTAATCAATGATTAAAAAAGAAAGAGATGTGACATTTTTTCAGCTTCAGAAGTCGAGAATGCCAGAAGAAGCTTTCTTAAGCTTTTTCTCTAGTACGTGTAAAGCAACCAGCGGGCCTGTACTTTGCTGTTAATTATGATGTCATAATTGTCACATTGGATTTTAGTTTTTCTCTAGATTTACATCCAGTGTGAGATTCCTGTTTAGCTCCAATGCTGAGCGATGGTGCCTCTCACTTCACCTGGTCATGGTCTCAGTGGGGAAAAACTGTAACTCGTTGTGATCCAGGCTGAGACGAGTTAGTGTGAACAGTCCGGCAAAGGCTTCAGTATCCAGGTAGTTTAGAAAGTTGTAACTAAGACGAAGCCACTTGATATTCTGCAGGCCCTGAAAGCAAAGGAAGCTGGCATTTTATTTAAGGCTCCAACAAGACGTGCATCTCTGTAAAATATTTGAAATTTCCATTTTGAAGTATTTTGTACACACGGTTTAGTGTGAGTACCTGGAATGCCATATTAGGGATGTAAACCAGCTGATTGTGTGAGAGGGAGAGCAGGTTGAGGGAGCCCAGCTGAGAGAACGCTCCAGGCTGGATCTCTTCCACACGATTACGGTCAATAATAAGCTTCTTTAGTGAGGACAAACCGTCAAATGACTCCTAGAATCATAAAAAAACAAAGGACTGCACTGAGAATGGTTGGGTAGACTTCTTGAAGTTAATTTTAGTTTTTAAAAACCACTGAAAATGATCATGGGATATATGTGGTTTAAGTCTAAGAATACCTGGTAGAGGATGTCAATGTTGTTGTTGGCAAGGTTGAGGAAGACCAGGCGACCGAGGCCACGGAACGCCCCCTCCTTCACCTTGTGGATGTTACAGCGCTGCAGCGACAGGTGAGTCAGGTAGGGGGTGTGCCTGAAAGCCCCAGTGGGGAGTTCCTGTATGTCATTACCTCGAAGGTCCAGTTTCACTGTTATCTATGAGGAAAACAGATTATATATTAGAGGATAATAATAAGTATTTAAAAGGTACCACAGCTTTGGAAGTTTAGCCGAAGCCTTATCATTCTTTAACAGGGGTATTAAAATTTGTATTTCCCTGGAAATAAACACCTGTTCAACAGAGAATTGTTTAAACAGCCCCATTTTTGTGGATTGTTTAAACACCACAGCTTACCTGAGTATTGTTGCTAATCATTTCCATCTAGACTTCTTAGATGTGCAGCAGACAAATGTGCAGCAGCTGTGTGATGCTATCATCCTAATATGAACCAAAATCTGTGAGGAATGTTTTAGGACCTTGTTGAATCTGAGCGGATACGACCTGGTGCTAGCAAGGTGTACCTAACAAACTGACCAGTAAGTGTATATGTTTATAGATACCTCATCAACAGCAGGAGGAACCTGGGTCAGGTTCTTGTTGACACAGGTCACAGTGAGTTGGATTTGGTCGCAGAAACACTCCTGTGGGCATTTTGCTGCTTGGACTGTAGGGACGCAGAGGACCAGCGAGCTGATCAGCAGAATCCAAAAGGTAACGGGAAGGTCCATCTGTAGGGAAAACCCTGATTCACTCTTTTAGTTTGGCCACATAACATGTCAAACTGCAATGCTAAATGTTTAAGGTGCACGTACGCCAACAAATTACCGCTGATTCGTTTTTTTTATTTTTAGCGGCGATGTACCGTAATAGAAAATTTATTCATGCATACAGCTTTCCAGTTTTCTGTTCATGTTGGCAGCTTCAACATTAATTTATATGCATTTGGATAAAAAAATGTATTAATGTAGTAATATATCAGTTACAGGGGCAACTTCTTTTAGAGGTATTTTGTTTTGTTTTTTACACTTGCTACTTTAAACACATTTTTATTGACAGATTTGCATCAACGTGTTATTGATGCAAGAGATGTCATTGTAATAGATTCTCATTAAACCAAGAATAAGTCTTTTAACCTGCAAAAAGGTTGGAAACTGTCCTTGGTTAGTAGAATCATAAGGAATGTCGTTCTCAGAGGAAGTTTTAAAAAATGTTATTATCACTGAATTCGGACACCGTAAGAAAAAGCTGTGTGTCATTCAGTTATTTTTCCCTTTCCAAAGCTGAAGGTAATTTAAAAAAATCCTTCTGCACTTTTGGGGATTAATGCCATTTGGTCAGATTGGTCTGCCGTAGTCTTCACTGGAATGCCTTAAAACCACATTCCCATGTTGGATCAACAGTGCTGATCCACAGGAACGGACATGAAAAGCTTCAGAGCTCCACACTCTACAGTTTGGACTCTGGAAATGTGGACACGTGCAGTATGCTATGGCTAATTTTTTTCTGTTAAAACTGTGACCTCAAAGAAACCATTGACCGCACAACACAAACGGCAAATACATGAACTTATTTGCTATGTGCACTTGAAGTCAATGATAAGATTGGTATAAAAGGTTGAAAATACTTGGTGTCATCTCAAGCAGCAGGGAAACGAAGCTGTACCACACGTTTAAAAAGAATTAAACTGCTAGTTTCATAGTTATTCACGCCATATTATTTTCGAGTGCCCACCTGAACAGAAAGAGGCCCAGAAACTAGAGAGGAAGGAATTTCCTCAGTTCAGGCTGTTTGTCTTCGTTCCCCCGGGATCAACAGGTCCAAACCGCGGAGGAGCAGCCGCACCGGCCGTGCACAAAGGCGCAGTGTCTTTCTCTGCCGCGGCTGTGCCAAAATGCGTTTCCCCTGAAAATACACGCCTGTCCACCGGGCAGTGCGACATAGCAGGCACTGTACAGCCCCGAGACACTGATTTAGCCTAAACTACGATCATTACAAAAAATCTGAATATGATTTGTGTAGATATCAGGTTACATTTGTTCAAGTTAAGTGCTTATTACAAAAAAATACTAAAGTTCGTTATTAAAAGACGATGCTTTCCTTTTTGACGCAAAACAAAATGCAGGACTAAATACCTGAGCATCGGGTATCAACCGTTCCGGCCTGTTTAAGTGTTGCCCGGACACCATTACAATCGTTTGAATGTGTGTAATACTTTTAAATCCGGACATTCAATGATAAGAAACCCCTTTACGCACAAACTCACCGTGGCGGTTCCGTCCAGCTGCAGAGCGCTACTGGTCCCTCAGTCACGAACTCCGCCGCTCTTCCCCTGCTTGTCGCCCCATCCAAAACAAACTCCGTCTATCCCCTTCTTTCACGTCTGCTCCTTGGCTACCTCCACCTCCAACCCCACTGCTGCAGTCTGCTCACTGCGCCTCAGAGTTTATTAAAGGACTAGTTCAGCCCAAAGTGAGGAGAATCAGTCACCTCAGAGCCTAAAGTCTAACTTTCATATGCACCACTAAAAATGAAAGTGACATTAAAAAAATTAAAATATGTAAGAACTCTGATCACAGTGTAACACAGTTAAAATCAGAAGCCATAAATGATTATGAATCCCTTTCTCCTGCTTTCGTTACAATGGATCTGTGAGATCTCAGATGAACCAGACCTAGATCAGATGATCAATGAACCAGTTTGTGTAATTTGGTGTCAGGTGCAGTGATCCATAATGTCCCAGAGGTCTTTGAGGATCGGTGAATGGCATTGCTGACTTTGTTGTTCAGGAACAGCATAAAAACACTGGTCACATGAGGCTGGGAATTATTCTCCACCCACATTTGGTCGGAGGATTTCTTTTTTTTTTTTTTTTTTTGTCCCGTTTGGATCTATAGCCATCAGAATTGTTGTCTTGAGGCCAAGAAAGATGCCAAGCGGGTTTATTTTACCAAGTGGATCATCATGGCCTTGCCATATTGGTCCATTTGATTGACCTTTATTATAATTATGAATTTATTTTATTTTCAGTTGCAAACGGGACAGACATAACTGTGGGATAGGACAGGGGGAAAGAATGAAAGAAAGAGGGGGAGAGAAAGAAAGAAAACCAAAGGGGAGAAGAGACGGTGAGAAGGGGGGGGGAAGAGAGAAAAACAAACAAACAAAAAAATAACAAAAAAAAAACAAAACTCCTGGGTCACCTGTATGGAGAGAAAACAACAGAGGAGACAGCAAACAACAAAGAGCAACATAATAATAGAAAAAAAAAGCACCATCACAATAAACTAGCTAGCAGTAGATATCAATAGTTACTAAATAATAAATGATATTGTGCAACACGCAAGATAGACAGCGCACAGTGTGCTTTGAGGCAGCAGCTAAGAAAGCTGTAGTCCGCGTCTGTGAATACCCATGTGTACACCTGTGTGGATCAGCATGCTTGCATTCCAAAGGCTTCTCCATGTAACGATCTGCTAGGGAGTGTGGGGAGCCACAGCCCTGTCCTTTATGGTATCAAGCAGGTATGGAGGAGATCAAAACTCCAGACATCCAGAGGCCCCCAGAACACAAGAGACCAAGGAAGACCCACAGAGGGGCAGCTGCGGTCGGAGGATTTCATTCTGGTACCTACAGCAGTCAGGATACCAAGTCGAGGTCTGTGTTCTCTTCAAGGATATGCCTACCCAGACCATCTCTACCACACTGCCAAACTGGTCATGCTAGATGATATTATGGGGTTGTTACTCCTCATACACTTGAGCAGCCACCGGTCCTGCTGCTAGGTTGATGCTATTCTACAGCCCTATCCACGGCTCCTCACATCTCCTCCACACTTTAGTCTGTACCTTCTTGTGATAGCACCTATGGATATGTCATCCTGGAGTTGGACTTTCTGTGAAGCCTCAGTGCGATGCAGGGACAGTCTCATGCAGTAGGGGATAAGATCAATGATCTGTGAGAGGGGGGTTTATTCTGTTGCCTCTCATGCACCTGTTGTCACTTTTATTTACACCAAAGCAGGTGAACTACACTCATCACAGTTTCTGCTTCCTAACTGGACAGATTGTATTCCTTAAGTTTAACTCATCGTGTTTTGATGTGATGCTCCATTATTCATCTCACCTGTTTTATTCAACATGGATGCTTTCTGAGGACTGATGCTAATAAACATCACCACTCAAAAAAAACCCAAAAAAAACCCCATTACATTTTCTTAGAACGAGTTCAAAGGCGGCTGTTGCAGACATGACTGTGAAAACACTCAGACAAACACAGAGGGTGTCAGGTTTGTTAGATGAACTATATTTAAGACAGAACATATGGTACAAATTACTAATCAGGTAAACCAAAGTAATCCTCAAGGAATAGATGCACAATCAAACAGGTGATCTAAATGCTATGTTCCATTCTTATAATACCACCAACACACAGAGCTATATGAGGTAATACACAGGACGTTGTGCAACATAAAGTCATATAAGAAACTGCAAATAAAAGTTATTCTGGTCCCTGATCATGATGATCCTGCAGTATGGGTTGGTCCCTATGAGCAGCACAATCACAGCTGTGAGTAAACAAACTCTCCCTAACGTTGCTCTTCTTTCCCTTTAAAGAATTTATTCAAATACATTAAAAAAACACAACACCTTTTTATTTATTTTACTTATAGATTATAATAATGTTTGCATCACAACTTCTGTCTCAGCACTCCTGAACCAGGTTTTCACAAAAAATCAGTAGTTGTATCAGCGTCTGCCACACCGGTGGGATCTCTTCTACAAATTTCCCAATTTATTTCAGAAACACTAATGATAATTAAACCGAGATTAAAAGCATGTTTCTGAAATAAATTCAGTTTTTTGTCTTTTTTTTTTTAGTAAATTTTAACTCAATTACTTACTAAATGTAGGATGTTCACTTCACTTCAAGTTACAGTCATTAATCATTTTAAACACATTTGTGCTTTTTAGCAGCTTTCTTTGCTGCACCCTGCTTTGTGTTTGGACTCCCACAAATTTTGGATTTGGCCTTGAGCATCTTGACCTGCTGATGACCGTTGAGGTCAATCGGTTTGGGTTTGGTTGCTTTGGGGGCCTTTGCTGGCTGTGAGGTAGTGTAAAGCGAGTGGTAAGGAAGGTGATATGTAGACAGCATCAGCAGACTGGTCAAATTTCTTACAAATGTACTTTATTTTCTGGCACCATCTGGTACCATTTTAAAACAACCTCGGTTGTCAAAATCTTACTTGTTTTGTACAGAATTTTACACACACATGCACCTCATTAGTCTCTACCATTAAGTAAAATGCTGCATACAATACAAGTCAAAAGATTACTTAAAAATAAAATAAACGACACTATATAGAAGGAAATACCCTTCATTTGGCACAGGTGGCTCGCACCTTCAGATTAACTTTCTCCATCCATCTAGATAAAGAGAAAAGATCCAAATTAGTTACTAGTGTTAGTTATGGTATAATATGATGACCTTAAAGCTAATCTTAACAGATAAAGATGCATCTTTGGAAAATGGTTTTGTTCCTGTAATAAACATTCACACATGCAAAACATTTTTTCCACATATTAGAATCTCTCAGCGTCCAAACTTCAGTCCTATTTAACTACATTATTGACTTGCAGCTGTCTTACATGCATAGTGGCAGTAGGGGGCAGTCACACATTAGAGGAGCTAAAGTCAGACCACTAACTTGGATTTTAAAAGTGTTGTTTCTTTACTTCTGATCAAATACGAACCTCTTAAGAGTCAGTTAGGACAACTGATTCATTCTGATGTGTGTTAAATTTGAAACCATCGTAGCTTACATTAATATCCAAAGTAGAGGAAAACATCAAACCTGGCTTAATTTAAAGCCTTTTTCAATCATTGAACTTGAGGGCTGTTAACTGGTAGATTAAAAACACAAGTCATGGAAAAACGGCAAATCAGCCGTAGTTTTTACAGACTTAAACTTGGCATTGATTTTCTAACCTAATCAAGAATCCAGCGTATTCCTCAATGTGTTCAACTATATCCTATATATATATGTAACTATATTGGCAAACGCAGGTAAAGAGGTTAAAGTCAGTTTGGAAAATATGGTAGGCATTAAACAAAATATAAATATACAAAAAACTAGTGACACTCACCTCACAGACACAGTTGGCAGGACACTTGACCTTGTTCGGTTCTTCAGTGGGTTGTGGTATGATCCCTGCTGCTTCCTCTTCCTCACTCTGGCATCTCAGCTTAGGAGGGTGGACAGCGTTCAGTCTCTCACCTGAAAGATGGGATGGCCCTCCACAAGTCCCCACCAGCTTCACTTTGTTATAGAAAGCCCACTCTCTGCAGAATAGGGGGGGGGGGGAGAAAATCGTGCTGATCGCTTTCCTGAGGTTTCCTGAAGCTGTCAGTACATGACCAACAACAGCCCATCGTACCTTAGTGGATGCAGGCAACGGTTGCAGAGGATTGGATTCCTGGACAGGTACAGACGTCTTAGGTTAACCAGTTCGACAAAGGCTTCAGTATCCAGGTAGATTAGACAGTTGTTACTAAGACGAAGCTTCTTGATATTCTGCAGGCCCTGAAAGCAAAGGAAGCTGGCATTTTATTTAAGGCTCCAGCAACAGGTGCATATCTGTAAAATATTTGAAATTTCCATTTTGAAGTATTTTGTACACACGGTTTAGTGTGAGTACCTGGAATGCCATATTAGGGATGTAAACCAGCTGATTGTGTGAGAGGGAGAGCAGGTTGAGGGAGCCCAGCTGAGAGAACGCTCCAGGCTGGATCTCTTCCACACGATTACGGTCAATAATAAGCTGCTTTAGTGAGGACAGACCGTCAAATGACTCCTAGAATCATAAAAAAACCAAGGACTGCACTAAAAATTGTTGGGTAGACTTCTTGAAGTTAATTTTTATTTTTTTAAAAACCACTTAAAATGACAATGGGATATATGTGGTTTAAGTCTAAGAATACCTGGTAGAGGATGTCAATGTTGTTGTTGGAAAGGTTGAGGAAGACCAGGCGACCGAGGCCACGGAACGTCCCCTTCTTCACCTTGTGGATGTTACAGCGCTGCAGCGACAGGTGAGTCAGGTAGGGGGTGTGCATGAAAGCCCCAGTGGGGAGTTCCTGTATGTCATTACCTTGAAGGTCCAGTTTGACTGTTCTCTATAAGGAGATTACATATTAGAGGATAATAATAAGTATTTAATAGGTACTACAGCTTGAGAAGTTTAGCCGAAGCCTTATCATTCTTTAACAGGGGTATTAAAATTTGTATTTGCCTCGAAATAAACACCTGTTCAACAGAATTGTTTAAACAGCCCCATTTTTGAGGATTGTTTAAACTCCACAGCTTACCCGACTGTTGTTGCTAATCATTTCCATCCCTTTATGACCACAGTGCATTCAACTTCTGATGGCTGCTTCCAGCAGGATAGCGTACCACAGAGCTCAAATCATCTCAAACATGTTCCATGAATATGACACTGAAATTACTGTACTCATATTTTCTCCACAGTCACCAGATCTCAGTCCAATAAAGCATCTTTTGAATGTGGTGGAATAGGAGATTTGCATCTTAGATGTGCAGCAGGCAGCTGTGTGATGTTATCATGCTAATACGGACCAAAATCTGGGAGGAATGCTTTAGGACCTTGTTGAATCTATGCATGACAAATTAAGGCAGTTCTGAAGATAGAAGAGGATGCGGTTGTATCCTCTTGGTCGTATCCGGTTGCTAGCAAGGTGTATCTAACAAACTGATGAGTAAGTGTATATGTTTATAGATACCTCATCAACATTAGGAGGAACCTGGGTCAGGTTCTTGTTGGCACAGGTCACATTGAGTTGGATTTGGTCGCAGAAACACTCCTGTGGGCATTTTGCTGCTTGGACTGCAGAGACCCAGAAGACCAGCAGGTTGATCAGCAGAATCCAACGAGTAAGGCGAAGGTGCTTCTGCATGGAAAACACTCATTCAGTCTTTTAGTTTTGCTACATACTTCAAACAGTAACATTAATTGTTTAAAGTGCAAACACACCAACAAATTACTGCTGATTAGAGTTTAGTAATTCTTTAGGTTGGACACTGTGCTTGGTTACTGTCACACAGTGGAAATTTGTATTTGTTTTATAGTCTGTTTTATGCTGATTTTAATGTTTATTTGTATGTGTGGTTCTGATTTTATTTGCATAATTTCACTTTGATATTTGTAATGCATGTTTTTAGTGTTTATGTATGACATTGTTTTAATCCACTATGGACTGACTGGACAGTGGACAAATTAGTCAATAGCAGGCACCTGTTGAGGTGTTGGGTGTGCCCTGATGTGGCCTATCAGCTGCTGAAAGGATCTGTTAGAAAAGCTGGGTCAGCACCTCAATGAGGGAGAGGCCCAGATTCCAGGAGCATGTAGACACTAGATGAAACGGCTTGCGTGAAGACGGGCTGATCTGTGTGACTTGGTGTCCAATTCCGGCCACAGAAAAGGCGACCGGTGGAAAACAGGTTTTCCACCAGTCGCCATGTAGTAGGTTGGAAAACGCTACATGTTTAATTTTGTTCACACTACAAATAAAATGTGACAGCAAATGCGCTCTACTGTGAACCCTCAAAGTGGCCCGCATACGCAAAAGAAGACGTCACACACAACGCACTCTGTTTAGACTCAGACCAAACAGTATTGTTTGACTGATGGCCCTTAACCTCCTAAGACCCGAACTCTTCCATTACATGCATTTTTAATTTCTCTTTGATATTTGGGCTGAATGGGACCTGATGAATGTAAAAACAAAGAATTACCAGATTTTTTTATTTATTTATTTTACCTAATTTTTGTTTCTAAGAAAAATAAGAGCCACATATGAGGATATTCATTTAAAATTTCGATAGAACAGTAGCAGTATAATGTCCCCGTAAGTGGATATCAGACCCTTGTAGAGCAAAATTGAGTATTTTGGTCTAAATAACCCAAAATGTGGTGTCCACATATGTGGACGCCAGGTCCTAGGAGGTTAATATAAAGACTTGTTTTAGACTTTACGTTTTGCAATTTTGCTTTAAGTTATTTTGTGATTTGCATATGGCCTAATAATGATCCTCATTGCTGTTTTAGAGAGGAGCGGTGCTTCAAAGGATGGATGCAGATTTCTGTCAGAATCTGCAGATTATACGGGACAAATAAAATGTTCACGTTTCTCCAATGTTGTCTTCCCAACAATTTCACTAACATCTACACTGGATGGCCAGGAAGCGCTCACGATGTCTTCTCCGGCGCTGATAATTGGCGTCTGTCTTGTGTCAGTGACGTAAAAGACGGATTTAATGCGACATGACCATTCAAACAGCAGTCGCTTTCTAAAACATCAGATATGTATCCGATTCAGTACCACATACGAAAGTGACCCAGATCGATTTGAAAATATTGGGTTTGTGCTGTTCACACTGTCATAGCATGATTGGATATGGGTCGCATGGGGTCAAAAAAGTCAGATTGATGCGCTTTTGCCTGCAGTGTGAACGTAGCCTTATTCTAACACTGTTATGCGTTGCCATCCTGAGGTTATACCTCATTATGTCAGTAATGTGTTCTTGCACTGCTGTGGAACTACCAGAGGGACTCAGGCACGTGAATGCACAGCTCAGAAATAAAAGCGCTCTGGCCTGAGCAAGACACTAACTTCGTCGTCCTCTCTATTAATCCACATTTTGCTCATACTTGGCTACGCAGTACTCTCTAGCCTGTGTGCCGCTTGCTGCCCATCCAGATTCCCCTAGGTCTGGCGCCAGTAACATTGACAAGGCGTCGCCACGAGGGAGGCTGCTGTTGCAGCGAGCCAGGGAAGCGTTGTCTGTGGGGCACAGCTGGATTGTGGTGCGAAGAGTCCAATGGAAACACAGGGCAGAGATAAGAGCTTCCATGTTGTCACTGGTGTAGATCATTGGTTAAATGATCACCAAGCAATATTTGTTTATGCAGACCTGCCGTAACTGTGAACTCGATATAGTATTTGGGGGGGTGTTCTTCGGGTACTGCCATTATGTTTTGTCGTGTGCTGGAGGACACATTAAAGTTTTACAGCGGACTAACATCCAGAGTGATCATTTGCTCATCGCATGACATGAGAGTGCTACAACTGTTGGCATGGGGCTAGCTGTGTGTGTGTGTGTGTGGCATGAAGTGTTGGGCGGCGTGTGGCATGAAGTGTTGGGCGGCGTGTGGCAGTGTGTGGCATGAAGTGTTGGGCGGCGTGTGGCAGTGTGTGGCATGAAGTGTTGGGCGGCGTGTGGCAGTGTGTGGCATGAAGTGTTGGGCGCCGTGTGGCAGTGTGTGGCATGAAGTGTTGGGCGGCGTGTGGCAGTGTGTGGCATGAAGTGTTGAAACTGTGTGGAGAAAAAGGCTTTCATTCTGTAGCTTTTATGCAGTTTCATTGTCATGGTGAAGTTCTGTGGACTCACTCTTTGCCTCTCTTCCTCCTTCAATGTCCACATCTGAGCTTTCGCACTCCACTTGCTGGCCATCTGAGAACAAGGCAAAATTTGGTATTGCATTAATTATTGAATTATCCACACTTACCACCTATTTTTCCTTCCTACAATAGCCCGACGGGCAGGGCAGAGATAGATTTTGGTAGCCCGACTGAAAAAATCGCTAGCCCCGGGACGTCGGGCTAGCGATATTGCGAGCCCTGTATCTGATTGAGGAATCACTCATCTTTGGAAAAGAGAGTTTATTACAGAGAAATGTCTCTTTCCAAAATAAAAGCTATACTATCCGCTTCTTCTGGGCTATATTCTCAGCAGCATATTAAACATATCAGGTCTCCACAAGGAGAATCCTGTGCTAACAGCTGTCTAAATGACTCGGCTAAAGTTTGTAGCATGCGTGCTTGTTGTTTTTGTCTGCTTCCACTTGTCTTTGCACTAGGATGATGTCGGCGTAAATGTGCAGTCATATTCGTTGTGTTCCCACTAGTGCTTTCAGGTTAATCTCGTTGAAATGACCTTAACGCCACAACACGGCAAATCTCCGTTAACGAGCTACCGCCGATCGCCCCGTGCATGGGGCTAGACGGCCAACACGTTAACGAGCTAACTGCGCTAACACACTAGTTCCCACCCATGTAATTGAGCATTGCATGGCACATCCAACATACTGTTTTACTTTAGTCCATGACTCGCTTACCTTCAGGATCAACGCCAGATCTGAATGAGGGTGGGGGAGGTCCACTTCTGTCTCGCTAGCTTGCGCTCTTCCTTCTGACGATGCTTGTCACTACCCGATCCGTACCGGAAACCCAATCGGTACCCCGCATGCGCAAATCTTATGTCACTTCCTCTCTTTGCCAATATTGCGACATTCAATATATTTGAATGATACGGTTAGCGCCCAGTTAGCTCCTAGCATTTCTCAGCAGCTCTGCCTCCTTTTCGACTACCAGGACATTTAAACAATGAATAATCCGTATCCGCAACAAATTTTTGCTTTTCTCCTCAACAGAAAGCGTTCCCCGATTGAACAACAGCGCCGTAAAATAAGAAGAATGGTGCCTAATGACAGAGTTAATAATACAGACTTTCTAATATGTCACGTGAAGATTCAGCAGCCAGATGAAGTGTTTACTGGCAATTGACAGTGATAGCGGACATTATCATCACTTTTCCAACAATCCTCTCCACACAGACAAGCATAAACACACTCGATTATCACTAAATCAAATTTAACACACATTTGTAATGACGCTAATTCAGTTTACAATAGGGTTCATTCGCTCAGTCAGCAGGTGGCGGTATCCTCGTACACTGGGGAGTACACTGCCATTAAACGAACACAAGAAGAAGAAAACCCCTGCACATGCGCGGTACGGATCGGGTAGACCCGATTTGTACGGTCTGACTTTGCACATGCGCAGTAAGGATCGGGAGTCCCGATCCGTCACTATCTTTAAATTTTTTTATTTTTGTCTACATTATATTAAATGTTTCATTATCGGAAACATGTTAAGAGATACTTGTTATTCTTAACATCTTAACAGATACTCTGACCTGTAACTATCGTAAAATGCTTCGACCGGAAGTAGACACCTTTCGCGCATGCGGGGTACCGATCGGGTGTCCGGTACGGATCGGGTAGTGACAATGCTGTCTGTGTTGAGCGCTCAGTGAATCTGCGTTCGACTACTCCGCCTAGGCTGCACTCTCGAGCCTAGGCGGAGTAGTCGAACGCAGATTCACTGAGCGCTCAACACAGACAGCATTGTCAGAAGGAAAGTTGATAAAATAAATTACAAATTTTGTAGTGTTCGATACATATGCGTACCGAACCGAAAGCACTGTATCGAACGGTTCAATATCGATACGAATATCGTTGCACCCCTACATAACAGGTAGCATTAGTAGCATGAACTAGCCACATAGCGAACGGGTCGATACACATTGCACTTCTACATCCACTAAATGTCTAATTGGCATAAAAGACTAAAACTGTCCTTTCCAGGCATGGCTCCACGTCTACTCACAGTTCTTTAGCGACGCACACAACTCCCACCGTGTGTAGATGTAACACTTCCAGCTCTTCAAGAATCACAGACGCTCAGAAGGGTTGGCTTTTCACAGTTTACTTCTGCAGAAGACATAAAACACATTCAACAGGTGTCTTCTGGTGGTACCGGCAATTGTAGCTCCCTCACAGTGCAAGCGCGCGCTGTGTTAACAGACTTACAATTAACTTTTTAATAAAGAAAAGGTGGAAAATAATAATTTCTCCCATTTTACAGTCTGTCATACTGAGCTTGTATACAAAAGAAATCTTATGACTAATAAAATACATTCCACAATCGTATAAAACAAAATAACAGGATAAACATAAATACCACCGACTAAACGTTTCCCTCTAGTGGACAAATTAACAATAGCGCATTACATCTTCACTTGCTTGTGCTTTACAGACAAAATGGCTGTTAACAAGCTCACATACCTGCAGAAGACATAAAACACATTCAACAGGTGTCTTCTGGTGGTACCGGCAATTGTAGCTCCTACAATGTAAAGCAACATCACAAAAAGCACAGAAAAACGGTAAATCCAAACACAGTTCCTGCTAGGGCTGGGCGATATGACCCAAAATTCATATCTCGATATTTTTTAGCTGGATGGCGATATAAGATATATATCTGTCAGTGCGCCCCAGGGCAGCTGTGGCTACAATGTAGCTTGCTATCGCCAGTGTGTGAATGTGTGTGTGAATGGGTGGATGACTGAATGTAGTGTAAAGCGCTTTGGGGTCCTATGGACTAGAAAAGCGCTATACAAATGCAGGCCATTTACCATTTACCATCTCGATATATATTTTTTTAAAGCCATAAAGTAAGAACAAAAAGAGAGTTCTTAGTCAAAGCTGTGTCCCAGATGTCACACAGGCACTTTTATTAACATAGAGCAGATGTACATAAAATTTACTCAAAAATAAATTATGAGCATTTATTAAATAATAATGCTCCATAAATAAAAGAAAACAATGTTGTTTTTGTGCATAACAAAAAGCTCACAAATGTGCAGTCAAAATGTAAACTAAAAGACGAGCACTATAACAAGGACAGATTTCACAGCTGCTCTGTTCCCAACTTGTACTGCGTGACTGACAACCTGGAGTTTGAAATCCGCTTCGCAACCACGTCTCTTAACAGGTGCCATTTATGGTCCTTATACACAGTAAGGTAATATTACGTTGAAGCACAGTACGTATCACTCCGCGAGGCTCAGCCGTAATGCTCCGACAATCCATCAAGCGCTGCAGCTCCGTAGCTTACCAAAGTCGTACTAAAACATTTTTTGACAGATTGCTGAGCGCCGTGTTCCACATAAAATCGGTGCGCGGCCATCAAGCACAACCAGAATTCATACATAAGGCGCGCTGTCAACTTTTGAGAAAATGAAAGGATTTTAGTCCGTGCAGCACCTCTGGGCTGCATGGCGTTAGCGTGGTTAGCTCGTTAGCGTGGTTAGCTAGCTAACACGTTGACGCCGTCCAGCCCCACGCACGGGGCGATGCGCAGTAACTCGTTAACGGATTTGCCGTGTCCATCTTGTCGCTTCCTGCAGGTGAAGCGATGGGGGAGGAGGGGGAGTTGTGTTCAGTGAAGGAGAGGCGAGGCCGAGTAACGTTGCGTAAAGACGAAAGTGGACGAAAGAGAGGCAAACTTGCGGCTCCGCAAGTATAATTATAACGTAACATAGACTATATCGATATAAAGGATATTGTCACATCTTATATCTCGTATAAAATATATCGATATTTTTTAAAAACTCGATATATCGCCCAGCTCTATTTCCTGCTATGCGCAGCAACCACTAGGGAGCTGACAAAGACTAACTGACAAAGAGCATAAATACGGCAGAAACACTATTTAACAGCAACCCGCCTTTGTTTCAGTTACACAGAAACTTTCTAATATCAATATGAACCTATATACATCGACATATATAACTTATGTAACAACATTCACACCAGAAACCATAAAAATGCCAGAGCCTTTCATTACCGGACTTACCCTCACAGTGCAAGCGCGCGCTGTGAGGAGCGGAAGCCTTAGCAGCTTCTAAACGTTAGGGTGAGATCCGGTTTCTGGGTTTTCAAAATAAAATACAATAAAAAAAATGATAAAATTCACACTTAAAATGATAATTAAGAACAGGTAAGTGCATGTTTTTCATATGTATTATTAACTCTGTTACATAGACATCCCCTGCAGAGTCAGTCTGCCAGGCGGCCCTTGCTATGTGCTAGCTCCAACTCTGATCACTGGAACATGTGCTCAATAGTGCAACTGTGCTCTTTCGCCACAAGGCCCCCCCACACAGCTGACATCCTTTCCAACATAGCCGCCCCCCAATTTGCGGTGCAAATTGGCCCCATGGAAAAGCTGTTTATACAGACGAGGGCTCCCCCACCTGGTCATTCTCATCCTTGATCGCCGGAAGCACAATCAGACGTACTATAGGCCGGGTGTATGTTTTGTCACGTATCTTCACCTCTGCTGTTTGGGTGTGGCCATCAGAACCAGTAAGAATCTTCATCACTCTCCCAATCTGCCATGATGCTCTGGGTAGCTGTGGATCCACCAGCAGAACAACCGCTCCTTCTGTTATGTCCTCCATGGGTCTCTGCCACTTCATGCGGGTTTGGAGATTAGGCAAATAGTGTCTGATGAAAGATGACCAGAATCTGTCCACCAGGATTTGCGAATGTCTCCATCTTCGCCTCCCTAGCGCTTCATCTTCGGGATACACTACCTGAGGTAGGGAGCTGTCAGGCCGCCCCATGAGCAAGTAGTTAGGGGTCACTGGATCGATGTCAGCCACATCCGCAGAAACATAACCTAGGGGTTTGGCATTCAGGATACCCTCGATTTCTGTAAGAACGGTCCTAAGTACTTCCTCACTCACTGTTTGAGAGCCAACAGAGGTGTATAAGGCATTTTTGATAGAGCGGATTTCTCTTTCCCAAGTGCCTCCAAAGTGGGGTGCTGCAGGTGGGTTGAAGCGGAAACGAACCTGCTGCTTAGCCAATTTCTGTTGGAGGTCTGGACTCATGATGGAGAACGCCTGCTGGAGCTCCTTTTCCCCTCCTTTGAAGTTTGTCCCCTGATCCGAGTAAACTTCTGCCGGTTTCCCTCTTCTCGCAATGAACCTTCGGAAGGCCATCAAAAAGGAGTCAGTGTCGATGGATGTCAGGAGGTCTATATGGACAGCCCGAGTAGTGAGGCACTTAAACAAAATGCCCCATCGCTTCTCCCTGCATCTGCCTATCTTGATCCAGAAAGGACCAAAGCAGTGCATACCAGTCGAATAGAAGGCAGGTTTGAACAGCCTGAGGCGGGCAGGCGGCAGGTCAGCCATTTGCTGGGAAGCTGGGTTTGCCCTCCACCTACGGCAATCCATGCAACTATGTTGGTGCCGCTTAACGGCCTCTCTACCTCGCAGGATCCATACAGTCCGCCGAAGCTCAGCGAATACTCTCTCTGGGCCAGGATGACCGAGACGTGCATCCACATCTTGAATAAGTAGTCTGGTATACACATGTGTGGGATCCAGGACCACAGGGTGTACAACAGACAGATCAAGGCTCTCTGCTCGCCGCAGCCTGCCACCAACCCGGATCAGTCTATGATTGGCATCATACTGCGGTGCTAGGCATAGCAGCCGACTGTTAGCCGGTATAGGTTTGCCTGCCTGTAGTAGGTGGTAGTCCTCTGGGAAACAGTCCATCTGAATCTGTCTCAAGATCTGTTGCTCTGCCTTGGTGTAGGCCCCTGCAGTAGGTGAGTTACTCCCAGCTGGGTCACCCTGCATCGCTGCATTTTGAATCTCCTTAGCTGTGGCTTCTACTAATTCTGCCCATGTGTTGAATCGCTGGGTCTCTGGGGTTTGATTACCCGGGGTCGTGTTAGCCATATGACATATGGCAGAGCGTTTTAGCTTGGTGCCATCCTCTGGGTCTGATGTACCCAACAATGGGCAGGAGGGCCACTGGTCAGGAGGTAGGAGGAGGAAATCTGGTCCTTGAGTCCACCTATTTGGGCTGGCCAGTTCAGTGAGACTTTTGCCCCTTGTGATGTCATCAGCTGGGTTTCTTGTAGAATCCACATATCGCCAGTCTTTGGGGTTAGTAAGCTCTTGAATTTCTGTAATCCTGGTGCCAACAAACACCTTGAAATGGCAGGATGTGGAATGCAATCAGTTGAGGACAGTGGTTGAATCAGACCACAGCGTACATGTTGTCACCTTGAACGTTAGCTCGGTCTGAAGTAGCTTTGCGAGCTGGGCTCCAGTGAGTGCCGCGCAGAGTTCGAGTCTGGGAATAGATATCTGCTTCCTTGGAGCAACCCGTGATCTGGCCATGAGGAATGACAGCTGCGCATTACCATAATGATCTTCTGATCTCAGGTAAGCCACAGAGCCATAGGCTCGCTCTGATGCATCGCAAAAGATATGTACCTCTCTTGCAACGTCAGACAGATCCATGTGCGGCAGTGTGTAACATCGTGGCAATGTTAACTCTGATAAATGCACCAACTCCCCCTTCCATGTCTTCCACTGGTGCAGCAAATCATGAGGTAACTGGGGGTCATCCCAATCTCGATGCTTGTCCCAGAGTTGCTGTACAATAATCTTGGCCCTGGTGGTGAAGGGAATGATGAACCCAAGTGGGTCGTACTGACTAGCCAGGGTTCGATATATGTTCCTCATAGTGGGCTCTCCATAGTCAATGGGTCGGTGCTTGAGGCTGAGGGTGTCCGTCTCACAGTTCCAGTTCAGTCCCAGGGTTGATTCATGCGCTTCTTGTCGGTCCTGTGACAGCCAGAGTTCCAGTTTGTCTGACCGTGCCTCGGATGGCAGATGACTAATCACTTCTGGCCTATTACTAGCCCACTGCCGAATTTCAAAGCCCCCGGAAGCCAGAAGCTGCCGTAGTTTCTTGACCAACTGCTGGGCTTCTTCAATCGATGAAACACTCTGTAGACAGTTGTCCACATAGAAGCACCGTTCGATGGAGAACCTCACCTCCTCTCCTGGTTCGCTATGCAGGAGGACATGCCGCTGTAGCGCAAAGGAGGCACAGCAGGGACTACATGTTGTCCCAAAGGGAAGGACTTGCCATTCATAGCTGTGAGGGGGCTCATCCCGATTCATATTGCGCCAAAGAAACCTCAGGAGCGGTTTGTCTTCCGGGAGTAGGCACACCTGGTGAAACATCCCTTTTATGTCACCACTGATGGCAATGCTGTGTTCTCTGAAGCGCAGGAGCACTCCAACCAGAGAAGGGCTCAGGACAGGGCCAGGCAATAGGGACTCGTTCAGGTTAAGTCCCTTGTGTCGAAAAGAGCAATTAAAGACCACTCTATTCTTGCCATTGTGCTGGACCATGTGATGAGGTATGTACCAACTCTCTTGGCTCTGAGAGGCAACCTCCGGTTGCAGTTTGGCTACAAACCCAGAGGTCACCAACCTTTCAATCTCGTCCATATATGCAGCAGCCCTAACCGGGTCTTTGCTCAGACGTCTCTCCATACTCCTCAGGCTGGGCAGTGTCGCTTCTTGGGTGGCCTGAAAAAGTGGTGCATCCTTCCTCCTCAATAAGGGTGTGGCATACCGGAGCACTCCCTTAACCTCCACGCGCCTTGTTCTGGCCTCCAATATCTGAAGGGCTTCATGATCCTCCCTCGACCTTGTCACCTCCTTTTCACTCTTATATGGTAGAACATCCACTTGCCACAGCTTCTCCACATTCCTCTGGAGTTCAACAGATAGGGGGCTGCAGGAGGTATACAGACACTGTTGAGACTCTAACTGTGACTCAAGCGACTTTGCAGGCCCTTGCAGAGTCCATCCTAGTCGGGTTCGCATCGCAGCTGGCCCTCCTGGTGATCCAAAGCGCACAGGCTCTATAGGGTTTATGAGATGTGGGTGATCAGCCCCAATTAGCAACAGGGGCGAAACTCTGCTGAAGGTTTGTAGGGGCAAGTCCTTCAGATGTCTGTACCTTCTCTTGAGCATGGTAACTGGATATGAATGCTCAGCTAAGCCAAGCCGCTGAGCAGTGAAAGCATTAGCTATGTGGAAGGATTTCTGGGGCTGCATGATAGGGGACAGTGTGAATGAAACGCAGGCCCCATGTAACGTTTGGATATCCTGACGGATAGTTCTCAAGGCGAGGTCTTCAGGTGTGCCTGTTAGGCCCAGTTGCTGAGCTGCAGAGGAGAGCAGCATGGTGCGGTCAGAGCCATCATCCAGGATGGCATAAGTGTCCAGAGTTTTGTCACCATTTCTCAGGAGAACTCTAATCACTTTAAGCAGAACACGGGTAGAATCTGAAGGTTTATCTAGGTGGAGTATTTCAGTTGCAGAGCTCACCAGGCAAGTACCTTCCTTCACACTCTTGACGTTGACCTCATGCAGGATCTGAAGGTGTTTGCCTTGACATAGGCTGCAAGCTTTCTTTAGATTGCACTGTGCTGCTTGATGTGATCTGCCACATCACCAACAACGCTGGTTTGTCTTAATCCAGTCTATGATTTGAGCCTTATCAAAAGACTGGAATATGGGGCACTGACTCAGATAATGGTCCTCCGTATCACAGTAGGGGCAGTAAGCTTTCAGCGGGCCTTTCTTCTTGCTATGGACAGCTGGTTTGCTGCTCACCGACTCGACAGACTGCTTCGTCGGCAGATTCTCTGAGCCATGCAGGATAGTGGCCATGCGCTTTACTGACTTCGCCTCTCTCAGGCGCTCTGGTTTCTGGATGGCCCTCTCCTTCTGCCCTGTAGCCCCAAGCTGGGTAGTGCTATCTTGGCACCATGTTTCCAGCTGTAACCAGTCTGAAAAGTCTGTTAGGTTGTATACTACCCCTGGATGGCGACACGTGTCTCCGGAACTCAGACCTCATTTCAGCTGGCAGCTTACTGAGGAGCCGTGCCATGTGAGAGCCACATTTCAGTTCCACTTCGCCATCCGGACCAAGGGTCTTCAGCATACCAACGAGAGCCCGAATCTGCAGTGCGAATCTTTCAAAAGCCTCCACATCCCCGCGACGAATGTCCGGTGCATCCATAACACCGGCAATCTTCCTGAGGGCTAACTGGTGGGGCTGACCAAACTTCTCCGATAGGGCTGCCATAGTGTCAGTATAGAGGGGGATGGAGAATTGAGATATGCATCAGCTATGAGACGGGCTTCATCTAGTTTCAAATGATCCATCAGTATCTGAAACTTGAAAAGCTCTGTCCCATCCGGTGGCAGCAGATTGTCAAGTGCGATCTTTAACCGGGCAAACTCGCTTGGGTCCTTCTTAATGAGATCAGGAATACTTGGAGTTGGACCCCTGTATGTTTTCTCTTGTGCCATTACATGTGGTGGCTGGTAGGCTGGGGATGGATGAGGTTTATATTGCGATGATGTTGTGATAGGTCTTGGTACCTCGGCGATGGGCTGCTGGCTCCAGATGTTGATGGGGGCTTGACTCTGGAAACTGGGATAAGCCCTAGCAGAAAACTGCTCCTGCCAAGGAGGCTTCAAATGTTGCTGAGTGATAGGTGGATGTTCAAACTGAAAGGAAGGTGCACTGTTGGGGAATGGCGGGGTTGGCCGACTAGCTGTCAGTGTCTGCTCCTTTAACAGCTGTAGTTCACCCATCATCCTATCCAATGTATCAATCATTGTAGTATCCTTGGGTGGAATACTCTGAGCTGTTGGTGGGCGAAAGTATGGCCTTTGGTATTCTTGTTGAGCATGGATGTCCTGCATACGTTGGGAGGAAGACAGAGGGGGTACATGTGTTGGGGGTGATCTCTGGTCCCGTTGCTCCGACAGGTAACCACCTCTGTCTGGTTCACGTGTTTGGGGCGTAAGGCTGAGGTCTGCCATTCATACCATACTGCGAACCCGAAACTGCAGACATTTCCCATGGTCGATGGAAAGGAGAAGGAGGCTGATGGTTCAGGCCATCCCTACCGGGCACATGCTGCCGCATATCCTGCAGATCATTCGGAGACGCGGTCCATTCATCCACGGTGTGTTCCCATCCAGGCTGACTTATTGGGCTAGACAAGCGGGAGGTCTGTACAGACACTGCCAATGGCACGTACTGCTTTCGCTCTTCTAGCCCGGGTGCATACTGTGCTGTGTACGAGTGACGGTAGGGTGTCATGTCTCGTTGGTGGCCCACCAAGCTCACCTCATAGTCTGCAAGGTAAGGGGGAGGTTGTACTTGGCGCCTTGGGCGAGTTGATTCTGAGACATCTTCACTGGAGAAGAAACTAGGCTGCATCTTTAGGATCCAAGGAAAGCACCATCCGGCTCGAAGGACCAATGTTAATTTGGGTTGAACCCAGGACTGTATAGGCGTTGGCTGAATAGCAGTGGTGTTCACCTTGGGGGTGTCGGTCAGAACACACAGGATGCACAGATAAAGGTTATACCGTCTTTACTGTGATTCCTCAGCTTAACAGCACAGTACAGCAACACAGTAATGCAACCGCAGGCTTGGTGAGGGGTGTGGGTGTGTGTGTGTGGTCTGTGAACAGAACATATACAGAATACTGAATGTAATAAACATCTAAGTCATGAATTATGATGCATTAGCGTTCTTCGAATCTAACCAGAACTACAAATGGGAATTCCTATATGAACATCTACATGCACGAGTTTCATACACTACTCCCAAACCCTTACAGTACATGACATTGATTGCCAATACCCCCAACAACAATATATCACAAACACCAAATCGTTTATCTTACAGCTAGCAGGTATGTAGCATAACAGGTAGCATTAGTAGCATGAACTAGCCACATAGCGAGCGGGGTCGCTACACATTGCACTTCTACATCTCCACTAAATGTCTAATTGGCATAAAAGACTAAAACTGTCCTTTCCAGGCATGGCTCCACGTCTACTCACAGTTCTTTAGCGACGCACCCAACTCCCACCGTGTGTAGACATCCCCTGCATATGGCGTTATTTTTGTGCCACTATTCTGAGCGCATGTAAAAAAAAAATTGAGCGCACGTAAAAAAAAAATTGCAGGTGCAAGTGTTGCATTTTGAGGAGAATTTTATTTTGAGCTTACAAAAGCTGAATTTGAGTGAACAAAATTCATTGCTGCGTGCAAAAAACGTATTTCAGTGTTTGCGCTTATCCATATACACACACAATAGCACCTCCTCTCGCTCAGTTTTTTCATTTGCGCTTGCTCGCAATGTGTTGCTTGCGCTCACAACATTCTCTGCTTGTACGCTCAACTCTCTGTACACCGTTATAAGTGTGCCACAAAACCAACCAATCACAGACTTGGTTTCAAAAATTCTGATTGGCTCTTACGGTCTCCAATCAGCTCACTAGCTACTGCTTTCCGGACACCGGAAACACTGTCCACTCAGCCTCGCTTCTTGCAGATAGAGGGATTTTTGATTTACTCTGCAGCTAAAGAAGAGATGGCCGAATCAAACAATGGCTCCAATAATTGGATTTATCAACATTGATTTTTAAATTAAAATGTGCTATTAAGGACTGATGTCATATTTAATAACTTTATTAAACAATAACCCTTATGTTATGCAACACTGCATTTTTTAAACTCATGCATTTTCATCCCACAGATCATTTCCAGGATATTTCAAATCACACTTGAGCCGTGGTAAAAAGAGATGTTTAACAAATACTAAGCAGCTTGTTAAGGCAGGCAGTAAGACCACAGGCCTCAGTTTTTATTTGCTGTCAAAAAACACATCCTACACACCTTTGCCAGCTGAGGAGCTTGAACTCCTACAAGCTGGCATGGGGAGACAAACAGTGTCTCTTCCAGAAGATGGTGACCATGCAGAGGTAAGTTTGTGTAGTCAGTATTAAAATCAGTCATTGGCAGACGCATTTAGCCTGAATCATATGCCACAGTCCATTTAGTGTTCCATTCTGCTTAACTGTGTTTTTAACTAAGATTTCTAGACTTCTGGAAGAAACCTTTCCAAAAATGGAATATCTTTGTGGAGGATGGCTCTTGCATAAGGCAACAGGTTTGTTGTTAATTCAGTTTTTATGTGTTTTTTTTTGGCATTCTTGCGTGCTCATACTGCATTATGATTATGTAGTTGATACTTTTTCTGCTTGATTGTTTATGCTATTTTTCTGTCAATAAAGGTGGCAGTGGTCGACGAAAGCTCACTGTAATTCCACCTGAAACAGAAGGATATTCTGTCAAAACACTGAAAGCTGTGTCAGGAGGTGGCAAATCCACTTTTTACATAGTACCTCTTCAGGAAACATTAGACACATCTCCTCTACCTCCCGACTCACAGCACTTTTCAAAGATGCCAAAGAAGATATGTTACCAGTGTAATGAAGTTATGCCTCTGCAGATGCTTGCAGTACACATCAATACGTGCAAAGGAAAATTCTCTCCTGATGAGACTGATGATGAGGTGAGACAATTTTGATGAAATCAAAATGAGCAATTTTGATTAAATAATATAGTATCACAATTACTGTTTTTTGATTCAGCAGGAATCGGAGTTATGCATTGTGAAAAGCAAATGCAAGGTAAACCTAGCACATTACTAAAAAGCATAGTAACTACAATGAATTTTGTATCGGTAATGATCTTTTTCCCACTATGCCTAACATGTACCCCTTTTTTGAAATTGTAGGTTATTTGTCCAATATGCACTAAGGATTTTCCTGAAGATGAGATCACAGTCCATGCGAGTCTGTGTGGGGATAGGTAATCTTTTTTCAGCCGTTTATGAAAAAATGTTAATCAGTAACGGTCCACGCAAACATATGTAGTTTGTTTTTGTTTTGTTTTTTAACTTTGTTTTGTCATCAGCTTTCAATGCATGGTGCCTGAAGAAAATGACCAAACTACAGGGACACCAGCTCAAACTTCAGTATGCACAACAGACAGGTACTTTTTGCTCTATTATAGTTCATATACACACTATTATGCAGAACCATTTGTTAAAATTATGTGTAAGATCTTTTACACAATACCTGGGGTTTAATTTCATATAAAACATTTTATGATCACACATCTTTAAATTATTGTTAAAGGTTGTTGCACAGAACATGCTGCAATAATTTCTAATCACGTTTAATGTGGTAGCCTCTTTTAATCTAAAGATGATTATTTTTCTTTGAGAACTTAGGATGTTTTCTACCCTGTTTTTGTTAAGCGTGGAAGATGTATTGCGTTGCCTTGAACAACAAGTCGACACCACAACAGAATTTAAGTTGTGTGTGTGGACAGAGAAGACCTTCCAGACAGAGGCATTCTCCAGTGGCAGAGAAAAAAAGCTGCATCTCCCACCAGTGTTCTTAGGGTGGTTTTCATTGGAGAGGCAGGCGTGGATACAGGAGCACTTAGGAAAGAGTTTTTGAGTGGTGAGTTGCCTATTACCTGTTTTGTCCTAGTGTCAATAAATAATGGATAACTTAAAAATGCGGATATTTTTTGTATGAAAGACATGATTTCAGGTATTGAAAGCAGATTCTTTGAAGGACTTGAGAACAAGGGCAAAAACCCCAAGTATTCTCTGACCGATCTTGATAATGAAAACTTCAGGTTGGTTACATACGAGCTTTGTGTATTACATGTAATACGCATTCGATATGTTTGTAAATGTTACCTGAAAATGAATTATAATCATTTGTCTACACAGAACTGTTGGTGAAATAATTGCAGTCAGCCTCGCCCAAGGAGGCCCATCTCCTGCCTTTTTCAAAGAATGGTGCTACAATTTCCTCTGCTCAGGAGAGGTTGATTTCAGCTGTCTGTCTAAGGAGGATGTTGCAGATGTGGAATCTTCCCTGCTCATCCGCAAAGTGAGCACCTGGTTTAGCTCTGGCACATGATATATTATGAGTATGGTGTTTTTAAACACTTTTAACCTTCTGTATTTCCTCTTTCACATTATACATTTCCAGGTTGAAGATGCAGCAGACATACAGTCTCTGATGATGTGGGCTGATGAAATTGTCAGCTGTGGATACACAAACCAGATAAAGATGGATAGTAAGGAAAGCATGATCCGGTAAGGGAGAAAAAAATCAGAGAGATCATTAACCCACCCCCCCCATCCCCAACTAGTTTTTCCATTTTTTTTAAGTGCTATTGTCTTACACTCTACAACAAGACTGATTCCAATGCTACAGCAGCTCCGAAAGGGCATGGAACTGTATGGTCTTGTGAACCTGATGGCTGTAAATCCTGAAGCTTGCCACAGTTTGTTTGTTCCTGGGAAAATCCTCAAAGTAAGTATTAACATAGCAGCTTCAGTCTGATCCAAAGACAGTCCACTTATCTGTACTGTAGTTATCCTGTATTTATTTATTTATTAGTTTTGAATGAACAATATATCTATAATATAATCTACTTTATTTCCTTATTTACAGCCAGACGCTGATTTCATTATGATGAGCTGCCAACCACATTTCAGTGAAAAAGGGACATCTAGGGAGAGAACTGAGAGGAAGATCATACATTTTTTGCAAGATTTCTTGCAGGAGATTGAAGTATCAGGTACTATATAGTATTAGCTGTATATACCTATAGTATTGTATATATACCGTATGCATCTGTTAAATATTTTTGCTTTAACATGCAGGGCACTAGAAAGTATTCTAGTTGTTAATTTAAAACATTGTAATCCAGATTGCTTTTTATTTAGAAAAGACTTCAGAAACGACTGTGCTGTTAGATTCTTCTTGCAGTACAGCACTCTCCCAGTCAATGCCTGGATCCCGAAGCTCCTTCAAATCCACAAACATATATAATGGTCATTATTCCAGAATAGGTACTTTTGGGAGGAATGTTGTTTTGTGTAAGCGTTTTTTCCATTAAATACAACAATTTAAAAAGAATGCCTTTGTTTTCATGTTCTTCTTACTGTAATTTAGATTAGTGGTAATTGATAAGCAAGAATGTATAAAATCACCAGAAGCATCTCCCAGATGTGCTACAAGTGTTTTAATTTGTTAATTTCAGAAGAGCAGAGTTAACTGCTAACTAAAATTTTGAAATTCAACATTTAAATAAATTAAAAAAAAAAAAAAAAATCAGATTATGATCTGGTACCTCAAGTCTCTCGCCCTCGTCCAGCTCTTGTAGATGTCCCATACACCAGAGCTGTTCAGGAGTGAGACCACCTTCTGTCCTGAGGGGATGATTATTCCATCCTCCAACAAAGGTGACAAGATCTGCTCGGAGTCGAGGGACAAAGATGTAGTGGACACCAAAAAGATGAATGACATCTGAAATGTCAAGCAGGCCATCCTCCTCGAGTGAGTGAAGAATATCATGGTACTTGCTAGTGACTGCAATCCAGACATCACGCCAAAGTCGTTCTACTCTGTAAATACATTTGAATTTGGATTTCAGGTATTTCATGCTTCAAATCAATATCAGAACTGCTACAACAATCTACCCATGCAGTCAATAATAATATAAAAAACATCAAAAGACTAACCTCTGATTGTGGACACTCTTTCCAGATATGAAACTCGCTCTGCCTGTTCCTCTTGTGGCAAACATGAAATGTGCAATGTCCAGGTTTTCTACTCCTTGATCTGCCCTAACCCTATGGTAAAAATACATTTTTAAGGAATTTTTAAAGTTTTCTTTAATGAAACTTGTTGCTAGCATATAAATTAAATCAGGGCATAAAACCTTGATGGCAAGCCGTGAAGCTGGGCTGATCTCAGGAAAAATGAGAATGCAGTTTTTGCCCTGTTGTTAGTTGCTGCATCCAAGTACAGGACCTGCAGTAAAAACAAATGGAAAATTAAAGATCTGGTTTCAGATCATGTATAGTTTTTCAGTTAATAATGCAGTTTCATAATAAGTGTTCAAGGAATATTGTACGGTTCTATGTTCATAACCATAATTCAAAGCTTGAGTAGTCTATACATCAATATTGGTAGTACTTATCACAAAATGAAAATGGCCTTTTAGTTGAACCTTTTTTTGTAAAGAACTGATTATAAATTTTTTAAAAAATTTGCAAATCGTCCACTATGTTGGCTTGCTGAATAGTTGATGTTCATAAAAAAACAACCTAATAAAGCTCTCATTTCAAAACTACCAAATATTCTACATAACAGTTAAAATTTTACCTTCCTTGAGTAGCCATCCACTCCACCAAAGATCACAACATTGTACCTGTTTCAGAGGGAAAACAATCTCACTAAGGCTTGATTTGCAGAACATGTAAGACATTGAAAATACATTTTTCAGTATGCACACTTGCCACTGACTTAAACTGGACACTTGTCAGGTGTGCTGAAAATAATACCAACATTTTTATATGTTTATAAGTTCAATGAGACTAAATATTTTAGTTCTCTTGTCATGATTTTTTTTTTAAGTTTTCTGGAGCACTTAACATATTATGTGTTGATAGGCTTGTTATCATGGAAAATATCAATATACAAAGTGTAAATAATTACTCAAGAAAATTTACAAGTAACAATATTGCTGGTTTTGTTACACATCCTGTATTCCCTTTACTTAATATTACTCTATCAAGTGCTTTTTAAAATATTATAAATACACTGAAAGACCTATAAGATTAGGTTGATTAAAGCAGATTTAAAGTATAACGTGCATCTTTCTGCCCAACTTGTGTTAGAGCTATATAAGTGGGTATTTTACCTTATTAGCTTGTGATTTGTGTCTATGTGGACCAGGGAGAGAGGGCCTCGCACCGAGTAGCTTCTTCGCACAACACAGCCTAGTTCTGTGATCCGTTTGAAGATCCCTACAGCATCAACTCGATGCATGGAGGCCATCATTCTCCACCACTGAACACGGAGACCCATAGAAACCAAATGTCCTTGAACCATTCGATAGCCAGCATTTGGCATCTGATTTTTGATAGCCGATATGATGTTGTCCAGCTCTTGGTCATTCATTGTGCTGTATGTTCCTCTCACAGACAAGTCAAATTCTTGCATCCTCCTGTAGATTGTTCTTCTTGAAACACCAAGACATTTAGCAATGCAGCTGACTGCCAGCTGAATGTCCAACAAATTCTTGAGTCTTTCTCTCTCTAGTACGATTTTGGGGTGGCCAGGTCCCAGACCAACTTCTGTTTCCAGTTCAATAATGGCCACAGAGCTGATGTTAATTTCACAGTGAACCAGATGATGAACGTTTTGTAGAGCCTCTGTAATCTCTGACAGACCGCCTATTTGCTGAGAGAAAGATTCAAACAGAACAAGCTCATGACGAGTCAAGAACTCCAAATAATCCAGATTTAGTGGTTGTTGGTTTAAAGCAGCTTCCAGTTTAGAGAGGAGTCTATGCATCATTTGCTGTCTCAGTATGTCCTGTTAAAAGCAGCAAAGAACATGGACAAGTAGTTAGAAAAATACAATGAAATGATATATCTCAGACAAAAATAAACAACCCATAAAACAAACTACATGAGGTACATCATTTTTCAAGTTTGCATAGTTTGAAAATTAGCTAACGTCAGTTATCAAGCGAATAATAATTAACAAAATGATTTTATATTACTTACATGTGGCCGGGACATGCTCTTTTCGTGCTCCTATTCAGTATTCGATGACATAAAAGAGAGCTACTCAAATATAATTTGGAAAAATTAGTCAGTTGGCATGGTTGTATGATGCAACTACATTATATTACACCAACAATAGTCTTAAAATAATTAAAGATATTATCCGCAAATTGGGGTTTAATAGAGTTTAGCTGGATTTAGCTACATTTCGGACAGTGTTTCCGGAAAGCAGTAGCTAGCGAGCTGATTGGAGACCGTAAGAGCCAATCAGAATTTTTGAAACCAAGTCTGTGATTGGTTGGTTTTGTGGCACACTTATAACGGTGTACAGAGAGTTGAGCGTACGAAGCAGAGAATGTTGTGAGCGCAAGCAACACATTGCGAGCAAGCGCAAATGAAAAAACTGAGCGAGAGGAGGTGCTATTGTGTGTGTATATGGATAAGCGCAAACACTGAAATACGTTTTTTGCACGCAGCAATGAATTTTGTTCACTCAAATTCAGCTTTTGTAAGCTCAAAATAAATTTCTCCTCAAAATGCAACACTTGCACCTGCAATTTTTTTTTACGTGCGCTCAATTTTTTTTTTACGTGCGCTCAGAATAGTGGCACAAAAATAACGCCATACCTGCAGAGTCAGTCTGCCAGGCGGCTCTTGCTATGCTCCAACTCTGATCACTGGAACATGTGCTCAATAGTGCAACTGTGCTCTTTCGCCACAAGGGCCCCCCCACACAGCTGACATCCTTTCCAACATGCATTGTATGCAAACGGATACCAAAAGCCATCATAATTCGTCATCACATTGAGAACAGGACAAATCAACAATTGACAATGACTAATTAATATTAAAACCTGTAACATAATGTATTGTTTGGAGTTTAGTCTGTTACTGTTAGTATTTTTACCATTTCTTCTTGGAGCAACTGTAACCCACATTATTTCCTTAGGGATTAATAAAGTATTCTGATTGTTTCAGGATGACCTGCCATTATCCAGTGACACATCTGCTTATCTGTATCTTTTGCTCGTTTCTCCTCTTTTTTTTCTAAACTGAGCAGCTGATGGCTTTGACCTTTTCTTGTCCATCTTCCATTGATTTTAATTTTGCACTCCAGTATGAACACCCATCCCCCAACTCGAGGATCACCACAACTTAACCTACAGTGGGGAAAAAAAGTATTTAGTCAGCCACCGATTGTGCAAGTTCCCCCACCTAAAATGATGACAGAGGTCAGTAATTTGCACCAGAGGTACACTTCAACTGTGAGAGACAGAATGTGAAAAACAAATCCATGAATTCACATGGTAGGATTTGTAAAGAATTTATTCGTAAATCAGGGTGGAAAATAAGTATTTGGTCAATAACAAAAATACAACTCAATACTTTGTAACATAACCTTTGTTGGCAATAACAGAGGTCAAACGTTTACTATAGGTCTTTACCAGGTTTGCACACACAGTAGCTGGTATTTTGGCCCATTCCTCCATGCAGATCTTCTCGAGAGCAGTGATGTTTTGGGGCTGTCGCCGAGCAACACGGACTTTCAACTCCCGCCACAGATTTTCTATGGGGTTGAGGTCTGGAGACTGGCTAGGCCACTCCAGGACTTTCAAATGCTTCTTACGGAGCCACTCCTTTGTTGCCCAGGCGGTGTGTTTTGGATCATTGTCATGTTGGAAGACCCAGCCTCGTTTCATCTTCAAAGTTCTCACTGATGGAAGGAGGTTTTGGCTCAAAATCTCACGATACATGGCCCCATTCATTCTGTCCTTAACATGGATCAGTCGTCCTGTCCCCTTGGCAGAAAAACAGCCCCATAGCATGATGTTTCCACCCCCATGCTTCACAGTAGGTATGGTGTTCTTGGGATGCAACTCAGTATTCTTCTTCCTCCAAACACGACGAGTTGAGTTTATACCAAAAAGTTCTACTTTGGTTTCATCTGACCACATGACATTCTCCCAATCCTCTGCTGTATCATCCATGTGCTCTCTGGCAAACTTCAGACGGGCCTGGACATGCACTGGCTTCAGCAGCGGAACACGTCTGGCACTGCGGGATTTGATTCCCTGCCGTTGTAGTGTGTTACTGATGGTGACCTTTGTTACTTTGGTCCCAGCTCTCTACAGGTCATTCACCAGGCCCCCCCGTGTGGTTCTGGGATCTTTGCTCACCGTTCTCATGATCATTTTGACCCCACGGGATGAGATCTTGCGTGGAGCCCCAGATCGAGGGAGATTATCAGTGGTCTTGTATGTCTTCCATTTTCTGATGATTGCTCCCACAGTTGATTTTTTCACACCAAGCTGCTTGCCTATTGTAGATTCACTCTTCCCAGTCTGGTGCAGGTCTACAATACTTTTCCTGGTGTCCTTCGAAAGCTCTTTGGTCTTGGCCATGGCGGAGTTTGGAGTCTGACTGTTTGAGGCTGTGGACAGGTGTCTTTTATACAGATGATGAGTTCAAACAGGTGCCATTCATACAAGTAACGAGTGGGGGACAGAAAAGCTTCTTACAGAAGACGTTACAGGTCTGTGAGAGCCAGAGATTTTCCTTGTTTGAGGTGACCAAATACTTATTTTCCACCCTGATTTACGAATAAATTCTTTACAAATCCTACCATGTGGATTCATGGATTTTTTTTTCACATTCTGTCTCTCACAGTTGAAGTGTACCTCTGGTGCAAATTACTGACCTCTGTCATCATTTTAAGTGGGGGAACTTGCACAATCGGTGGCTGACTAAATACTTTTTTGCCCCACTGTAATAGACCTACACCTAGTTCACAGATTCACTTTGTCTAAGGTGTATTTCTGGGATTTCACACAACCCAGGAATCAAATCATGAATACATAATAGGCTTGGATTTACAACATTATGAATGACATGTGCTCTATTTGGAGGCAGCAGGTCTCCCTTCCCTTTCCACGGGTTGTGTGTGAGACTTTAAATCATCAAAATATAAATGTTAAATTGTTATTGATCCCTTTACCCCTAGTCCTAAAGTGTGTATTTATTTTCTTACTCTTCTTATATTTATTGTTTGTTTACTTGCACTGCTGTAACTGGAGCCTCGTCCTCTCGTCTCTCTATATACTGGACTGTATGTAGCGGAGATGACAAAGTTTACTTTGACTTCAGCAGCGAGCAGGCGCACAGAGGGCTCTCACACTCACTTTTCGCGTATAGAATTTCAGAAAAACATCGGTGCAAATTTTAAGTCCCCCGCCGCCCCACCCTCTCCTCCCTGTGCCGCAAGCAGCAGGCGCACCTTGCAAACGGAGGGTGCCCTTACTCCCAGCAAATGGGCGATAGAAAACCGATCGGTGCCTATGCCATTCCCGATATGCGCTGACTGATGTCGGGGCAGCATGAGTACGAGCAATTTTATTTTTTTATTTTTGCCGATGCCCGTGATGCCACCACCCCACCACGATGCCGCCCCGGGCAACCGCCCATGTCGCCCGTATCAAAAACCACTACTGGTTACGTGACGTATATTACTGTGTGTGTGTGTATTAGGATTTACATTGATATTTTATTATTTGTATCATCATAATGAAATGACACTCATTTCAAGAGCTACACTACAACACTTTTTTTTTACAGCCACAGAGTGGTAAGCTTGTGTATAAACCTCTGGTATACAGAGAACCAGTTGTGAAACGCACAGTAAGGAAATGGTCGGCAGAGACTGAAGAGGCCCTGAGGAACTGTTTCCGTTCTACTGTGTGGGACAACCTCTGCAGCCCCCTGGAGGATGACCTCAACAGCATCACAGACTGCATTACGGATTACATGAACTTCTGTGTGGACAACACCGTACCCATCAAAAAGGTACGGTGTTTTTTCTAACAACAAGCCATGGATAAATCCTGAAATTAAGGCGGATTCAATTAAGGAGAAGAAGAGTCTTTAGATCTGGAGACAAACAGGAGCTGAGAAATGTCCAGAAGAGGATGAAATGGAAGATAAGGCAAGGGAAGGAAAACTACAGGAGGAAGATGGAAGAGCAGCTGCAGCAGGACAACATCAGAGGGGTTTGGAACAGCCTGAAGACAATCTCAAGACAAACCAACCCCCCAGGCTGCAGGAGACTTGGGGAGGGTGAATGACCTAAATAAATATTTTAATAGGTTTGATCAACCACCCACCCCTCCCACAGCATTGTCCCCCCCTGCTGCAATCTCCTTCATCTTCAGGGACTGCCTGTCCTTCATCTCAGGACTTCACACCTCTCAGCTTCACACCTCCCAGCTCCTAGTCACCCACCCCCGGCTTCTGTGGACTCCAACATACACCCCCCTCCCCCAAAATCCACTCTTTTTATCTCAGCACTTCAAGTGAGGAACGAGCTTCGCAAGATCAAAGTGCGGAAGGCTGCAGGTCCAGATGGCGTCAGCTCCAGGCTCCTGAGATGCGGCGCAGATGAACTGTGTGGCATCCTAGGCTATCTGTTCAACCTGAGCCTGTCACTGGGGAAAGTACCACAGCTGTGGAAGACATCCTGTGTGGTACCAGTACCAAAGACCTCCGATCCCAAGGACCTCAGCAGCTACAGGCCGGTAGCCCTGACATCGCACCTGATGAAGACCCTTGAGAGGTTGGTTCTAAACCATCTGCACCCCCTGGTGAGGTCTTCATTGGATCCACTACAGTTTGCTTACCAGCCTGGCATTGGGGTGGAGGATGCCATCATCTACTTCCTGCACTGAACTCTGACTCACCTGGAGAAGCCTGGAAGCACTGTGAGGATCATGTTCTTTGATTTTTTTTCCAGTGCTTTTAACACCATCCAGCCACGACTTCTGAGAGACAAGCTGGAGCTATCGGGAGTGGACCACCACATGTCCCAGTGGATACTGGACTACCTCACAGAACGTCCACAGTATGTGAGGACACAGGGCTGTGTCTCTGATACGCTGGTCTGCAGTACGGGGGCCCCACAGGGAACTGTGCTGGCACAGTTCCTCTTCACCCTCTACACTGCAGACTTCTCCATCAACTCCCGATGCTGCCACCTACAGGAGTTCTCTGACGACTCTGCCATAGTCGGCCTCATCACAGGTGAGGACGACTCAGAGTACAGACAGTGGACTCTGGACTTTGTGGACTGGTGTCAGCAGAACCACCTGCTGATCAACGCCGGGAAAACCAAGGAGTTGGTGGTGGACTTCCGGAGACGCAGACCCACCATACTGACACCGGTGAACATCCAGGGAGTGGACATTGAGATAGTGGACTCTTATAGGTACCTGGGTGTTCACCTGAATAATAAACTGGACTGAAGCCACAACACTGATGCTCTTTACAGGAAGGGCCAGAGCAGACTCTACCTGCTGAGGCGGCTGAGGTCATTTGGAGTACAGGGAGCGCTTTTTTTTTTTTTTTGACACTTTTTGTTTAGGAACATTTTTATGCAACAAGATAAAATGAAGAAAAAACAGAAACAGTATGAGGTCATGGGAAGATAACATACGCCCGTACATACATCTGCACATCCACACATACATACGTCAGCAAGTCTGCATTACTAATTCTATGCATTAAAGGGTGCTGCCACTGTAAAGTCCAGCCATTTTCTCCATCGTCTCCTTCCCAAATCTCCCTGCAGTCGCAGAGTGAAAGTCATACATTCCATCAATTTGACGTCCTCCACTATAGAGGTAAAAAGTGTTACAGTGGGAGGATCTCTGCAGAGCCAGCGTTGTTATGGCCTTCTTCGCAGAAGCCAAGAGAACTTTCAGAAGATAAACATCATCTGCAACTAAATCGTCTGTAAAATATCCCAGATACAATGAGGTAAATGTACAAGACACGTGGATTCCCAACACCTCTGTAATTATCTTTACAACTTCCATCCAGAAGGGTCGTATGAGTGGGCAGGACCAGAATATATGACCGTAATCAGCCATGTCTTCCCCACAATTCCTCCAGCAAAACGCAGGTGTAGCACTGAATTTAGACTTCTGTTTAGGCGTTATGAAATAGTGTATAATGTTATTCCAGCAGAAGTCCCGCCACATGTTGGAGTTAGTTGTGGTAAACTGTGTCTCCCAGATCCGTGCCCACCCATCTTCTGTAATCACAATGTCCATTTCTTTTTCCCATTTCTGCTTTATGTAAATCGTTGAGTTCCCTTTGAGCTTAGTCATACATTTGTACAATTTACTTATCAAGGCTCTGTTACTCCCAGAGTCATAAGCATCAATGAAAATATTAACAATCGAGAAGTCTCCACGGACACAGCTCTTTAGTCTTTTGCCAATATAGTCACGGAGTTGCAAGTATCAAAAAAAGTCTTGTTTCTCGAGGTCGTAAGTCTTGCATAGGGTATCAAAAGCCATAATTTTAGATTTTACAATAACTGAACACCCAGCAGTGATTCCATGCCACACCCATTGTTTAAATCTACTATCGTGGGAAGCAGGTAAGAAAATCAGGGTTATACGCTGGCTACCTCAGAAGTTTTATCTCTTCCTGGAGTTGTGCCTGCTTGACCACTTACAGGGAGCGCTTTTAAAGACCTGCTATGACTCTTTGGTGGAATCCGTCATTTTTTTACAGTGTTGTATGTCGGAGCAGCGGTTTATCGGCAGCTGAGAGGAAGAGGTTGGATAAACTCATCAGGAAGGCCAGCTCTGGGATGCACCCTGGACCCAGTGCAGGTGGTGGGAGACAGAAGGACTCTGGCCAAAATAACATCTCTGATGGACAGAGCGCTGTAAATGCAATAAGTTAATTAACCGATTCGCACTACAACCTGCTTTGCCTCTTATCTGTAGTTATTTTTATTTAATTTAATAACTGTACAGTACTCTCTGTATATAGTAACCACTGTCCTTAATGTAAATATGTAAGAAAAATTGTGTATGTTTCTGTTCTGTGTCCTGTTTGTTTGTATGTGTCTTTTTGGCTGCTGTTACAACCAAATTTCCCCTTGTGGGACAATTAAAGGATTATTCTATTCTCTTCTATTCTATTCAGCACTGCCATCTTGGATTGTTAACTCCGTGTTGGTGGGGTTGGAGCTGAGTTGGAGCTGGAACACAGCATTAATGCATGTTTATGGAGGCAGTAGGTCTGTCCACAATTAAAATCATCAAATGGATGAAGTGGTTATGTTCAATATTTATATCTGATTGAATTTTCTGGATACCCACCACTCCTGTGCTACCCATGTAAAGTCCTGGAAACACCCCTGGCATCAGCAGCATAATAGTCTCAAACACAACTCAAACCAAGGAGTCCACTGAGGATGTCCAGAACAAAATCACCACCCCTAAAATGCCTGGGAAAGCCGAGCACAAGAATCTCTTTGACACGATGTTAAAATCAACATCAATAATATCTGAACGCAATAAAAATCTTGTAACGGCATCTGATTTCTGAACCTGCTGAAAATTCTCCCAACTGCTTCAGACAGACGTGCGCGCCTTCATGGAAGAACAGGCAGAGTGAATAATTGTGTTTTCCCCTCCTTCGTCTCTGCCGCCGAGCAACAGCCCATTAAAATGTGTCCATTACATTTCTTCAGCGTGTCTTTCAACTCATCTGTCTGGGGACAAAGTACCGCGGGGCACATGAAATTGAGCAAACACCAAAAAGAGCTATTTTTCAATACAACATATTCACTTGGTGGTTGCCACGCCACACAGCAGAGCTGGAAATGCACACATGAACACAAGTGCAACGATTAATTTCTCTAGTAGTTTTTTAAGATGTAACATGAGCCTGCCCAGCTGATTAAGTGCGTTTAAACACACATGTAGATGAAAAAAAGGGTGGTTTATGTCCTTTGTTTGCCCTCTCTCTGGGAAGAAACACCAGATCGAGTTTACTCAGGTAGGCTTTTGTGTGTCAGACCCCAGCAGGCAGCATGTGATTATGTGTGACAACTAGTTTTTTTTCTACTTCTTCTTCTTTGTGATTTCATTAAGCCGACTACCCCTATGAAGATGAATGCCTTTGAGTAAAATCTACTCAACACAGTACCTCGTGTTTGGGAGTGAACTGCAGGAAGAAACTGAGGTGAAGATTGTTCTAAGGCCATCGTGAAAACAAACCAGAGGAACATGCTAATTCAGCCTCAGGCTTCAGCAGTATGTCGTGTCATGAACAAGGCCCAGTGGATTAAAACCTTGTGCGGTTTTGAGCCTTCAAGTGCTTACTTGTGCTCCTTTCTTTGTGACGTTATCATGGGACATGTAGACTCTCTGGGCAGCAGAGAGTCTCGTTTTTGTTTTTTGTGTGTTTTTTTTTTTTCACTCAGAGACACCATTTGCCATTCATCTCATACCTGGGATGCACCCTAGACCCAGTGCAGGTGGTGGGAGACAGAAGGACTCTGGCAGGTCCTTCCTCCCTGCAACTGTCAGACTGTACAATCAGAACTACTCCCAACAAACATAGATGTTTACATCTGCGCTGTAACTGCAATAAGTTAATTAACCGATTCGCACTACAACCTGGTTTGCCTCTTATCTGTAGTTATTTTTATTTAATTTAATAACTGTACAGTATTCTGTTTATAGTAACCATTGTCCATATGTAAATATGTAAGAAACATTGTGTATGTTTCTGTTCTGTGTCCTGTGTGCTGTTTGTTTGTATATGTGTCTTTCTGGCTGCTGTTACAACCAAATTTCCCCTTGTGGGACAATTAAAGGATTATTCTATTCTATTCTATTCTATTCTAATATCTACCAAACATCAGTGTTATAATAGAGGCTTACACATAACAGTACACTCATATTTTTCTTTCTTGAAATATAGGATTTAATTTACAGGGTAATAAAGAATTGGTTTTGGTTTAGAATTAATTTACTTATACAATCACATAATACTGTATTCTAAAATACGTGCGCACATTCAGTTTGAGTTTGTAGTATTGTTTGTTGTCAGCTTTTGAGTACAGTTCTGTTACTTTGACCTCTTTTATGGACCCAAGATTTAGATTTATTTTGTATAATTTAACCAAGTTTGTGTTTTTTTGGTTAAATAAAAAATAAAAAAAACTTTTTTTGGACTTAAACCTGTGCCTGACTTCTCTTCACTGCTCAGTCCGTCACACCCAGTTTTTTTTCTTCTTAATCTGTTGTCTTATGGTTCCAAGCAATGTCACCAATCTTTGTATTTTATTATTATCTCATAACACTTGTTTAATCATCTCTCCTATGGACCTTTTAATGTCTACAATCTCAGACCAACACAGCCCTGCCCTCCAGTACAGCAGCAGCAGCAGCAGCAGCAGGTGCGGCAACCCCTCAGCAGCAACATTGTACCCATCAGATAAAACAGTGACTACTTTTGCTGCATTGTGCCCACCTGATGACAAGCGAATATCTCTGCACAGCCCTAAACCCCACTGCTGCATTCTGCTCACTGCCTCAGTTCAGCCCAAAGTGAAGAGACTCAGTCACCTCAGAGCCAGCACTAAAGACTGTAGATTTCTTATGCACCACTAAAAATGAAAGTGAGATTAAAATATGAAAGCACTCTAATCACAGTATAACACATGCAAAATCAGAAGGCATAAATGATTATGAATCCTTTTCTCCTTCTTTGGTTACAATGGGTGCATTAAGGGGGGTTAGTGTCTTTGTCAGCACTGGTACCATGAAACAACATATGTGCATGGCCCTGACAGTGAATGCTTTCCTGTGAGATCTCTCAGGAAGATGGCGCCTTTGCTCGGCTTGACTTCTACCTGCCTACGTTGTATTGTATTTTATGCTTTTATATCAGCCCTTACGTTTAATATTTGGAGCTATGCTGCTGTGATTTACGACCGTTCTTCCTTGCTCCACATCAAAGAGTCTATGGAACGTCTTTATGATGACTGGGACAGTTATAGAAAAACTTTCCCCCCACCATTTGTGCACTCTTCCACCTCACCGGATTACTTCTTGCTACCTGCGAAACGTGCCCTAAGCCATTCCAAAAAGAAATCGAGGAAAAGAGGCTGTAGGGACGGCATCCAGGTACACATCAGACGAGCCTACAGATCGGAAATTTCCCCACTCGTCTGGAGGCGTCCCCGGTTTCTGATGCCAGTTACCCTTCCGGATTTGGTTGGAAACACGTACTTGCAGCCACTACAGAGTGGATCCCGCCCATCTGATGCTCTGGATTTTGCTGATTATCTCGCCTCCGCTGCGCCCTCATAGCCTGCATCGCACAACCGGTGGTTGGTCCCGCCGGTTCCGTGGCGCTGCTGTAGACCTCGCGTGCGGACACGGTGTTTGCTGTCAGTTCCACTCCGACAAGCTGATGGGAAACCTGCGCTGCCAGCTTTTAATCTAATTGCGCTCTTGAACGCTCGCTCCATCGCAAACAAATCCTTCTCTCTGAATGAGCTCTTCACAGGGAAAAACCTGGACTTTCTGTTTCTCACTGAAACATGGCAGAGGGATGGCGAGTTTATTCACCTAAACGAACTGCGTCCTGCAGACTGCTCTTACTTGGGCACCCCGCGTTTAGGTTGCCGTGGTGGAGGACTTGCTGTTGTCTTCAAGGACAGTTTCACCTGCAGAGGTATGCAAACTGAAAACTATTCTTCTTTTGAGTCACAAACAATTAAGGTGGGTGGGTGTTTTAGTCTATCGCCCTCCTGGCCCTGCTACTGAGTTCTTAAAGGATTTTATGGACTTCTTATCTTCTATTATCAAGCTGGAGAAAGTTTTAATTCTTGGGGATTTTAACATTCATATTGATGATGCCTCACCTAACTCTGCAGCTGAACTTTTATCTATAAATGAGTCTTTTAACTTTGTCCAACATGTCTCCGGTCCAACCCATTTAAAAGGCCATACCTTGGACCTTGTTTTTTCCTTGGGCCTCAACATTGGCAATGTGTTTGCTGAGGATGTACATTTGAGTGATCATAACTGTATCTTCGTGGAACTCAATTTTAGCTCTAAACAAATGCCTGTGAAGTTAAAAACTCATAGACGCATAATAACTGAGACTACTGCTGAGAGGTTCTCCATTATGTTTGACAGTTCTCTACTTTTTACCGGAAACGATGTAAATGTTCTTATTCAGTCTTTTAATAGGGAATGCTCATCCATCTTAGATCAAGTGGCACCTATTAAAACAAGCTCGGCTTTACAAAAGAAGACATGCCATTGGATAAACGAGTCTATCTTAAACTTAAGGAGAATATGCCGCAAAACAGAACGACTATGGAAGAAAACCAAAATTGACGCACACAGGCTCCATCTTCGAGATCCCATGCTCTCCTTAAATGACACGGTGAAAACTGTTAGTTCAGAATATTTTTCTAGACTCATATCAAAAAACAAGAGAAATCCCAAGTTTCTTTTTGACAAAATCAGTGCTATTGTCTCCCCAGATGTGGTACCTTTAGATGTACACTCTAAAGTAGATAATAATAAACTCTTCCAATTTTTTGTTGATAAGATTAAAAACATCAGTGCTAAAATCTCCCCAAAGCTTTCTTGTTCTCCGAGTCAGGCACTAACTTTGTACTCCTGGTCGACTTTTACAACTGTAACATATGATGAAATAGCAGCCCTGGTGGACAAAATGAAGCCATCCTCAAGCCCCTCAGACATTATACCCACTAAGCTTTTTATTAATGCCTTTGACACCAATGGTCCTTGGGTTGTGAACCTTTTTAATGTTTCTCTTCAGACTGGGGTGTTCCCCAGCTTTTTTAAACATGCCATTGTGGAACCAAGGCTCAAAAAACCCAACCTGGACCCAACACGACTTCAAAATGTAAGACCTATGTCCAAACTCCCATTTATGTCAAAAATCCTTGAGAAGGCAGTAGCTGTCCACCTTACGGCATACTTGGAGAAATATAACATCCATGACCGTTTTCAATCTGGGTTCCATAAATTGCACTCCACTGAGACAGCACTACTGAAAGTTACTAATGATATTATGATGTCAGCAGACTCCGGAGAATACACAGTCCTAGTCTTGTTAGCTTTACCTCAGCCTTTGATACAGTCAACCATACCATCCTGATAAACAGACAGAGACCTGGTTGGGATGTCTGGCTCTGTTCTAGACTGGTTTTCATCTTATATATCTGAAAGGAGTTTTAGTGTGTCTGCAAACCAGATCATGTCGGAATCTACAGAGTTGTTGTGTGGAGCTCCTCAGGGCTCTGTGCTGGGACCTATTCTGTTTTTAATATACATTCTTCCTTTAAGCCAGATAATACAGCAGTTTCCTGAAGTATCGTATCATCTTTTTGCTGACGATATTCAGCTATATTATTCTTTTAAGCCTGCTGAAGCTCATAAGCTCTCCAATCTGATTGACTGTTTAACCAACATTAAACAATGGTTGAACAGTAATTGCTTACAGCTAAACCCAGCCAAAACAGAAACTTTGATTATTGCACCAGGCAGTGCAATACCCGATATTAAACAGCAACTGGGTGACTTAGGTTCCTCACAGAAACATAACCTTAGAAACCTGGGAGTTATTTTTGATGAAGCTTTTTCTTTGGAGGGACATTTAAATCAGACAGTAAGAACCTGCTTTTTTCACTTGAGGAACATTTCTAAACATAGATCCATCGTGTCAACAAGTGAACTCGAGATGATAATACATGCTTTTATCTCTACAAGACTCGACTACTGTAACAGCCTGTTTACTTGTCTAAACATGAAAGGGCTAGCCCGCCTACAGGTTGTTCAAAACTCTGCAGCGAGGCTACTGACCCGCTCGAACAAGGGTGCTCATATGACCCCTGGTTTAAAGTCGCTGCACTGGCTACCAATCAGATTCAGGTTCCAGTCTCATGCAGTAGTGGCAAGAATCAGTCAGGAGGGATAAGATCAATGATCTGTGAGAGGAGGGGTTATTCTGTTGCCTCTCATGCACCTGTTGTCACTTTTATTTACACCAAAGCAGGTGAGCTACACTCATCACAGTTTCTGCTTCCTAACTGGACAGATTATATTCCTTAAGTTTAACTCTTTGTGTTTTGTTGTGATGCTCCATTATTCATCTCACCTGTTTTATTCAACATGGATGCTTTCTGAGGACTGATACTAATAAACATCACCACTCAAAAAAACAAAACCCCATTACATTTTCTTAGAACGAGTTCAAAGGCGGCTGTTGCAGACATGACTGAAAACACTCAGACAAACGCAGAGGGTGTTAGGTTCGTTAGATGAACTATATTTAAGACAGAACATTTGGTACAAATTAGCAATAAGGTAAACCAAAGTTATCGTCAAGGAATAGATGCACAATCAAACAGGTGATCTAAATGCTATATTCCATTCTCATACCACCAACACACAGAGCTATATGAGGTAATACACAGGATGTTGTGCAACATAAAGTCATATAAGAAACTGCAAATAAAAGTGATTCTGGTCCCTGATCATGATGATCCTGCAGTATGGGTTGGTCCCTATGAGCAGCACAATCACAGCTGTGAGTAAACAAACTCTCCCTAAAGTTGCTCTTATTTCCCTTCAAAGAATTTATTCAAATACATTAAAAAAAACACAACACCTTTTTATTTATTTTACTCATGGACCATAATAATGTTGGCATCACAATTTCTGTCTTAGCACTCCTGAACCAGGTTTTCACAAAAATCAGTAGTTGTATCAGCGCCTGCCACACTGGTGGGATCTCATCTACAAATTTCTCAATTGATTTCAGAAACACTGATGATATGTTAACCCAGATATTTCCACAGATATAAAAGCATGTTTCTGAAATAAATTCCTTTTTTTGTCTTTTTTTTTTTTTTTAATTTGTAAATTTTAACTTGATTAATTACTAAATGTAGGATGTTCGCTTCACTTCAGGTTACAGTCATTAATCATTTTAAACACATTAAGCTCAAGTCTGATTGATGTGAACTTTTTTCTTTTTTAAAGCATTTGTATCTATTTTCTATAAAAATATAAGTCACAAGCACAAGTAGAAAAATAAAAATTAAGACATTCTTGGACAGTCTCTGTGAAGCCTTCATAAAATATGAATGTCAGGAGCAGAAATCAGTGGTTGGACTTGGCCTTTGACTAGAAACCCCCCCCCCCCATCCCTGCTTGTTTTTCAAAGGTGAAAAACTGAATGTGAGTGCAGAGTGTGCCCCTGTGTCAATTAACTCAATGTTAATCCTGGCACCTCCTCTCCAAAGCAGAGCTCAGCCTCTCTCTGGCACTGCCGCATGACTTGAGAACCCCATCGTTCCTGAAGAGTCAAAAAAAAAAGAAAAAAAAAAGAAATGCGCACGTGTGAGGCTGCGGTCTCACTCGTGCAACAGGCTAACACACATTTAAATAGAAATATGAAGTTCAACTAAGTCGAGGTGATGAAAGACTGTTCTACCTGGACAGGAAGATGTGAAGCAGTGAGGCATCGTGCTTAGGGAAGTATTCCTGCTGAACAGCATGTTCCAAACATAGCAGCTGACCCGGGACCAGCAAAGCCTTTTTTGTCTTCCCCTCTCCCTGGAAGTAAAAACAATAAAGAAAAGGCTCACCACATTTAAAACCAACTTACAACCTGGCCATTACAGATTTGCCTGAAAGCTTTCGGCAAAGATCAGCTTTTTAATAGGAATTATGTGAATATGTTAAAATAATAAATAAAAATCTTTTGGGTATGAACGGTGGATGGACTGACCCATATATAGATAGTATCAATACCAATGCTGGTATTGGATCAATACTAGCATGACAGGATCAATACTTTGTTTTTAACCACCAAGTTCAGTATAAAACCCTCTTCATGTTATTATTACTTTTTTCCAGTAATAATAAAATATAAAAAAATATTCCTCAAACATGCACAATGAAAAATGTCTGAACCTTTTTGTGTTGACTGTCACATCTGTTTGATTTATAACCTATATAACATTTAAACAACACAAGACGACCAAAAACTGCTTTAGAGATAGACACATTTAAAGTCCAGGTCTCCAAAAATCCCAGTTTTAAAATACATAAACAGCTGAAAGGTGTGTTTTGTTGTATAAACTAATTATTTTGAAAAGTAAAACTCACAGTGATTTAGTGGTCATTAAATGTGTTCAGAATTTGCAAATTGATGATTATTGATCTCAGAACTCATGAGACACTGCTCTCCCCACACAAGCTGCCTTTACAAGTTAAAAGTATCAGCATCATCAATACTTACCTTGTATTTACTCGGTATTGGATCAATCACACAGTACTAGTAAATATCAAGTATTATGGCTCTCTTAAGATAAATTCTGAGATATAACAGAATTATGGATCGCTGAAGTTCCTTAAATATTTGGATGTCTAATCTCTGCCAGCAGATTTGGAGCCCTGCTGAACCTATTCTGTGCATATAAATGACTGATATTGTGTTTATAGTTTCTCGTGAAGTGTTACATAATAGGAAGCACTGCAGCGAAGCTTTACCTTGAGTAGTCCCATCATGACCAGCAGTGTGGAGAGGAAGCAGTATGACTGGAGGGTGGAGCCAGAGAGGAGCTTCTTCAACATTGCATCTGTGGAGCGCAGTGACACACTGCATGTCAGAATCTCAGAGAATAGAAGCTATCCACATGAAAAAGAGGACAGCACAAGAGAGAAACTGCACCTTGACGTCCTCACTAATAAGCAGCCCACTCAGTGCAATTATATTTGAGTAATCTCTGCATGCCAAAGCTTTGAAAAGGGTGTGCTGTGTTGCATTTCAATGTTTGACTATAAAGTGACAGAGGACCTAATTTGGTTGTTCTCATTAATTAGTCATATATAAACTGTTCCAATGATGCCTGCTCATATTAAAAGTTTCAAACAATGACAGCAGTGTCTGTGCTGATGATCCTTGTATGTTAAAAGCTCAGACTTCAGTTTTCCTACTTTTGGCTCTTTATGCAGTCATCTCAATCGATCATGGTCATCTCAGACACACAGCTGTAGCTGTGAGCAGAAAAGCTCCACCTGCTGTTTAATCCTTTTGTTTGTGAGGGGCAGCCAATCAGAAGAAAGTTGGCTTAAATTAAGAGGAGCTTGTTTTTGATGAACTGAGAGGTGGCACCAAGGTCCAATATAAGACAAATAAGGATTATTTTGAACTTTGAATCCTGCAAATGTGGGACTAATGAGGAGCAGAATCAGTCTAATGTAAGTGTGACTTTATTCACCGATAGTATCCAGAACAGCGGCCTTGGTCTCCGGATCTTCACTATATAGGGAACCGATTTTCAGAATGACATCAGCAGCTTTCTGTGGCTCAGATGCATCGACCTGGTGAGAAGACAGCAACAGGTTAAACCCATTCCAGCAAAGTAAAACACGCCAACACCAACATGCTACAAACACTTACTACTGACTACTTAAAAACATGTAACCTCTTGCTGAAGGTGTGTCCTCAACTGTCCCAGCTGGAGAAGCTGTTCTGCAGAGGGGCAGCTGAGGAACGACGTGATCTCCGCCTGTGGACGAACATCGAGACATCACTGAGAACTCTTTTCATTTCCCAGTTTATGTGAAGTAACTAACTGATCAACAATCACATGAAAGCAACTGTTCGTCTAATAAAGCTTCAACTTACAGGACTGTTAGGCGAAACAGGACTATTTCCATTTGTTGTTATGCCGTTTTCACTGCCCTCTTCATTCTCTTCATTGCAGTCATCACTGACATCATCATCATCATTGTCGTCATCATCATCGTTTCCACTGTCATCTTCATCACCCTCATCATCACTGTAGCAGTGAAAGTTTTAAATCTATTGTTTGCATGTTTGTGCAGTTAAACACTAAAAATGATTATGGATTTTTAAAGCCTGCGTTACCTGAGTGACTCGAGCACGTCTCCTTTGTTCATGTTCTCCATAGCCTCTCTCAAAGCCTCACAGCCCTCCTCTCCAAGACAGTTACCTATCAGCCACAAACAAAACCAGTTTCAAACTAAAAATGTCTTTTTATTTTACATTTCTGCAGCATTGTTCAATCAACCTGGACCTTCTTTCTCCAAACACATAAAGACCCATTTCATGGTCAATGTGCATACCGTTCAGATCCAATTTCTCCATATCAGCTTTGTCTGTAACAGCCTGAGCCACCACTAGTGCTGCTGCTTCAGTGATCTCACCAAATGACAGATTAAGCTCCTGGAAAAAAAGTTGCATGAGAGAGCACTGTGAGATGGAAGAGACACAAAGGGAAACCAAGTCCTGAGCTGCGATCGTACACTGACCTTGAGGATTGGCAGTCCTTCTCTCAGGACTGCAGCGAGGGCGACAGCTCCCTCAGAACGGACCAGACAGTCACCAAAATTGATCACTTGGATGTTCCTGAGATGCCTCAGAGCCTATAAGGCCAAGTGAATTCGGGGACACAGTCAAACACCGGATAAAGGTCCTCTCTGCTTACAGAAAGTTGCTGAAAAGAAAAAAAAAAAAGGATCTCACCTGTGCCATGGGCAGCGAGCCCTTCTTGGTGAAAGTGTTGTCATTGAGGTTGAGGACTCGAAGCTCTGGGTTATGTCGAATGGCTGAAGCTAACGCCATCACACCTGAGTAGTTTATTCCATTCTGGGGCATGTGAATCTCTTCAAGGCTGCCCATCAGCTGTTGTGAAAGCGAGGAAGAAACTGCATCATAAAACAGAAATGGTCTTTGTTCCTCCCAAATCAAAAGTCCATAATATCATTACATTTACTACACGTCACATTTACGGTAATGTAAAACTGAACAAGGTGGGAGTATTTTGTACCTGAAAGGCCTTAGCCAAGGCGCTAGCTCCTTCATTTTCCAGGCGGTTCCTCCCTGCTATAAACACTCTTAGTCTAAGTGGAGCTCCAAGAGACGATGACTGTCTGTGGCACTCAATCAGGGCTTCAGCCAAGATCTATATTAAACATACAAACATGGATGCTGTTAGAACTATAATGCAAATACACAATAAAGTGTTACATTTTTAAAAATCTGTTAACTACATTAAAAAGCCAACATTTACGTACATAATTTGAGCCTGTGCCTCTGTACACAACCATAGCAAATTTAAAACAAGACAATCAGGGTGTGATTGATGGGCAACTAACATAAATAAATGTGTGTCTTTGTCTATATATTATTTGACAAAGCTGTTTGAGAGCTCACCTTTCCTCCACCAATCCCCATACCACAATTGTTGAGCTTTAGCTCCCTCATGGTGTGGCAGGAGGGGCTCTTAAGCAGCTGCTCGATTCCTTTGACACCATCTGGCCCAAAAGCATTATCACTCAGGTCCAGCTCAGTCAGCCTGGCCCCTGCACTCAATATTGCACTCCCCATGGACCTCTGAAGCACAAGAATAGACAAAAATACAGAACAGTATAAAGCACATTAGATTGTGCATGTATGAACACAAGAAAATTTCAGGAAGCGTAAAAGAACATCAACATTCATACACAGAAAACTGATGTGATATCCCTTTCACGCATAGTGGTCACTACAGTGGACAGCTATTCAAAGGCTGTTTTCTTGTATTTGTGTCAGTGCTGATTGCACATAAACCACCACTACGTTGGACACTGATGTGTCACTTCATACCCTTCCACCAGTGACACATTGCAGTGACATGCAAAAAAAAAAAAAACTCTTTGAAAAGTACATGTTTAAAAAAATTAAGTTCAAAAACCTTTTTTTCATGCCTAAAGATGAATAAAAATACTAAAAAACCCTGATTGAGGTTTTCATAATTCATGCATGAAAGGAATATTTAACAGTTCAAGAGTATGAAAGAGGATGGATTCTTCCTTTTATTGGGGGTGTAACTCAGTGGCTTCTCACCAGGGCTGGTGGGATTTCAGAGCGTAGTCTTCCAGTGAACATGTCACTCCAGTAGCATCTCTGAAAGACACCAAAAATGGGAACAGTTAACAGAATGTATCACACTGCAGGAGAGTGTAAAGTATAAATGCTGTTGGAATGTAACAGTATTGTATATTCAAGATGGAAGAATTTTGATGAAATATTTCAACTAAACAAAACTGGTTGTAGTTTGAAACACACTTGAAATATTAGATTACTAAGACAAATAATCTGAAAAGGTTTTTTACTAACAATCAAATCCTAATGATAAATGATCCTTTACTATGATGGGAAATGGTGAACTATGAAAGCACCTGAAGCATGTCTTTGTTCTCCAGAGCCTTTGCAATGGCTTGGGCAGCTTCAACTCCCAGAGTGTTTCCTTCTAGGCGTAGAGCTCTCAAACCCTGGTACTGCTTGATGTCTCGGGCCAGCTGCTCCGCTGAAAGCACAGGGATCAATTTGTCAGATTTAAGCAGTCAACAAGGATCACCTTCATGTCTACAGCACACACAAGGGAATAACAGCAAAAAAAAATAAAAAATAGAGCTACATATTCTCACCTGATTCTGCATTGTCAAGCTTCAGTCCAAGGCCTTTGTAGCTCAACTCTCCATCACCAACATGGGTCTTAGAGAGAGCATCAGCCAGCTGAGCAATGTCATCTGAAGCCATAGTGACTCTAGAAACATCCACAAATTACGGAGAAGGGGAAAGCGACACATTTTATAAGCTTATCCAGCAACATAAATAAGAATAAATGCAAGCGCAGACACAAAAAAGCCAAATGCTGTTCAGTAAGAGTTAAGAACATTCAGCGTTACAGAAACGTCAAAAAAGTACTGTCAACAACCAAGTTAGCTATTTAGCTGTTCTGTGCTAACTAGTAGTAGTGCGCAACAAGATAAACGCTGACTAAACTAAACTGAGTGTTTTTTCTGTCTGTTTGAGGAAAATCATCTTGTCTATGAGACACACGACTGTCTTCAAAACGCAGACGACTTTTCAAACTAGAGAAGCTTACCAAATGGTAAATAAAGCGACAACACGCCGCTTCTTCCGCGCGCCGGTTGCTAAATGCCGTGACGTCACGCTGCCTGGATTTTTTTTTCTTCGTGGATTTTGTCAGCGTCTGAGTATTATCGCCACCTGCTGTTTTCCTCTTGTCTCTGCCGTTTGAGGCCTCGGTTTGAGTTTGAGCGTTGTCTTTTCTTCTCTATGCTTAAACCAGTAAATGAAGATTGTTTTTACCAATGAAAAAAAGCCTTCCACGAGTCAAACGTTCAGGTTATTATATCAAAATTCCAATATTGGCACAAAAATTGAGTTGGTGAGGCAATTTTTATTTTCCAAGTGGTGGAAACACGCTTGTTAAAGATTAAATGTAATTCAATATTTGAAAGAGTAAACAATAGCTGAAAATGTTCTTTGTTTCTACAAAGAAGTTCAAAAACTCACAGGACAGGCTTTGGAATTGGCTGGTGTCCTGACTCATTCACGTTATAACTAATAGGGTTGCTTTGTGAGTCAATGTGGAGAAGCTTTCGGTAGGCCCGGGAGCTCCTCACAGGATAAAGAAGGTGACCCACGTAGGCAGACCTCTGTCCCCTTCATGCCAAAATGTAAAGGCCCGCACAGACAGAGACAGCTAAGAACAAAAATAATGACTCCAAATGTCTAGGTGAACCCTTTAATGAGCTGTGATGACATCACGAGCATGACCTCATGCTGGACAAAATAGTCCATGAGACCAAAATGTATTGAAATTAAAAAAAAATATATATATATATGTATTTTATGTATGACGATATGTGTTTATTAATTTGACGCATATAGTTCTTTATATTTGGTCCAACCCAATCAGGTCACCCATATCAGAGGAAAACCCGTGTATTCCTTCTGTGTTTCTTGATTTGTAGCATTTTACTTAATTTGTAAGATGCACAACTTATTATTATTAATGAATTGTGCATAAAGACTAAAGTTTTTTTCTTCTTCACGTAATTAATAAATTCAAATATTAATGATGAAGAAGTCCGGGTACATGATATACGGTAGTATGCAAAAGTCCTGACCTACTCTTATCTCTTTAAAGAGTAAATAAGAAGAAATTCTCTAGAGAAATGAGAACAAGTTATATGTCGTATTCAGCTAGCAACAAAGTAACTAAAGGTACAATTTAAAATAGGTTCTTTGCTACATTGTCTGTTATGTGTTGACAAATCTAACTCTTCTCTTGAGTTTGTTGCCTTTAGTACGCTTGAATGATTCACAGGTCAGTGTTAAATGGGTTAACAAACAAATATAGTGTTCCTCTGAAAATGGTCAGCTGCAAGTACTGAACTGGAAATGAGTGATAAAGCAGTGAATGAAGGATCACTGATTACTCGTTACAAGAAGATCTAGTTCCTGGAAGGAAATGCAAAGATATAAGGGGTGGCTCAAGACTTCTGCACATAACATCGTAGGGGAACGGTAGTAATTTACCAACACACACAGTTTGACACAGTTTTTGCTGCCCTCCTGCGGTCATAGGTCTCTTGTGTCTGGATACTTGTTGCCATACTGCACTGGCCATAACAGCTAGCAGCGGTAGCCAGTAGTTGAGTTGTATCTACCAGCAGCCGTAGCAATAGCTGGAAAAGTCGCTCCGTCCACACACCAATGACAGGAACACTAAACGTAAAAATATGCGCAAGGTTATGTATTGATAATTGGCTGCTTTTTCTCATCGTTATCGCCAACGCTGCATGAAGGTATCTGTGATTTTGAAAAGCGCAGCAACTGAACTCGGTGAGTTGCCGTGCTCTGTCTGGACAGGGTTTAGCTGTTAGCTTTAGCTCCACTAGTAAATGAAGTCAGCTTACTTACCCGGTAGCTAGGTAACTCTGCTTTCGTCCAATGCCCCTTTATGTGTGTCACCTTAACTAGCTAAACGAGACTGTACGATGCGAGTGACTTCTATAGGAATTAAACAGTTTTCAAAGCTCCCTTTGCTTTTCTCCTCTTTACTACGGCTAAGTTACAGTGATTAGCATGTAGCCGAATTAGCTAGTTTCGTCCACTGGCTAATCCCAAATATCGGTAGAAACACTCATGTAGTGGTTTTCAGCGTTAACTGCATTAGTAGCTGACCCGACTAAAGCTGCATGTCTTATATATATTCTTATCTGATGGTGCAACATTCAGTACGAGCTGAGAAACACGTTCACATGACACGCTAACGTTAGCTATCCTCATCATAGTCCCAACATTGTTTTGGTTGTCGTTGAAAACATCTACGGGGCGTTTAAATGCCCCCCTTTAAAGAATGTCCGCAGTTTTTACGTCGATTAATGTTATTTCTTGCGTAGAGTCTCATTCCCCGGTTACGCTAAATGTTCACCCCACTAACATCAATTATGGCAGGCTTCACCGTGAGCTGACCCCGCTGTTTGTCTAGCATGTTGTAGTGCCAGGCCTTGGCGTAGGACGGGACACAGATGTGTAGCAAAGAGCGATGCTTAGGCTGCCGCTGTCAAAGCTGTAAACATTGTTGTTCAGAAAAAAACAAAACAAAAATAGGTGCAAGTCAATCTTGTCTTCACATTTAGGATATGGATCCTGAACGGCAGAAACGAAGAGAGGAGATTCAGAAGGCCATGAGCTTTATCCAGTAAGAGAGAAATATCTGGAGACCACCAGTGATTTCATACCAAAGTATATAAATTTTGCACGTGTAGATGTTTGACACCTCTCCTTTCCTATCCATAGGTCTTCATTGCCTTTCCCAGAGCCAGAGAGTTATGAGGTATGTGTTGATCTGGTTTATGCTTTTTTTGGAGCTTCATTATCACCATTTTGTTTATGTAATATTTACACGCAGACTGCCACATGACAGTACCCACATTTTGTTCTAATTTTACCCAGGCCAAGGTGTAAACTTGAGTTCAGACATTTTTTAATTTTGTCCTCAGTCTGTTACGCATTCCTCTTCTTATTCCACATTCGTTTACTTTTCTTTCTGTCTAATATTGCCTGTCTTTTTTTTTTTTGTTTATGTCTCCTCATTTCAATGCTCATTCAATCATTTTACCCACTTCTTACACATCCCTTTCAGGCATTTCTCACTCAGTTGGTGTGTAACTTGCTGGATGAAGGGAATTCTTGTTTTCGGGATGGAGACTGGCATCAAGCGACCCAGCAGTATGGAGAGGGGATCAGTGTTGCTCGCTACGCCCAGGCTGAGGCTCTCGTCATCCCCCATGAGCTGCTCGAGAGCCTCTACGTCAACAGGGCTGCTGCCTACTACCAGATGGTGAGAAAGAATGGGAGTGGGATGGATGTGTTACCTCCCAAAGTACTTAAAGATGTGTTCATGTGGAAGACTCGAAATCTGTAGAGAGTGAAGTCTCAAGTAAACCTGTAGATACAAGTTTCAAGATTGGTGTAGAATTATCATTACATGTAATTGTACCTTATTAAATCACCTTTGGTGGAGGTATAGGTTATAACTTTTCCTGTGTTTTTCTGACTCAGAGGGAGTACGATCGCGGCGTTCAGGACTGTGACAGCGCACTGTGTGTGTCAGAAGGAAGTCGCAGGGCTCTGTACCGCAAAGCGCTCTGTCTGAGGGAGATGGGACAACTCAGAGAGGCTTACACATGTGGAACCAAATGTCTCCTCACAGCACCAAATGTATGCCACCACTTAAAACAAAGACTTATCATTTAATTTTGAAGCGGAATGGAATACTGTGTGAATATTGTGCTACTGATATGATAACTTCATGGCTTTTACCTATTCTGAGCATCTTTTTTTTTGTTTTAATAATTAATCTTCCAGGACAGACAGGTGAGTGATCTGGCTCAGGATCTAGCCAACAAACTGGGACTAAAGGGTCGTAAGGCCTACGTCAGCCCACAAACGGAGTCTACGGCCACTGAAGGTGACAGTCATGGAGAGACTTCCACACCCACTGGAGAGGTACGTGCTGCTGTCACTGTGTAAAGTTTGTAATATAATGAAGTGGCTGAGTGAGAGCCTGATGGGTTCCTCTTTTCTTTAGATGTCCTCCAATGGAATTGAATCTCTGGGTGACATTGCACCAGGTATGTCAGGCTGCCACATGTTGAACTTACCTGCTCATCCCCAGCCCCACTTGTTTCTGACAGTTATGTTCTTATTTCTCCTCCCCAGCAGACATCTCCAGCGCACAGTGCATCCCCGCTCCTTTGGCTACTCCTATTCCAGTCAGCGATGACCCAACGACCACTGTGGTAACCTCGTGCACTGACCTCTCAGAGAGCCCCAGCAGCCAGGTGCCTCCCATGCAGTACTCGGTCCCGGTGTCAGAGCACATGGATGAATGCAGCAGTAGTGTTATTAAGGATGAGCTAGACAGCTTGTTAGAATCCATCCCCAAGAAAGTCAGTGAGGTGAGTGCAGGAAAAAACGATATGACTTGGCACTGTCACTAAACTGGACAGTATTTCTAACCCTTTTATTTCACCAGGAATGATCTAAACTCAGCATATTCCTGTGTCTCCTCCAGACTCCAGTGGGTGCTATTCCCACAAACCTGCCCAACACAGCAGTTGGTCTCCGGCCTCCTTACTCACCCAGCCTTCCAGCCCCTTCATCCCAGCTTTCCCAAGCCTTTTTTAGCTCTTCAATCAGCGACATTCCTCCTCTGGAAGCTTACTCGTCGCTGCGGGACCAGGGCTCCACCCAGGCGCAGGACGCACTGGGAGGCTTTTCCACGACGTCTATGGAAGGAGAAGGGAAGGCAGGAGTCGCCGCTGGGGGACTCGACTCATTGTCAGAGTACACTCTCCCTGGTGAGCGGAAAGGGAAAGTTTTCATGAATGGTTTGCTGCTTGACAACACATGTTGATCTAAGTAAAAAACTTTTGTGAAGAAAAAGCATTTAAGGGTTTAAAATAAATTGCACATGGAATGCTTATGTGCATAAGGATGCTTATGCAGTTTAGGATCTGATGGTTTGCACTTAAAATGACTTAGTGCAGCTGCAGGAATGAAAGTGTGTCGATAAGGATGCCAACTGTGATTTAAGTACAGTATAGACGATATTACCCCATACCAATAGGATGCACATTAATTAAATTTGACCCAGTACAATGATTTTAAGTAGAGATGGACCGATCCGATATTACGTATCGGTATCGGTCCGATACTGACCTAAATTACTGGATCGGATATCGGAGAAAAATAAAAAATGTAATCCGATCCATTAAATATCACGAAAGCACCTCACAAAACTTGCAACACGCCGTAACTCACCTCAGAACGTTAGCACGTGGAGCAGTATGCATCACGTGATAGAGCGGCTGTGGCATGTGGGACCTGTCGGTGGTCTGGATAGCATGTGGAGCTTCGCTAGCAACCTGGCATTTCATCTCCGACAAAGTTATCCCCGAGAGAAGTAAAGCAAGTGTGTAAGTCCATCTCTGAATGTTTGTAAAGCATTCCTGCGTTAATCTTAACGAGCGACTGCCTCTCGCTCTCCGGCTGCTACTTCAATCGTGAAACTGCTTAAATGATCAGCTGATCGGCTTTTCTGTCGTGAGTCCGTCTCTCTTGTTTGTTTTTGGCCCACTTTGCGCCATAAAGAGGAAACCAGCGGCTGAACAACAGCAGCACGTTTAAGCTTGATAAGCTGTTGTTAGAATTTATTTAATATTACTTTCTACACCAGGATCTTTTTCTACGTAGCTGACGGCTGGTAACTGTGCAGGGGCGGATCTAGCAAAGCTTAGCCAGGGGGGCCGATAGGGCATGAACAGGGAAAAGGGGGCACAAAGACATACTTTTCTTTCTTATTCTCATTTAAAATGTCTAGCTTTTAATAAATAATTATCTGACACCCAAAGTTTTAATTTGATGTAAAATGAATAGAAGTCAATTACTGTATATAGTGACTATTAAGTCTAATATATATACCCTAGTAAGCTATAGTACTTTTTACTTTGGGAAGGTACCATCTGTGCAGTCTGCAATTTTGTTGAAGAAAGATGTTGAATCTATTTAATATTTCTTGAAAAATAATTGATTTCTGTGCATTTTCTTTCACACTGCATCAAATTAAGGTTGATTACGTCGATTAAGCATCATGAGGTGGAGCGTGAGGGGTGGTTCCTTATTTTTTATTTATTTATTTTTGTTGTTGCTGGGAGTTGGAACCCTATTAGTTAGGTTGCTTAATATTTACGCTAAGTACTCTTTAAAATACCAGAATAGGGAGGATGGTGTAGGTCTAAGTTTATTAGATTGATCAGTATTGCTGAACTATGAAATATTTTTTTTGTATACAGGTATAACAGAATAGCTTTAGTGTAGTTGTTGTTTTAAACTTGAGTATGAACTTATACAAAATGCAGCAAGATATTTAAAAAACAGTTTTGTTGATTAAAAAACACTATATCGGATTCATATCGGTATCGGCAGATATCCAAATTTATGATATCGGTATCGGTATCGGACATAAAAAAGTGGTATCGTGCCATCTCTAATTTTAAGTTGCTTATCTGCCAGAGCACAGTTTCTAGGGAGCTGGCTTTAACCTGAGATATGCATCATCAGCAGACGGTGTGAGTCAGCAACAATACAATGTGAAGTCTGACATCAGTGTCCTTGTCTGTGTTCTTCAGGGGGACGAGTGTGTCACAGCTTCATTCCTGGAATGCGCAACCACAGTGCACATGCAGTAAGCAAAACACACATATCTGTTACAAGAAATCCATTTTATTTTTTAGTTGTTTATTTACATTGTCTTTCTTTTATATCACATCTCTTTCTACTCTTCTTTTTCAGAATGGTCCAGCAGGGACCAACCTGTCTCTGCTCTCCAGGAATCCTCTGGCTGCCACACACGAGTTTCGGCAGGCCTGTCATGCCTGTTACAGCAGAATAGGTTTGTATTACCAGCCTTTGACATGCTGTCCTTTGTCCTGAATTTTCTGAATGTTCACAGTAGGGTGTTGCAGCATCACTGTGTCTAATGTATGAATTGCCGTACATTTCTTGGGGAATTTTTAACTTAGTTGCTGACAAGATGTTAACAGAAGACCACTTATTGCTCTTTTTGAAATAATCAGTATCTAACTATTTCTTCCTCCTACTCAGGTCCACGAGTGATGGACTATAAGTATCAGCCAGAGGCAGCACATCGCTGTAAAAGAGATGTGCTGCTGTGTCGTCTCAAAAATTCAGACGACCCCACCTGGAAGAGGATTCGGCCCCGGCCTGCACGGAACAATTTCCTGGGGGCTTTTGTACTCTGTAAGGGTATGTTTCCCGTGGGGAGTTAACGCTGGAATATGTAATCTATCAGATACACATTTGATCACCATTACATTTATATTCTGTTGAGTATTCTCTCTCTGCCTGGTCCCACAGAGGTACAGGAGCGTCAGGAGTGCCAGTATGGGGAGAACTGCACGTTTGCGTACTGCCAGGAGGAGATCGATGTGTGGACTCAGGAGAGGAAAGGCGCTCTGAGTCGAGAGCTGCTGTTTGATCCTCTGGGCAGCACAGAGAGGCGGGCACTGAGTGTCACCAGACTTCTGCAGCTCCACATGGGCATGTTCATGTTCCTCTGTGAGGTCAGACCACAGTCTGCTATACATTTCCTCTTTAGATTCTTTGGCGTTTGTAAAAGTGGAAATGGATCTTCACTCGTCTGCCTTAACTTTCTTTCTTAACAGGAATGCTTTGACAGTAAACCTCGCATCATCAGCAAACGCAGCAAAGAAAACTTGGCGGTCTGTTCAAATCTCACAGCTCGACACCCGTTTGACGATAACAAGTGAGTGTAACAGGTTTACCGTGTCTTCACTTTGCTGAAGTAACTGGTTTTCTAATCAGTTTAGCTTTTTCTAATAAAATTCTGATTGATTTTTTTCTTTAAGTAGTAAAAGCTGGTCACTGTACAGAAAAGAGACAAGTGTGTCATCGTGTGCTTTAATCTTACTTTCTCCTGCAGGTGCCTGGTGCATGTGGTAAGGTCAGCCAATGTGCGATACAGTAAGGTGCGTCCTCTTCACCCTCTCTGCCAGTTTGATATTTGTCGGCATGAAGTTCGCTATGGGTGCCAGCGTGAGGACAGTTGCTCCTTTGCGCACTCTGTCATAGAGCTCAAATGCTGGGTTCTGCAGCAGGACACAGGTAGGTAGAAACCAGACTCAGCTGCAATTTTAATTTGTTCAAGATATTAAATGTAATCCAGTAAACAGTCATTAATAATAGCGCCCACTCTTGACAAATGTCTGACATATTTGAATGTTATGGAAAAGCAGCTGTTGTAAACACAATGACAATCAGCACTAACCAGCAGTTATTAACTGAGCATCAAATAAAGATGCTTTCACTGAGCTGTGACAAACATTTCCTGTAGGTATCACCCATGAAGAGATGGTGCAAGAGTCCAAGAGGCACTGGCAACGACTGGAGCAGAATGCACAGAAGCAGCAGAAGGTGAGGCTGTAAAAGCCCCTGAGACATTTGGATACATTTTGGGTGATCACAGTCCTTAAAAAGTTTTAAATGTCTTTAAATACATGGTAAAAAAAATTAGAGGAACACTTTGAAACCATGTTAGATCTTAATGGGGGAAAAAAATCCTGTTGGATATCTACGCTGATATGCACTGGGTAATGTGTTAGGAATTAAACAATGCCACATCATTTGATACATGCAGCCCGACACTGTAGGGGCATGCTCCTAATGAGAAGATGGATGATGGGCGAGGGCATCTGTGAGCTCCTCTGCAGAGTCTAAAGTTCAGGCTGGCAGTGTGAGATGGACCGAAACATAATATCCCAGACGTGTCTGCTTGGATTTAGTTCAGACGAAGAAACTGCACCAGGGTAGGGTCTGAAAGTGAATCCAAGGAATTCATCCTCATACCTGAATTCTGTTGAGTTCTGTGTGTTTCTTCATGGATATGTCTCCTTAGACCATCACTAACCCACCAACAGACCTTTAATTCTAAACGATGATACAGGGAGGATAATCTTCTCCACTGCTTCTCCAGACCCTTTCATGTTTGGGACATGTGCTGATTGTTTGGTGAAAGATATTTACACCAGAGTCCTCCTGTAGGTCATTTTGTAGCTCTGGCAGTTTTCGTCCTGTTCCTTCTTGCACAAAAGAGCAGATGCCGGTCCTAGTGATGGGTCAAGGAGCTTCTATGGCCCTGTCCAGCTCTCCCACTGTAACTGCCTGCTTCTTGGAAACTCCTCTATGCTCTCGAGACTGTGCTGGGAGAAACGGCAAACTTTCTGGCAATGATGATGTGCTATCCTGAAGGAGTTGGACCACCTGTGCAATTTCTGTAGGATCCAGATATCACCTCATGCTACCAGTAGTGATTTTATTTAATATTTATTTAATTTAATTTATCTAAAACTGGGCACAAGAAACTGTTGTATTTGGTGGTTAGAACTGGTGCTTTAATTCGTCGCTCATACGCTCTAGAAGTGATTTTTCCGTTGCACATTGCTTTGAAGTTGACAGCTGGTCTATTGCAGATACTCCAGGGTCTGGTTGCCTAGGTGACCCTGTAATGTATTTACTACTACGTTATGCAATGGTATTCTTCCCTCTCATTGGTAATCACTTCAGTTGCTTGCCTGGAAGTTGAGAAAAGTTTTTCTTGGGTTTCGCCCAGTTTTTGTCACCAATGGTTATTTTGTCCGAAGTCACTTAACGACGTTGAATATCATTCACTTTCTCTTCCAATGTGTACAATGTCTAAGACTCCTGGTTAGACCCAAAATTGGATAAATGTCTTTAAGTTTGTGCATTTTGTAGCTTTCTAGGGGTAATGCAGGAATTAATTCCTCTGTTTTCTCATATTTAATGAATGAATTTGTTTTGTTTCAGCCCATCCATATACCCCATCCAAGCAGCAGTGTTCCTGTAGGAGGGCTTGGGGGAATGGGTGGCGGTGGTGGAGTAGGAGTAGGAGGAGATTGCATAGGTGGCAGTGGTGTGAGCCCAGTGGGTGGGTTAGGAGCAGGAAGAGGTCGCCCCCTCAACCTGAAAATGAAGTTTGTGTGTGGTCAGTGCTGGAGAGAAGGTCAGGTCAACGAGCCGGACAAGAACCTCAAGTACTGTACTGCCAAGGCACGGCACAGGTGAGGCCCCATTCACACATGCACACGTGCTGACTGTGTTTTCTCAGGTGGTCTAGCAAGTTTGATGACTTTATGTCACGGTATCTTTAAGGCTCCCATGTTTGCTCTCTGTTTCTTCAGCTGGACGAAAGAACGCCGGGTGTTGCTGGTAAAGTCATTTGAGAAGAAGAAGTGGGTTGTTGTTCGGCCTCTTCCCTTCTCCCGCACCTATCCACAGCAATATGACGTGAGTTCCTCTGTTTTTCTTTCCTCTTCAGTTCATGTTTACTCCACCCTCTTTCTGCCCCTCCACCTCTCACATGTAGAATCCAGCTGACTGGTTTTGCCTCGGGGCACAGCCGTTTTTGTAACTCACAAACTTGAATCTTTGCTTTACATATTTCACCCAGATGTGCGTGCACGTGATGAAGCAGAAGAAGTGCCACTATATTGGGAACTGCTCTTTTGCCCACAGTCTTGAGGAGAGGGACGTCTGGACGTACATGAAAAACAACAGCTGTAAGCTTCTGGTTCAGCCTAGGACAACTGTACTGAGATCAGGCCATTAAGAGCTTGTAAATATACAAAGGCAGCAGTGTGCGAGCTCCACCTTACACTTTCATATGTGGATTAAGTGATTCAGTTTGGAGTTTGTCATGTGAAAAAGTCAAATGGAGACGGGGACAAATAAACATTTAATCCCTTTAAGGATTAGGTTCTTTATCCAATAAAAACACTATTGTTGTGTTGGGAAAAGTGCACCCTTCACTCTAAAAAGAAGTATTGCAGCCTTTAGCTGCACATAACAATGACAATACTACTAAGACTATATTATGCAAAATGACTTCATTTGCATGGGATTTGAATTTGGGCTTATTCCCTTATCCACCAGCGTCCCTTATTGAGCCATGGTGGGTTAGTTAGTGTAGTAATGAGAGATCCAACATTCAGACCTCACATTAACTTCAAGAGCTCTTTGATGTGATGTAGAATTTGTTGTTTATTCAATAACTGCAGCCCTGCGGCTGCTGACAAACCTCAAACCATAACATTTCCACCCCCATGCTGCTTCTGAGAACTAGACTTCTGCAGGTCCTTGAATTTTGTTTTATTAGATCGTCTGAATGTAAGACCCTAAATGTGCAGTACAATGCAGTCAGGTTTCCAAAATTGTTTGGATTATGGAATTAGGTTACTTATCTAAAGGAGGTATAACTCCATTAACTTCTATTTGTTTGTTGTTTTGAGTTCATCCCACTGTAACAAAACCGAGCCGGGGCAGACTGTCCAGACCCTAAATGGCTGGATCTTCTCATTCTTTTCCTTTTTTAAATAAATTTAATGGATATTTATATGCAAGATGCACTTTTCATGAAAACAAAACAAACAGGTTTATCTGTAGTCACTATTATAAAGATAATGCTAAAAAAAACAGACACTATTTTCCACTTAGTTTGGGAAAAATACTACATTAGTGAAAACGGGCTTTGTTTAGCTGGATCTGTTTTTAATTTTCTTATCATGCTCTCATATCCACCGTCCCTTTGTCCTCAACTGCAGCCACTATAAAAGCCTCTAATTCTTTTCTTTTTTGTATTCCATTTGCACTGACTGTTTCTGATTATCATCTTCAAGGTTACTGATATTATCATAATTTTCCGTCTTCCCTCGATCCTTTTAGTGAGAGACATGCAGCAGATGTATGAACTGTGGCTGCAGCTCACCAATCAGAGCAGACGCTCAGATAACTCTGCTGTGACCCCGCCCCCAGAAGACAAGCAGGTCACCATAACAGCAGATTACACAGAAGCCATGGTGAGTGTTTAAAAAGACGTCAATATCCGAGGTCAAACCTTGCTTATTTTCCTATTCTTAATCTCCACTGAGCAAAATATGATGATGAGCAGATTGCAACAACAGACTGTATATGAAAGGCAAAAACATTTGGCTTCTGGTCTCCACATTTTGACGGTATAGTTTTAGATTTTAGGATTTTCCATTAGGTGGCAGTGCCTGGTACCGTGTACTTTTCCATGTACTTTGTTTAGTACCTATTCAGCTGGCCCTGTTGCTATAACAAGCCACACACATTATGTCGTACTTGTAGTGAAAAAGGGCTATTATATTATTATTAGTCATCAGCTAATGCTCATGGCACATTTCTACAACTTAGTGCTTACTGTTGGTTTTTAATGTTAAAGTCTGTCGGGACTGTTTGGAGCCAGCATCAAGCGCCACATCTGTGCAGCTTGTTGGCATGTGACACAACAGATGGTTTGCGTCATTTCAGGGAGGCCGGCAGTTATCGGACGGGGACGACCTTTAGGCAAAGCTGTGTTGAATAGAAGCAGCCAATCGCCGCCGAACTGCATCAGAGAGATGGGCATGCCACACCAGCTACAACCGAACAGTCTGTCATCTTACCAGTCTGACCTTCTCTAACATCTCGACAGCAGCGAGAAAGCAAATTGACATGAAAAACAATTGAACCCACCCTCACACAAACATTTTACACACAAATCACAGGAGCCAATTCAAGCTTTGTAAATACAGTGCGGGACATGAGCCTTTTGTTTTCCCATCGTGCTGCAGTCAGAATATGACTCCTTTAGGTTCCCAGAAATTCCAGAGACAGCTTTTTTTGTTTTGACTAAAGTAAGTGTTCCCAAGTGTTTTCATACAGCAGCTCTGTCCACCAGAATCCATTGTTTTGGTTGTTTCTTTGTTTTTCCAAATCCTTGTTGCACTGGAGCAGTTCTTGGGTGAGCGCGCTGGTCGCAGCTCTAACATTTTTCTCGCTGATAGTTCAGAAACCCAGTAAATGCTCGCCATTCCAGCGGGCAAATGCTCTCAGTGCTGTAATGGCTATCAAAAGTGAAGAAACTGTAACGCATTGGAGAAAGAGGCTCCTGGTGGACATGCCTCGCTAAGCTCTGCAACAACCAAATCCTGCTCTTCTTCCTTTGTGGGAATATAGTGAGAGGATCAGAATAAATTCAATTGATTTCTGAGCAACATTTTTGTTTTCCAAGGAGAGTTACACGGTTCCTTGTTCTATTGTCTGCCATATTGGTAGAAGCTATGAATGTAATGCCTGCATGGGCCTTCATAAAGAGAAGATTAGTCATGTAACATGTTGCTGTGCCGGAATGTATGCAAGTTTATTTCCCAAAAACGGTTTAATTGCAGTTCTCGCCCCTCTTTTATAGAAAAAAAGGCCCCTTAGTAGCTGGTTGTGTTATCATACCAACACTTCCTGAGTGGGATGAGCACAGACACATTCTTACTTGGTAACCTTATACCTGCTGCCCACAGAGAGTCAACTTGAATGTCATTTTCTCTCAGGCTGACAAAAGAGGGAGGTAAAATTATGCTTTCACAACATAGTTGATCAAACCCCTTGATTAAAGTACACAAGGCTGATGGCTAAGTTTCCTCGAGGCTATATTCTTCATAAAATACTGTACTGGCATGCAGCTGACAGACGGGTGAAGCTGGTGTTGGAGAGCTACCGAAAAGTGACTGCAGCATTTCACAATCCCATCTGGAGTTGCCCTTCTGTAATGGATCAGACTGAGGGTGGCTGTTTAAAAGTAATGATCTCACTTGGACTGAAGCAAAGTGAAAATGTTGCCTGTGCAGAATATTTGAGTTGTAAGAGGGGAAAAAATAGCTTTGTAGTTGTTCAAGATGAAAGAATGACATCCAGATGAATAATAACTTAAACATAAAGATATAATAAGGATGATTGAAACTATATTTTTCTAGTTTAAAGTTGTATTGTTTGAGAAGATTTGAATGCAAAGGCAAGTGGGCATTCCTTCAGTCCAGCTGAGTTCATCACAAACCAGTTGCACTCCCACATCCTTCAGATGGAGACCGGTGTTCCTCATATGAGCCCAAATGTATCTGTTCCCGATAGCTAACGATAGCCCGCCTGGGGGAAACGTGCTAGCTTGAGATGGGGAAAGAATTCACACCACATATTGTGCCTATAAACAGCACCACATGTGACTGACACACACACACACACACACACACACACACACACACACACACACACACACACACACACAGGATATCTGTTGCCATCTTATTCTAGCCTTTAATGTGGATAGACACGATGAAGGTATGTCTATATTCAGATACATACATATTATACATATTTACAAATAATGCTATACTACTAATAATAATTGATAACTTAGCAGTTAAGCTTAATAAATATATAACCTGAAAACCTGTATTGATTACATAGAACTTCTTGTTATTGAGGTATTGCTATATGACATGTATCGCTGAACTAGATGACTATAGTGAATTTTTTTTTTTTAAAGATTCTTTTTATTTTGAAAAGTTTTCCTTCAGTGTGGGTTGTTCCAGACAGGGTTAGATACAAGTGGCTGAATGTGGAGAGATGGATCACCGAGAGGGTCAAATATTTGCACTTGGAGCAGAGGGCTAGAAGTCAAACAAGTCAGTCAAGTTGAAGTTGTTTTGTTTTTTTTCCGCAATCAGAACAGCATAAACTGGATTTGCAGGATGCTGTAATTTTCCAGTTGTACACTCTGCTAGTACAGGAGAACGCTGTGGTTAAGAGGAGCAAAGGAGAGACCTAAAGAAACAAGAGCATCAAACCATAGGATACTTACTTTACATGAGTTTTCTGATGTTGCTGACCACTGAACGAGCTGACCAAAAACGCAGCTCGCACGTCAGTCTGGCAGGTCGCGTGGCAGCAGATCAGGCCTTGTCTGGAACAGCCCTCTTATTAGCTTCTTCGAGGGATCGTATTACTACTGCTCCTAGTATTATGATGAATATGATGACTATAATGATTGCTATTTCGATTTCTCTTCTATATGCTATTGATATATGTATGTTAATTGCAATGTATAACTCTCTCTTTATATATGTATCCATGTATGAATATAATATGCATCTGTGTATGCTGCTAGTGCACAGCTCTGTTTGGGGGTGAAGGCAGTGAGCAGAAAACACAGATTCTGGTAGATTTCATTTATCAGCTGCCAACAGCTGTAGACTTGTAAATGAGCGCTATATCTGAGATCTTCTGGTAGGACCAAAGGGTAAAACTAGATAGTTGATGATTAAAGTATATATACTGTAACGTCTTTCCTTCTTGCAGTGTCTCAGTTTGATCCTACCAGCAGAACTCACTGCTCACTGCCTTTGCTTTGCCTCTTTGGTTGAGCTGATTCACCGGGCAAGGACAGATCTGGAAACGACCGCATACACAGAGGCTTATATACTCCCGTATAGCGCCTTATTCAATATACTTCACCTATAAGATGATAACATACCCCTATTGTATAACCCTCCTTACTATATACAGTATATGATACTTGATACCTATTATAATACTTAGACACCCTTATAAGGTAATCTGAATAAGAGATGATGGGCTGTCTTTTTTTCCGTGGCTGTTGAAAAGTGTGCTGTGGTCAGAAATGTGTTCTCATCTTGCTTTTGAGAGTTAAATGGGACAGGCTATAAAGGAGAGTGGCGCTCACCCAAAGAAAATATAATTTGAGTTTTTTTAAAAATCCCATTTGGCCAACATAGACTAAAATTTGTCGATCTGGATTTAGGTTTTTGCTGTTTAAATAAGAGAGCAAATCATTTGAGGTGAGGCTCCTCTCCCTAGTGTTTGTGAGAGAGGTTGGGGAAACAAAGAAGCAAATGTCTGGGCTGCTTGTTGTGTGCGTGCCGTTTAAAAGCCGACGAATCATGACACAACCTTATCGAGCGTGTGACGGATTCTGGTGCCAAAGCATCTGATAAAACAACCAGATTTGCTCGCGTATATGTGGAAGAAATTACTTTTCTCTACCCCCCGTCTTAAAATAAAGGGGGTCAAATAATGAATTTTGTTGCTCACACAGGCATGCTTCTTCTGAATGTCACCTGACTTCAAAGTTGTGTGTTCTGATAAAGTGTCCTGATCCAGTCACTTCACTTTAATGCATCTTGCCGCAGTGAAATGATGTTACACGCTGCCCAGTTGCTGCTCCAAAAAGAAATATTCAAGTGACCTACCATCCCGTTGCCTCTTTGCCACTCCGGCTCCCCCACCCTCCGATGAAGTTTGTGTCATGTGTTTGGCAGCACCAACACACACCTACACAGCTACAAAAGACTGAACGAATCAGTTTTCAAAAGGTTAGAATTTTTTTTTATTTTTTGGGTTATTGTTTTCGGCAACTTCGAATGAGGAAACCAGGGATGCAAGAAGTGGAAAAAACAAGGCCTCTGTTTATTTGTTTGTTTTGTATGTTTTTCTTTTTTAAAAACAACATTTTGTTGTTATTTTTTTCCCCTTCTTGACTTTTTCTCTTTTCTCCTCCCTGGTTGGAAGTTGATGATCACACATGTGGACCAAATCTCTTGAAAGCATTTAATAAACTTTTAGAAAAAACAAAACCCAGTGGATTCTATTCCTTAAAATTAAGCACCCTGACATTAATCCATGAGTATGATTGGTGGCAGTCAAAATATGAAACGCTGAAACTTAATGGTGACAGGATTTATTACAAACCGGTCTGACTGCCACGCTCAGAGTTTAACGAGTCCTACACGTGACTTACAGAGATCTTACAAAACACCCTTTGCAGAGCCTGCTCTTCAGTCTGAGGCCTTAGATGCACTTTGGAGCCACAGTGAAAGTTAAATGGAGACTCTCCTCTGCCCTTTAATTTAGACATTTCTCTCAGCAAACATAAACTGCATGAATAGACTCCATAAAAGTTCATAATTAGTATAATACAGGGGTGTCAAACTCATTTTACACTGAGCCGCATGCAGCTCATTTTGATCTTAAGTGGGTCGGACCAGTGAAAGTAAAGAAGATAGAAAACTACACAATTAATTCCTGAGATTACGTTTCAACAGCATCTCTCTTTTTCTGCATAATAAAGAGATCCCGCTCTAGTAAATAAAAGATATGTCCACAGCACTCTTTAGACTTGATCTAAGTAATAGATGTGTAAATTATAGAAAAAGTAACAATAATAAAGTTAGAGTAGATGCTGGAAAAAAACGGGAAAAGACTTTTCTGTCATTTTTAAAAAAATCTATTACTCGTTTTCTCTGGTGTATTATAAACCATGGGACCGTGGGAAGCTACAGCTTTCGCAGAATACAATTAAAAATCCAATACTTAACCCCTCCACTCACATTTACCAAAGCTGCAGCGGGCCACACTGGGGTCTGAGGCGTGCCCCTGGAGCTTTATTTGACACCCATTGGACTGTTTCTGTCTTAGTTGGTGTAAAACGTGTGTATAGACGAGCATTACAAGGCCTATACTTTACATAATTGCTATTCCAGACATATAACTGGAACGTAAATGCGGGCTAGCTTAAATTTAGCCTCATGCTTGCTCCTAAGTCCCCCACACGGTGACCCTAAGCGAGTTACTCTATGATAATATACGCCATGTTTAAAAAAACAAAAACAAAGAAACACCGAACTCAAATCGTACTGAAGTCTCTTCACTCGTGGGGAGCATGTAGGGGTTAAAACCAGTTGTACCCGACTTATAACGTAACGGGTCGCTATGGGTCACGTTTTTTTTTTTTTTTAAACTTTCGCTAACACAGGTGCGGCCCAGGATTGGCTGGCAGCGCTGTGATTAGCATAAGGTATGGCCAATGGGCGTTCTTTCCGTCGATTGCGTGGGAATGCTCGCTGCCGATTGGCTGCGCGGAGCTGGAGTGGGCGGGCCGCGTTAAGTAATTTCGGCCGAGTTCAGAGTGTGAGACCTGCCTAAGTTCTAATATCTCCCGACGTTTTTCGGGAGCGCTCACACCCGTTCAAGCACTGCCCGGGCCTCCAGGATTGTGCACTTTCACAGGAGAAAACATGACCACTGAAATCCCAGAGATTTTCAGGGCTCTTCTTGAGCATCCGTTCGCTCTTCCAAACTTTGACGACAATGGTAAGTGACAGCCAAACGTAGCTCTGGTTAAGTTAAAATTCCGAAAATTAAGAGACAGATTTACCACGTAGATCGTTTATCTGAAGCGACAAACTGATTTTGAGGAAATTCGGGAACGCAAACTGTGTGTTTGTTGCGTAATCCTCGTCAGCTGAGCCGCATGAGACAGCAAGGAGCTTCTCCTTGGCTGGATTTAGAAGCTAAAAGTTGGAGGAATTTAACAGAAAACGTGGACTAAATTACTAAATAGACACTTATAATTTAAAAAACGATACTCTAACACATACAAAGCAGGTACTGATCCTTTCATTGCGGTGGTAAAGACCGCTTAGTGTGAAAGAGGAGATATGTTGATAAAGCTAAACACCCTAAAATAAGATCACCTGCTGTTTTTAATGATCATCGCGTTGCAGGCTAATAAAAATGCTGTCATTCGTGGTTGTAACGGATTAGTAACACCGCCTCTTTTGGCTGAAAGCTCCAGTAAGCAGACTCAGATCGACCTGCAAATCAGATCAGTATCTAACACCCACTGATCCTCTGTGACCTGTGGTGGTTTTGTTGCTGCACAATTGCACTTTGACAACGTCTCAGTCAGGAAAGCATGTTTGGTATGTGAGTGCTGAAACATGCAGGTGTGTGAGACCACTGTGGCCCCTTTAAGTGAGCCTGCTTGGGAGATGATGCCTCATATAATTTAGGCTGACCGTTTTGGTTTTGTGTTTAACACAAACACAACAATCTCAGCGTGGGTGGCGTTTGAGGTCGACGCAATGACTCTGTTTTCATTCCGTGTAAGTGATCATAGAGATATAATATCTTCAAATTGAGACTAAATCTGCCCCATTTAACAGGACTGCACAGTAGTCACTCAGGCTGAGTTTTTAAATGGGGCCATCACAGTACTAACATGACTCGTGAAGCAAAAGCAGTCCTTTTGTTGTTGTTGTTGCTTTGCTGCACAGTATGTTTGACTTGTTGTTGTAGGAGAGAAGTTAGATTAGGTTCAGGCTCCAAGTGCTTTAAAATGTAATTTTTGGGTGAACTGCCCCTTTATGCAGCATGATGAATCAATAGTCAGTTGACTCTAACTTGTCCATAGGTAATGAATGTGGCGTGAATGGTTGTCAAGGAGTCTGCCTGTTGTCCTGTGACAACTGAGATGGTCTGCAGCCCCACCTCAAGCTCCCTGAACTGGTCTTTGCAGACCATGAGAGAGCAAGTGGTAAATTTACAGCAGGCGAGAGTACTCTGCTGCTCTGTGTCCAATTAAGTAGTTTAATGCAGCTCAAGTCAGAGCACCTTTCATTAGAGAGATTCAGGAGCTCCATATTTTCCACCTTTAGTTTTGATCAGAGACTAAATCCTCCCCACCATCGAGGTCAGGGAATGAGCCACTCACCAGCTGTTCCTTGCTAGAGGGGCTGTGTTCCTTCTTTAAAATACCTTTGATGGTGATTTACTGCTTTCATGTCAGGCAGCATGCTCGGTCAGCTCACGTTTTTTCTTTTTCTTCTTTGTAAACTCACGTGTGACTTACCAGTAAAATTTTGATGTCTTTCATGCTCGAAAATTCTTCCGCCAAGTGTTGAAAGACCGAAAGAGAGCGTTTTGGTTTATGCACAGGCATTATTGATGCTGTGTGTAAATTAATTGAGCCTTGGTTTATTGCTATATTTTTGAAATCCTCAAACTTTTAGCTGGGCCTTTTATTCTTTTCAAACTTTCTGTCCTATATACACTGTTACAATAGTGTATTCTAATATTTAACATGACCAGAGGGGCAGAGCGAGGATGATGAAGGACTGCACTAAGGGTCAGTATAAAACAGATCATTATATGGACGTAGAAATTTTACGATGACATATATAATAACGTTCAGGCGTGCACTGCCTGTCGTACATACTGATCATAAATAGAACCCGTGTGTACCATGAGACAGACGCAAATGACCAGGATGGATCAGATCTCACATTCGTCTTGGTGTGTGTTGCTCCAAAGCCAAAGATTTTGACGCGAGGACTGTAAAGATGCTTTTATTCTCTCCCACTCTTAGCTGGGGTATGTTTTAGATTAGGAAGTTGTAGGAGTTGTCTACATGTGAGGACATGACATGAAGGTCAAATAAACTAGTTTCTTATAGGGTCTTGTCCAGCACCTCCAATGCAAACTCTCTACACACACTTATTATTTTGGACCGTAGTCTAAAATCACATGGAGCTGTACAGACCACAAACAGATACTTTCCTAATTTGTTTCCCTAATTTTGCACAGACAAGATTTTAGTTCTACTTGTTAATGCAGCTAATAGTTTATCATTGTGGTTAAGTGGCATATATAATAAGTGGGACAAAGTTCAGTGTGACCACCTATAGCAGATGTATTTGTTTTTATCGCTGTGACACAAACACGGAGAAAAACTCCCTCCCCCACTAAAGACAATAAAACTGTGCCTTGTGTGAGGAAAGCATGCATGTAGCTGCCTTTCATAGGTTGCCTTACTGAATGCTTCATGTTAGTGCACACTTTGGAGGGCAATAACATGTGTCTATTTAAATGCCTTTTTGCATAAGAAAACAGGATGTAGATTTTAAAAATCCTCTTTCTTTCTCCGCAGGATATGATTTGCTTCAATTTCCACATCATTCAGATTATTGTTTATTTATTTATTTTTTACCGCCACTTTTTTCACCAGGAGTAAAAAAAAAAAAGTTTACTGTATGCTTAAAGGCGATGTGGGACAATTATCAGCGACCACGATCGTGATTAAGCTTTCTGCGGTACAGCACAGACATGCACATCTTTGCCCCTTGGTCTTCTGCTTAGCTGCAGCAGCATAGCCCACACCAACTAAACCTCAAGGTGCTGCTCCTCAGCCCAATAATACTTTGGCACTGCAGCGCCGCCCTTCTTGCTCACGCCTGCGTGTGAGCCACAGAGACACATCGCGGCGTCATTGGACAAAACCGGGCGATATGTAAGAGCGGCACCTGCACGTGTGTTTGCATGTGAGCTGGGCAGGCTTTGCTAGTCAGGACATGATCCGAGCTTTTTGTCCCACTTTTTGTGCAGTTTTTTCTTCTTTTTGGTTTTTCTGTCAGAGTATATCAATTAATATAATCTTCAAGTATTTCTGATTAATATCTTATTTGGGTTAGATGGTTATAGTTATTGCCTGTTCGTAAATTTAGAAAAGGTGCTATAAACCCTCGCTGTCTGTGTTTATGTGATCGTATAACATTAAAAGAACTGGAAAGAAAGCTAAATAACCGAATAAGGGTGGGGAAAAACTCGGTTAAAATACGTGTTGCAATAGTTTTTTTATATCTTATTTAGGTGAACATGTATATAACTCGGTCAACCAATGAGAGCGCAGATAGTTTTCAGGAACACGCCCCCTCGCGCTGTAATATTAATATTCATGAGGTCAGACTCAGCCGGCCAATCAACACAAAGCCAACAGGAGGTTTTTTCACAAGGAGGCGCGGTTTGTTCTAAAAAACAAAAAAACAAACCTTTCGACTGTCACGGTTACCGAGGAAGTGGGTTAGAGAAGCTCTAGTGGATAAAATTCGTTTGAGTGGATTCAGTGGATTTTGAAGCAGTCTGTGACGGCGGTTCAGCGGGCTGAGGAGCTGGCGTTATCAAGCTAACGAGCTAACCCGCCGTGTTTGCATCTTTTTTTTGCACTTGCTCCGCGGTGAACTTTGAATAATAAAGAGACAATAAAAAAGAATTATAAAAATGTCTGGAGAGCCACTTCTCGTCACGGTGGAGACTGCCGCTGGGGCCCCGAGTTCATTCCCGCTGGTTTTGAAGAAAATAATGGAAATGCCTCCGCCGAATATACTGGACGGAGACGACGGTAAGCGCAGAGCTGACGAAGAGGAAGAGGCGGATGTCGGCTCTAAAACGAGTTCACCCGAATAAAGAGGCTGGCGAATAATAAAAATAATAATTAAAACAGTCTTCTTATCATAACAGTGTAGCAGCCTGTATACGGTTGGCGCTGCGTGTGCTAACACCTCTGAGGGCATATTAATTTTGCAGCGCTAGCTGCAGTCGCTATGTACCCTAGAAAGGCCTCCTCTTTTCTCCTGGGTCCGATTCTGCTCAGCATCCAGACTTTTCTAGACACGCCCCTGAGTTTAAATGCAATTATTTTGCTGTTGTTGACAGGAGGCACTCTTTCTCCGGTTAAAACAAAGTAATATTTTGATGATAAAACCTGGTTTTAAGTGAATAAGAACTTAAATAAGCGTGATAACATTCTCGGCCTGGTTGTTTTTCCCCCTCACTGTGTGTTTACTGTGGATATGAGTCCTTCAGTTTAAAAACCGCATAACTGAATCATAGTCATCTTAAATGGCGTTCACTGTTGCTGCTGTTGTACTGTATACTGGATGTAGTGGTGTCAGGGTACTTAAAATAGTTTTCTACAGAACAGTGACAGATGATAGTGGGAGGGGGAGGAGATTTTACTGTAACACACTGGATAGTTTGGGGTAGAAACAGAGAGAAGAAAAAAAATCTTCTTTCTCAGCACTGAATACATTATAAAGCCATGTTTTCTATGTCAAAGCAAAATATATATAATATAATATTTGTGAAAACTCCATATGTGTGTGTCTCTGTGTATATTCATGTGTATCTTTCCTGTTTCAGACACCGACAAGGAAAAGCTGTGTCTTGGAGACACCGATGACCTGGGTGGAGGAGGGAGTGACATGGGTCCTTCGGCCGCTCTGACCCCAGCTATCTGGGAGAAAACCATCCCCTATGATGGTGAGAGCTTCCACCTGGAGTACATGGACCTGGAGGAGTTCCTCATGGAGAATGGCATTCCCACGTCACCAGAGGAGAACTTAAAGGGCACGCCAGAAGGAGACGCCATGAAGACGGAGAACCAAAAGGCTACGTCCTCTGCACAGACAAAGATCACCAAGCTAGTGTCTCCATTGACTCTGCTGCCCATTCAGGAGCTGGACAAGAGTCAGGAGGAAGTGGTGATCATCACAAAGAGTGATTCTGACATCACCTGTGATGTTGTTACAGGTGAGGCTCCTCTTGGCCCTGTATGATGTCAGAGAGAGCAGAGTGTTTATGGGGGCCAGAAGGAAGTTGCTTACAGAAGATAAGGCTTAGTTTGAACTGTGATTCATGCAAAGCTACTCTGACAAAATCTAAGGATAAAAATACAGAGTTTGTAGATAAGTATAATTGTATAAGAAGTATAAAATCCCTGCTGGAATTGTCCTAAATAGAGGTAATAATGCATGCTTATATTTCATATTTGGTTGTGTCACTATGTTAGCGAAACAGGATATGGTGTGATCTAACAATGTCACCTAATCCTGAAACAAGCTGTGGGTGGTAACTATTCTGGCGGGACAGCAGAAATAGAAGCTGGTGCAGCCGCATACTGGAGATGGCAGACTTTACAGTTGGTGTCTCATATTTCTGTTTTTGTTTCTTATCTGTGTGCTCAGAGGTGACCACTGACGAGGACAGGGTGACTCCTGAGCCCATCATCCCTGAAGAAATTGAGGTTGAGGTCAACTACGAGCCAGATCCTACAGATTTGGTCCTGTCGAGCGTGCCCGGGGGCGAACTGTTTGACCCGCGCAAACACAAGTTCTCTGAAGGTGATCTCAAGCCACAGCCTATGATTAAGAAGGCCAAGAAGGTGTTTGTACCCGACGAACAGAAGGTATGCTGGCAACTGGATGAGGAAGACCACAAAAAAATGCGCTTTCAGTCTAGCAGGCTGCTTCATTGTGTTTATGTGCCTCGTGGCAAATCGGTAAAACAGGAAGACAGTTGGAGCTCAAACATGTAGGGTTGTATAATCACACTAGAAACATTGCTGATGCCAATAGACTGGCAATTATATGTCAACTTTCTAATCATTCACTCATCGCTTTATTCAATGCTGTGTCTAATATACACGCTCTAAACTTGCATGTATCGGGGTAATTTGGGATTACTGTTAATAACTGATAAAAATGAAAGTGGGAGGCATGTGAGCTTGTTTTTAAAAATGTCATTTATTTTTGAAGGCGGGAACGCTAGAAAACATTTACAGTCACTGCCTGAAATAAACAGGAAATGTTTTTAAAAAAAACAAACAAACAAACTTTCTATTTATCTTTGTGCGGTTTGGAATTTCATCAGTGTTGGAGGTTTGAAAAAGGATCTGCTGTTGAGTTCTGCGACTCACCATGACTCAGCGATGTTATAATCTTGAAATCAGTTTTTTTCCCTGCTTCCTGCTCCTCGAGAAGAACGCTGGTTTTGTTTACAGGGACAAAGGAGCTTGGCTGTCAGCCATATTTGCAGGATTAGGCAAACATGGGTGAGATTCAGGCTGAAGTGCGTTGATTAGAATAAAGAACACACAGTAAGCAAGCTGTTTCTTTTCTGTTTTGCTCCCCCAGGATGAGAAATACTGGCAGAGGAGGAAGAAGAACAATGTGGCGGCTAAACGTTCCCGCGACGCCCGCAGGCTGAAGGAGAACCAGATCACTGTCCGAGCTGCGTTCCTGGAGCGTGAGAACACGGCGCTGCGGACGGAGGTGGCCGAGCTGCGGAAGGAATGCGGCCGCTACAAGAACGTTGTGGGGCGATATGAAAACAAATACGGACCACTGTAAGGGACGAGGAAAACACACATGCGAAATACACAAAAGGACATGCAAACCGAACAGTGTCAATATTTAGAAAGATAGATATTTTTAAGACCTGATCTTTTGCCATGTGACCGGATACAAACCTACCGTACCGCTGAAGAGAGGGATGGCCTTAGCTGTAAGAGAGGGGGAGGAAGAGGGGAGAATGAGACCCCTGTATAGCCTACACTGTGATGAAAGTCCGTCAGGGGGCTTGATTTGAATAATTGTGAGTGTATTTGGTGAACAAACCTGCTTTCATTTGAGTCACAATAACGTGAGAATGAGTAAAACAGCAGAGGCTTTCCTTCCATGTGGTACCTAAGAAGGTAAAGGGAGAGGAGCCTAAAGCCTCACTCAGCCTTCATGTTGGATATTCTACTTTACAATAACTTCTTGGTAGTCCCACACACCAGCCTTCAGAGCTGCCAGTTGCTGATGGAAACATTGCTTAATACTGGCCTCTCTTCTCCCCCCTTCCTTCCATTGTCATTCATCCTTGTTCTCTTCTCTTTTAAGAGCGGTGCCAGATGACGAATAGACAACAGTTGATTTATTCATTTATTTTTCCTAATGAATAAATAAATCCTTTGGTTGTTACATGGAAGAAGAGGATGAAGAACAGACGAGCATGTGTGAGGGCCGATGCTGCCAGCGAGATGTTATAGCATGTTAAGATATCAAATTTTTTAAAATCATTATTATTATATTTAGCATCTGTGCAAGTGAGAGGGGTGTGTGAGGATATTCAAGTGCTTCTTTGGTGCACCTCGCTTCTGAGGTGTCATTTTTTTATCATGTTTTGTACGACTGATGCTGAGATGAGATTGTTTGTGATGTTCGGGCTTTGATTTCTACATACAGTAGGTTTGGTTTTGTTTTTTAGGTGGCACATGTAATGGTTTAGGCTACATGGCTTCCCTATTGGGGTTTGCAGGTTGCTTCCAGCAGTTTTCATAGTAGTTTTATATCATAATATAAGAGATTGTGCAAAGAGTTGGGCTTTTCTTTACCCACAAAGACTTCTTTTTTTGACTGTGACATTTCCAATAACCTAAAAGCTTCTTCAGGGGATTTCTGTGACTTGGCAGGAAAAAACAAACAAAAAAAAAGCAGCCATGTTCACTTTTCTTCATGTATGAGCTTTCTACTAGCGGCGGCTCAGAGCTGTACATAAACGCTTAGTCCTCCCTGTTTCTGTGCTTGTCGCCCTCGTGCTGTGTCCCTCACAGAGTTGTTGCCTCTCTGCGGGTTGTCGATGTGGACTCGTCCATTTTCTGTCAGCAACACTTCAGAAGTGTCTGTGTAGAGTCTACTGATGCATGCACTGTAAATAACTCAGGCTAATGTAATACATTAAAATGTATTTAGCATCATAGACCATACATACAGTGCTATTTGAGTTTTTTGAAGAATCTTTATTTACCATTTACACCTGCTTCCGTATTACAGGTTTTCTGTCGAAACGCACAGTGTCTCTTCAGTCTCGGTAACACAGACTGTTGTGGGACGCCTCTTTAAACCCTTTGAGTGTTTTCTACGTCTAAAGCCATTTCAATGCAGCGAGCAGTCTGCCAGTGTACAGTTAACTTTGCATCCAAACTACAGCTGTGACTTACCCGCCGGTTACTTTGCTGTCCACTTTTGACAAAAAAGGGAAAGCGGTTTATTTCTCTTTCGCTGCAGGGCTTCCACATCTATAACTGTTCTCACTTTGTAACCTAAATAAAAGTGAACATTGTGTTCTTTACAATTTTTTTTTTTTTTCCATTTTTTAAAAAACAGCTTCCTCTTAATGAGTGGGCGTGTGCATTTTTGTGAAGTACAACTACAAGTAGGATTTTTGTGTAAATATTCCAGACCTCTTTAACAGAAAATTGTTTCACTCAAAGCTTTTTTTTTTTTTTTTTTTTTTTTTTTTTTTTTTTTTTTTTGTTGCAATGGTTGTTGCAGCTTCTCAGGAACAGGTCATTTAGCTAACTTTGTTGTGTGGGGTTTTTTCTTTTTTTTTTTTTTTTTTTTTTTAAACCTTTCTGGTTACATCTTTGTAAAGAAACATCTTTGAGTGTGGCAAGCTTTTGTCTTGTATTTACATTATGTAAGATTAAAGCCTTGTAGACCGAACTCCTTGAGTCTCTTGTTTCTTTTTATGCCATCTTATTGTCATGACTGCAGGATCTGAGGAAAACCTGGAAGGACAACTTTCAACTTTGGTACAAACGTTTACTTGAACCCGAGAATCATCTGGACCTCATAAACCACAACTTTGTATAAATTATAAGGGTTCACACAATTTTCTTAAGATCAAATAATTAAAATCAAGTTTTCTTGATGTTATTTAAGGCCATACCTCAGGAACAGGGGGCACATTAGTTCACTGGACTTTTTTGGTCATCAATGGATTTGAGTGAATGAAAATGACTATTCTGATTCTTGACAGATTTAAAGCTATTGTTGAAATTGTGACGCACTGAGCCTCTAACTAATCTGCTTATCTCAGAGTAGTTTGAGGAGGTGGATGTTCTAAAACAGGGGTCGGGAACTCCAGGCCTCAAGGGTTGGTGTCCTGCAGGTTTTAGATATTACCCTGGGTTAACACATTTAAATCCAATGATTAGTTCATTACCAGGCCTCTGGAGAACTTCGAGGACATGCTGAGGAGGTAGTTTAGCCATTAAAATCAGCTGTGTTAGATCAAGGACACATCTAAAACCTGCAGGACACCGGCCCTCGAGGCCTGGATTTCCCACCCCGTCCTAAAGCAACCCAGGTGGTGCTGCTGAGAGAAACTACAGGAAATGTCAGTAAACATGTTCAGTATCTCACATATTACTGCAATATGTCAGATTGATTCCTTTGTCTTTTTTCCTTCCCTCACCCACAGCTGAAACTGGAGGTTTTCTGTTAAAAGGGAGTTTTTTCTTCCCACTGTTGCTAAGTGCTAGCTCATATGGGGTCATCTGATGGCTGGGGCTATTGTAGAGTTTACCTTACACTATAGGGCAACTGTTGTTGTGATTTGGCGCTGTATGAATAAAATTTAATTCTACCGAAGAGCTGATCACCATTGTTAAAAAATAGATATATGTTCTTATTTGGTTTTTAACAGGCTTGACATCTTGTATTAGTTTCAGCGACTCTTTATGGGGCGATCGTGGCTCAAGAGTTGGGAGTTCGCCTTGTAATCGGAAGGTTGCTGGTTCGAGCCCCGGCTCGGACAGTCTCGGTCGTTGTGTCCTTGGGCAAGACACTTCACCCGTTGCCTACTGGTGGTGGTCAGAGGGCTCGGTGGCGCCAGTGTCCGGCAGCCTCGCCTCTGTCAGTGCGCCCCAGGGTGGCTGTGGTTACAATGTAGCTTGCCATCACCAGTGTATGAATGTGTGTGTGAATGGGTGGATGACTGGATATGTAAAGCGCTTTGGGGTCCTTAGGGACTAGAAAAGCGCTATATAAATACAGGCCATTTACCATTTAAATTTTGTGGCGTTTCCTATAAAGTTTTTTTTTTTTTTTAACCAGATGTGTTTAGTGGAGTTTCATGTATGCACGCATAATCAGAGTATAAGAAACAGGAAATCATCGCAATCATTGCTTTCGTGTAAGGTAACTAATACTCCTCAGCTGTACATGGACCCAAACCACAATATAAGAGAGACTGAAGCCCCTCACTGAAAGGGGTCAAGGGTCAAAGGGGGTTTCTTTTATTCGCCACCCATCTGTACCTTTTTAAATGATTACTAAAAACAGATTTACGTTTAAAAAAAAAAACAAAAAAGAAAAACGATATTTTTTTACAATGAAAATGTTATTTCATTTTGGCTCTTGCCCCCTGTGTTCAGCGGTCCACAGAAAGTGGGAGTATTTATACCATTAATGGTAACAGCTCAGGTCTTTCCAGCTCTTTAATTGCCCATTTTTGTGACGTGTTCACTGATTATTTAAAAACCTTGAACGCTAACAAAGCAGTCATAGAAAAAAAGTACAAAATTGAGTTTTATTGACAAATCAAACAAAAGTTTTTTTGTGAGTTTTAAAGAAAATCTGAAAGACTAAACGTTGCACTGGGTCGTCGTGGTCGCGTTCACCTCTTCTTGAAGCCGTACTTCTTTCGTTCATAGAACAGATCTGTTTTGGAGCTGCCCAGGTTTACAATCTTAGGACATCCATCTCGCTGGAGAGAGAAGAGAAAGACATTTTTTATCTTAAAGAACAAGTCTCTTGGATATTTTGCTGCTTCAGTATCCGGTGTCAAAGTGAAGAGAGGAGCGGGAAACTCACATCTTTCTCCTGGATGGTGCATTCTTTGCAGTAGTAGGCGTCGGACACACCAGGCCCCCCACATATGACGCAGCGCCCCTGATAGGAGCCGTAGTTACACTCATCGCAAATACGCACCAGTGTGCAGGGTCTGACGTAGGAATCACAGATGACACACTTTCCATCACCTGGACAGAGAAGAGAGGAAGAAGAAAGGTTTAAACTTACACCGGAGGAATTTGAGTTTAGACTTGTTTGTGCATTTTGGGGTTTTTTGGACTAAATAGCTGAGACAATAGGAATTTACAGATATAGTGACTATGTTGACTGTAGAGTTTACAAATAAAACAACAGCAATAAAATCAATGATTAAAACTAGAGATTAACATCTATACTCTGACTTATTTTCAAAAGCAAAAAGGTCATGTCTGCCAATACACCCCCTGGGTGGTCATAGAGAGTGGTGGGGTTGAGAATAGTTCCCTCCCTGCTCTTCTTTCTTCGTCCTCTAATCAGCGAACCAAGGTCAATCATTTTATAGTTTCGAACTGCGTTAAAATCTTTAGTCAGATCAAAAAAGGTTGTGCTCTACCAGACACTTCGATCCATACACCGATATATTGTAATCATGCATTTCCACCCTCATGTTTAGTCGCCTCTTTTGAGGTCTGGACACAGAAAGGTATTATTACTCTCAAAGACTTATATATTGACAGGCAATTTGCATCATTTACTCAGTTGCAGAACAAGTTCTCTCGCCCTGCGTCACATTTTTTTCATTATTTACAGATAAGAATACTCTGACGAACATAGTTTCTTAATTTTCCATCTCTTCCGGGAGAGGGGTCAATTTTTACACTCCTTCTGAGCTCCCCGGATTCTAAAAAGTTGGTTTCTGGTTTTGTGAAAGCTTTTTCAGAGTATTTAAATTTTAAATATGACTTTTTGAAGATGGCATGGGAGGAGGAGCTTGGTTTGCAAATTGGAGATGAGGTGTGGGAGAGGAGTCTGAGTAAGATTCATTCTTGCTCTATAAATGCAAGGCATCAGTTAATTCAATTCAAAGTAATTCTCAGACTTCATTACTCAAAAACTAAACTGCATATGATTTTTCCTTCTATCAGTCCGATATGTGATCGTTGTAAACTTGGAGAAGGCTCTCACTCATTTATTTTGGACTTGCCCCAAACTGCATAACTATTGGTTGGACATTTTTAAATGTTTTTCTGATATCTACAATTGCACATTAGATCCGGACTCAATAACGGCATTGTTTGGATCTTCCTCTTCCCTTTTACACCTCAGCTCTGCTGCACAAACTACAGTTTTGTTCGGAATAGTAATTGCTAAGAAAATTATCTTGACTCTCTGGAAGTCGGATATTGTACCTCAATTCAAAATGTGGCTAATAGAACTGACTGCTCTACTGCACATGGAGAGGATTAGGAACACATTAGCGGACAATCTTAGTAATTTCTTTGTTGTGTGGCAGCCATTTTTAGATCATGTATTAAAACAAAGCTCTCTTTGATCAATCGCAAATAATTCAGTCTACCACCATAGCGTTTTATTTCTGTTTATTGTCAGTGTTGAAGTAGTATTTTTGTTGTTGCAGTGTAATCTTTTGCATTATATGTGTGTTTTTGCCCTTGTTGTTGTGTTGTCTGTTTTGTTTTATTGGTTTTTTTGTTTTGGGGGGGGGGGATTGTTTTTGTGTCTGTTTTGTCTTTTCTTTTATATCAAAAAAAATAATTAACATACATTAAAAAAGTAAATATTACTGGTGTAATAAATAAAAAAAAAACCACACAGATTAAATACTGATTGTTATGAACGTGGTTATAAAAATACAATTAGGTGATTAAACTTGAAGTTAAATAAATTAAACAAAAATATGACATAAACAGACTTTAACACTAGTTTAAAATACATGCCGTTAGTTGTTCCAGATATTCCTCACAGATAAAACACTTACATTTCTCGCAGAGTCTCCCGATTGCTGCGGGATAGAAACGAAACAAAGTCAGTCAATGTGACAGGAATTCACACAAAAAAACAAACCCCACTTTCTTCTAGTTACGATACCCTTCTAGCCACCAGAGCCCACAGACCTGCAGACACTTCCAGGCTAACACATTTTCAATGAAATCCACGCCATGTTAGCATGGATGCTAACGCTATGACCTACAAAACAACAACAAGGGACTTCCAGACTGCAGCAAAATCCACTGTGCCGAATACTGAAACGTAAAATGAGTCCAAACTTACCAACACCAGCTTGTTTTCGACAGAAGATCAAATCTGGATGATGTTTAGCCATCTTCGATTTACGTAGGTAAAACGCTTCTCTTTCTTTTTCTTCTTCTTCTGCTGCTGCAGCTGGTTCTTCTTCTTCTTTGTCGTTTTTTGGCAGTTGGCAAACAACGATGTGGTGCATTACCGCCACCAACTGGCTTGGAGTGTGGGCCGGAATTCGCTCATATCAAATAATCGGAAAATAAATAAAATAAATAAATACTACAGGATATATATATCCATTCATACAAATGAGTTTCTTTTAGAAACTGAAACAAAGCCATAAAACGTTCATATCTAGAATTCCTTTGCAATAAATCCTTTATATCTAGCTTAATCCCCACCAGATTTTGAATCAGTTGTGCTCTTTCTTCCTGATAATTTTGATTTTGGTTTAATTTATTCCACTGCGATTACATTTCCCTGTTTGACGTTGCCCTATAATGAACAGTGTACTGTTTAATCCAGTGTGGCCAAATCTGAATCAAGATATTATTGTCTCCTCTCTCCTGGTCCTCCCTGTGCTTCTCATGTTTCTTGTTTTCCTTTGAATGGAATAAAACCATCTCCCTGTCCTCTCCTCCTCCCACAGCTTTTTGCCCTATTTCCCACATTATCTCTTTTATCGTACTCTTCATTTCAGCTTTGCTAATACTGACAGTTAAACTTGATCTCCTTTAGCAGCCTAATATTAATTTGATCTATTTGGATTTCTATTGTTTTCCGGGTTGCTGTCCATCCAAAACTCTTTGACTCCTTCACCTCCTTCTGCCAACAAGGTTTAATTGTTTCCATTGTGGGGTGATCTTTTCATGGGAAAATATGTTAAATGGTAAATGGCCTGTATTTGTATAGTACTTTACTTGGTCCCTAAGGACCCCAAAGCGCTTTACACTACATTCAGTCATCCACCCATTCACACACACACACATCCACACACTGGTGATGGCAAGCTACATTGTAGCAACAGGTGCCCTGGGGCGCACTGACAGAGGCGAGGTTGCCAGACACTGGCGTCACCGGACCCTCTGACCACCACCAGTAGGCAACAGGTGAAGTAGGACACAACAACCGAGACTGTCCAAGCCAGGGCTCAAACCAGCAACCTTCCGATTACAAGACGAACTGCCAACTCTTGAGCCACGATCGAAAAAATTTAAGATATGACACATTGATGCCATGTAAAGTAGTCAGTGTACAGCTCTAATAACAGTGTAAATTTGCTGTCGCCTCAAAATAACTCAACATACAACATACTCAACATCTAGACCGCTGGCAACAAAAGTGAGTACACACCTAGGTGAAAATGTCCAAACTGTCCCCCAAAATAGCAATATTTCGTGTGGCAACCATTATTTTCCAACACTGCCTTAAAGCGTTATGGCTTGCTAATCACCTGCATGTGCTCCAGAGCAGCGCATCTTGAGATGCTTGACGATTGCTCTCCAGATTCCTTCATCAACTCCTTACGTGCATTCATAGCCATCAGAGGTACAGTTCTCCAGATAAGATGCAATCGAGGCACAAACTATGTCAGCACGAGCAATGATTTACTGAAGAATTTAAAGAAAGACATCAAGCAGAACTTTGAAAACTGGACAGCGAGTTTCTCATCAACACCCCAGCACCTAGTCATATGAGTTGTGTCTGGGAAAGACAAATTATCATTCGCAAAGTGTACTCACATCAGCCCTTGAACAATGAGCCAAACAACTTGACAGCTCCTCTCTAAAGACATTCCAGTATGAAGTCATGGCAGTGATTAATAGCATTATTATTTTTTCCCTCCTCCCTCTTACCTGCTATTAACAAGTTCCTGTCTCTTAGGATTCTTGCTTGTTGGACATCCCCTTGGACATCTTCTTTTTCAGTTCCCTCGATACTGCACTTGGACTTAACTGCATGTTCTCATCCTCCTTCCTAAACTTCAGTATTATTTTGAATTCCTCTCTTACTATCTTCTTCCAAACTACAGCACTCCCTTCATCTGAACTTCTGCTATCGCCCGTTTCTAATTTGGCATTCCAACCAAATTTTCATCCTCTCCCCACTTACTACCTCGTCCTCGTCCTTTCCTAACTCCGTTCAGTCCTCTATACCCATATCATCCTCATCCTCTACCTGAGTCGACATTTCAGTCCAGTCACGACCCAGCTTATGCCATCCGCCGTTCACCTTCTTGCCCAGCTGCTGAGATCGGCAGCACCACCCGAGTCCATAACATAGAAAATTGGGGGCAATTTGACCAGTTCAATTCAGTTATTCAAATAATCTCCAGCTGCAACAGTGAAGTGGTTTACATGTGAATGAAAACCACCACAGCTATGAGTCCATGATCTAATACGAAGTCAGGTGAAAAAAAAGTTCACCCTTACTGAAGCAGTCATGTGAATTCAGAAGGATGCTCTCTGTTTCGTTATCATCAAGTTGTTTCTTAGTCGTTGTGTTTTTCCTGCTTCGTGCTTTTGTTTCAGTTACTGTTACTTCAGTTTACCACGGGCCCCGCTGTTCCCTGTGTGTTGTCAAGCCTCTGTCGGTGATGTTACCCGATTTTAGTTATTTCCTGTTTCATTTTGGCAACCTTTGTCCAGTGCATTTGGTATTTTGTTTTACCTTCCCTGTCTTCTTTTCCTCATTAGATGCACTTGTGTTTCCCGTTACCTGATGTGTTTTTATTGTGTCAGTCTCCCGTTTGTCCTTTGTCATGCCCTCCCTGGATGGTTGTGTGTTTCCTTATTTCACGGTTCCTTGAGATTTCTATTTTTTTTTTATTTTTTGCTTCTGATCAGCCACTCCTTGTATTTTTGTCTTTCTGAAAGTTGAGCGTTAAAGCTGTCCTTTGAGCTGATGTTCTGTCTCAAGTCGTGCATTTGTGTCCACATCCTGCCTGGCACACACGAATTTTGACACTCAGACTAGCTTCAGCTAGTGTTAAAGTTCACGACAGTACAAGTAGACTTAACAAAGATGGCTTGTTTGTAAGCGTTACCAGGAAAAAGCCTCTTCTCTCTATAAAGCAGCACAGCTTAGACCTCTACTGCATGACTTGTTTAATTTTTTTTCTCCACTAAGCGGCAGCACGCTTCGTGTCACAGCTGGACGTTAAACTCCAAAGAAGAAGAAGAAGAAGAAGGCCGCCTTACAATTGTGTTACGTCATCACCGACCCTCACATCTTTGTCAGTGAACAAAATGGCAACTTACTGTCTCACGGTCGCTCGGCTCCAGGTAAGAGACAAATTGACTAATTTCATCGCATTTGTCCAGCCGAGGCGGATGCCACCTTCTTTATGAGATTTAATAAATCTGACTGAATGCTGTGCTGACCCAGTTCAAGCACCGAGAGGCTGAAGTGGAGAGATAAGCTGAGACACTAGCACTGCTTAGTTGTCCAGGTCATCGTGTCCCGGCTGCTCTGAACGCATCTAGCTAGTTTGACTCAGGCTTAATAAATCACGACTATAGTGACTCCGTTTACCGGGCGTTACAGTGGCTGTTCGGAGCTGTCTAATGACCGTGGATGGCTCGGCTGTAATTGACAAGTTTTGGTTTTAACAGCAAGGTTAACCGCAAGGTTAGAGCTCCCCGCATACGCACAGAGAAGCAGCCTGCAAGACAGGGAAGTAGATATGAAATAACAGAACATATTCTAGGCCCAAAGCAAACATATTTATTCAGCTAGCTTTAAAGCCGAGTGATTTGTGTAATACATGCAGTAACCGCAGGTTTTCTTGTTGGCCAAAGAGACCAACAGGTGTCAAAACTCCCATTATATGAACCCGCATTGAACTGTCACTGACGTTTATTAGAAGTCACATGCGGCTTAAAGCGAGAGAGAAGCAATAATAAACACTCAACCTTGTAAATCAAGTCTCTCACACACATTTTATGGTTTTATTGAATTACTGTACTCACATTAAAGAGCTTCAAATTTTTGAGGGGACGTTTGACACTCTTTCCAAAGGTTGACAAAGTATTTTTGGCAAGTCTTCTGGGGAGGGGCGGTGACTCTCACATGTGACGCTTGAGAACTGGGAGCAAAATAGCATTCCTAAGTTAACTTCCCATTCTGGATGGTTTTGAGCTTAGCTGTTACTAATCCTGCTCTTCCAGCTGTGCCTCACAATGATTTTCAAAAGACGACCAAAGTGCTAAAAATATTTACACTCAAGTAAATCCAGATTTGTGTCGAGGAATGGTCCTTCTCTGCTTTGTTGTTCTGCTAACACTGTGTTTGTTTTTATGTCTCCAGCTGGCCCTGGGCCATGGTGCACGGCGCCTGCACATCTCCACAGCGTACAGAGCGAAGGCCAAAGTGTCCATGAGCCGCTTTGAGCCCACTTCCTTCATCAGCTACGAGAAGCTCCAGTCCAACATTGACATTGTGCGAAAAAGGTCAGCACTACCCTGATCTGCTCTATATTTGCTCTGGCACACATCAATGTTTCCTGCAACACTCGGCTTATCTGTTTGAATGCTTGGACTGTAGTGTTTGTTTTCCCTTTAACAGTTTCTCGTCATAGTTGTAGTGCCATTTGTTATCATCAACTACACAATCCTCCCTCCAGGTCCCTTTTTTTAATGTGTTATCTGTGATTTGGGAGATTGTAGTTCTGTCACGCATCTACTCATTACATTTTCCTCACTGAATCTTCTTCTGTTGGATCTTACAATCTCCCGAATATTTTTATTTATTTATTTTTTCCTCCAGGCTCAACCGTCCCCTCACCCTGTCAGAGAAGATTGTGTACGGTCACCTCGATGACCCCCACAACCAGGAGATCGATCGCGGCCGCACCTACCTGCGCCTGCGTCCTGACCGCGTGGCCATGCAGGATGCTACTGCTCAGATGGCGATGCTCCAGTTCATCAGCAGCGGGCTGCCAAAAGTGGCTGTGCCTTCCACCATCCACTGCGATCACTTGATTGAGGCTCAGGTTGGAGGACCCGAGGATTTAGCCAGAGCAAAGGTAAGCCATGTCCATTTCCACACTGTGGCGACTTCTTCTCATTAAAATATAACCTGAAACTGAGCTGTAGACGCGACTCTCTTCATAGGACGTGAATCACGAGGTTTACAACTTCCTGTCCAGTGCTGGGGCAAAATATGGCGTTGGCTTCTGGAAACCTGGCTCTGGAATTATCCATCAGGTATTTTTTACTAAACGTGCAAACAGAGCTTCAGTCAGACTATGACAGCTGTGATTATTGGGCTATAACAATGCTTTTTGTGTATTAACAGATCATCCTAGAGAACTATGCCTATCCAGGAGTAATGCTTATTGGCACAGATTCCCACACGCCAAACGGTGGTGGGCTTGGTAGCATCTGCATTGGAGTGGGTGGAGCTGACGCTGTAGATGTCATGGCGGGAATCCCCTGGGAGCTCAAGTGTCCCAAGGTTAGCGGATTGCAAAGTTCATCTTGCTCTTTTTTTTTCCTCTTTTTTTGTCATTTCATTAACGTTCTGTCTTCCTCTAAGGTGATTGGCGTGAAGCTGACAGGCACCCTGTCCGGCTGGACGTCTCCTAAGGATGTCATCTTGAAGGTGGCCGGCATCCTGACTGTAAAGGGAGGCACTGGAGCCATCATAGAGTACCATGGACCAGGAGTCGACTCCATTTCCTGCACGGGTTAGTAATCAAAAGCTTATGAGCTTGAAAGTGTTCATACAGTACAACTTCCTGTACCGAACACCAAGAAACAGCAGGATCGGAATGACTTGCTTAACCCTTGTGAGCACTTCAAAAATCCATCCTTTCATGATCCGCCCCAAAAAGTGCTCTAAAATATTATATATCAATATTTTTTTCCACTTTAAATGAGTCAGTCTTTTAAAACTACTTCTTCTTAAAATATCCATATCAAGTTTTAATTATATTTTCATTGTTTTAACCCTTTAAATCCCAGTTTGGGTACATGAGCGCCCTGTTTTTTAACAGAAAAAAACTAAAAACTTAAATATTTTCCATAAAAAACATTTGAAGTAATATTTGATAGTTATTATAATTAGGCCTTTAGATGGTCCAAAGATTGGCACCAACATTCTTTTTTTTTTTTTTTGAAAATATTTTTATTGAAAAAAGAAAACAGTACTTGCAGTTACCGAAATACAATCAACCTTTCTTAATTTTCCTAAGTAAATTAATATATATATATATATATATATATATATATATATATATATATATATATATATATATATATATATATATATATATGTATGTATGTGTGTGTGTGTGTGTGTATATATATGTGTGTGTGTGTGTGTGTATATATGTGTGTGTGTGTGTGTATATATATGTGTGTGTGTGTGTGTATATATATATATATATATATATATGAAAAAAACAACAAAAAAAACAAAACACAACGCGCCCCCCCCCCCCCAGTCCCACACAGATCAACACAACCATCAAACATATTAGAGGAATATAACAGTAACAAAAGTAGATTTAAACAGGCAATACCTCTAGACTAGCAAAATAAGAGATAAAGGGTTGCCACTTGTGAAAAAATTTGGCTGTGCAACCTCTCAACGTATATTTAATTTTTTCAAGTTTTAAAAAAAACATGACATCTTTAAGCCACCGGGAAATAGTAGGATACTTAGCAGACTTCCAATGCAACAATATTAGACGTCTCGCTAATAGGGATGTGAAGGCTATAATATCCCTTTGTGTGGAATCAAGTGTAAGTGAGCGAGCAGGAATCCCAAACACAGCAATCAGAGGACAAGGATGAAGAGTTACCCCAAGAACAGTTGACACAATAGCAAAATACCTTGTCCAGAAACCTTGTAGCTCAGGGCACAGAAAAAACATGTGGCTAAGGTGACAAGGAGAACCATGGCATTTATCACATTTATTTTCCACTTCTGGATACAATTCAGAAAGTCTAGACTTAGAGAAATGCACCCTGTGTATGACCTTAAATTGAATAAGTCCAAGACGAGCACAGGAGGTGGAAGATCGTATCCTCGTTATAGCCCGTTCCCAAGACTCCTCATGTATTCGAAATCCCAGTTCTTCTTCCCATGTACGCTTAAGCTTAACATTAGAGTGGTTACTAAAAGACAGAATAGCATCATAGAGTTTCGAAATGGTTCCTCTGTGATGAGGAACAAATGATAACGTAGTTTCCCACTGCTGTTCTGGAGGTAAAGAGGGGAAATTTGGGAAACACTTGGCAACAAAATTTCGAATTTGAAAATAGCGAAACAAATGGGTAACAGGGAGATTGTAACGAGAAGACAAGTTGGGAAAACTATCGAAAACACCATCCACATATAAATGTTTGAACTGTTTTATACCCTTGTCACACCACACTGAAAATGTCGAGTCCAAAAGTGAAGGGGGAAACAAATGGTTTTCGCTTAGAGGACCCGAGGAAGACGGCATTACAAAATTAAAGTGACGTCTAAACTGAAACCAGATTTTGAGTGTGTTAAGAACCACCTGATTATCAGTGTACAGAGAGGGTCTCACGGGTAAAGAGGAATAGAGCAAAGCCAGTAAAGAAGAGCCCTTACATGATGATAGCTCCAATTTACACCACGAGGAACCAGAAGATTTTAGCCAGTAGCAAAGTTTATGGATGTGAGCGGCCCAGTAATAGACTAAAAAATTAGGTAATGCAAGTCCTCCACTAAATCTGCATCGCTGCAGCAAAGTTTTAGAGACCCTAGGTGGCTTCCCTCCCCAAATGAAAGAACCAATAATCTTGTCCAGTGAAACAAAAAAATGTTTCGGCAAAAATAAGGGAATTGACTGAAATAAAAATAAAAATTTTGGTAAGATGTTCATTTTAACAACGTTAATCTTACCGATTAAAGAAAGGGGGAGATTACCCCATCTTTGAATATCAGATGTGACCCTAGATATAAGAGGAGACAAATTTGCTGATTTAAGGCCAGCTAGAGAGCGAGTCACGTTAATCCCTAAGTACTTAAACCCAGACGGACTGAGACGAAAGGGTAGATCGGACTGTTGAAGTTGACGTGCTGCCGTATTAACAGGAAAACACTCACTTTTCCCCAAATTCAATTTATAACCTGAAAACGAACTGAAGTTCTCCAGAATACTTAAAACAGCAGGGATGGAGCATGCGGGGTCAGTCATATATAATAACAAGTCATCCGCATACAATGATACTTTATGTGTAATTCCATTACGGATGATTCCCCTGAATACAGAAGAAGATCGCAATGTAATAGACAGAGGCTCGATGGCAATGGCAAAGAGTAAGGGAGACAAAGGGCAACCTTGACGACAACCACGACCCAGCGCAAAATAATCAGAGTAAATATCATTAGTATGAACACTGGCTTTAGGGGACGAATAAAGAAGCCGAATCCAGGAAATAAATTTATCACCAAAACCAAATTTCTCTAAAACTGCAAACAAGTACTCCCACTCCACCCTATCGAAAGCCTTTCAGCATCTAAAGAAATCACAAGTTCAGGAAGTTCAGATAGACGCTTTGAGTAAATAACATTAAAGAGTGTACGGGTATTAAAAAACAATTGCCGTCCCTTTATAAAGCCATTCTGCTCTTCAGATATAATTCGAGGAAGCACATCCTCAAGGCGAGATGAAATTACTTTAGCCAATACCTTTGCATCGGCATTAAGCAGAGATAATGGCCTGTAGGAACCACAGGAGGTTGGGTCCTTGTCATTTTTGAGAAGGAGCACTATGGTTGCTTGTGTGAAAGTAGGTGGTAATGAACCGGTTTCCAAGGATTCGTTAAACACAGACAAAAGCAATGGTGCCAATTTACCAATAAATGTTTTATAGAATTCAATTGGAAACCCATCCGGGCCCGGGGCTTTATTAGACTGCATAGCTGTAATAGCTTTTAATACTTCTTCAACAGATAATGGGGAGTCCAATTGCCCCGCATCATTAGCACCAATAACAGGGTTTGAAAGATTATGAAGAAATGCATTCATTTTAGCTTTATCCGTGGGAAATTCGGACCTGTACAACAAAGAGTAAAATGTTTTAAAGGTAGAATTAATTTCCAAGGGATCTGTAGTAATATTGTCATCAGAGTGTTTAATAATGGGGATCACACGCGAGGAGGCCTGACGTCGTAACTGATGTGCCAACAAGCGACTAGCCTTGTCACCATATTCGTAATATGAGCCACGACTGCGTAGTAATAAGTGCTCAGCCTCTTTGGTTGACATAAGATCAAATTCTGCTTGCAAATCAAGGCGCTGCTTCAGTAATTCTGGAGAAGGGTTCAGTGTATAACTTTGATCAAGGTTACTAATTGCAGCTATAAGTTCTTTAAGCCTGGCATTAATCTTTTTATTAGCACGGACAGAGTAAGAAATAACTTGACCTCTCACGTAGCATTTAAGAGTCTCCCATAGCAGAGAATATGAGACAGAATCATCCTGATTGAAGGACAAGAACTCCTCAATAGAGCCTGAAATAAATTCACAAAATTCTTTATCCGCCAGAAGGAGAGAGTTAAATCTCCAAAGTGGAGGGCTACGTTTATGGGTAGAAAGATGAACATCCAATAGCAGAGGAGAATGATCAGATATTACAATACCAGAATAGTCGGAAGAATTAACACATGAATTAAGAGTTCTGTCGATGAAAAAATAATCAATCCTGGAATAAGACTGGTGGACCTGAGAGAAGAATGGAAAATTTTTTGATTGAAGGGTTGCGAAATCTCCATGGATCAACAAGATCATTCTGTTTCATAAAATCTGAGAATGTTTTAGACATAGATGATAGAGTCAAATTACGAGGACTAGATCGATCCAAAATTGGATCAAAAACACAATTCAGATCACCACCAAGGATAAGCAAATGTGTATTCAGAAAGGGGATGTTACTCAGCAATCTATTAGCGAATTCAGCATCATCAAAATTCGGGGCATATACATTTACCAACAAAACCTTTTTCTGCATTAGGGTACCAGCAACAATGATGTATCTACCGTTCCTATCAGCGACAACATTGGTCAAAGTGAATTGAACTTTCTTATTAATGAGAATGGCCACTCCTCTAGCCTTCGAATTAAAATTTGAGTGAAAGACCTGACCTACCCAAGGGCAATATAACCTATAATGATCCTTAATGCGAAGATGAGTCTCCTGTAAAAATGCTATGTCAGAATTTAGAAGTTTCAAGTGAGTAAAAACCTTAGATCTCTTAACAGGGTTACCCATACCTCTGATATTCCAACTAATGAATCTAAGAGGCATACCTGACCCAGCAATGCTGGGGTCTATATTTCCATTAACCATTTACAAAAAGGAAGAGGAAAAAGACCAAACCAAAATGCCAGTGGCCATGAAGAGCCGAAATGGGACAGCCCCCCCCCCAACCCAACCCTGAACACAAATACACCCCCAAGTCTCCACAGAACAGAACAAAGGAGACAGCAGTGTACCCCCAAAGTAGCAAAAATGATTCACCGAAGTGACTGGACTAATTGTTGTCTAAATAAAAATAAAAGCGAGAGAGGGAAAAATAACCTCTCACCAACTTCTCTACAGCATAACAGTGTGCGCGTAACAGTAAACATGTTTTTTTTAAAAAAGGGAAAAAATAAAAAGGAAACCAACCAACCAAAAAAAGATCTCACAGTACAAAATATGACTTCCTCAGAAGGAGAACTTTCCAACAAATCACCGAAAGTGCATAAAATTTAAAAAAACAAAACAAAAACAACATACATAAATAGATAAACAATTAAAACAAAAACAACCAAACAAAAAAATAAATAAATAAAAATTTAACAGAAACGAAAAACAACTCAGTCCTATGCAAATCAATGCAGCAAGCTTGGAGAAGATTGTGCCGGACTGGTCCGAAGTTCAAGAGTATATTATATGATCCAGTTTCAATAAATAACAATGAAAATAAAAGGAACCAGCACACCAACAGTACAATAACCAGCACAATGGCCTAAGAAAACAATGCACAGGTGGCGTTAAACCTAAGGAGAGCGTGAACCCTTAGCAGCATTACAGTGTCAAACTGAGGCGCTAACGAGGCTCACCCAGAAATCAAAGTTTTGACATAATCACTGGCCTCCTCTGCCGAAACAAAGTCCTTCTCGACACCCTTATATGTGATGCGGAGTCGCGCTGGATGAAGCAGGCCATACCGAACACCGTCAATGCCACGGAGTTGCTGCCTGACCGTGTTGAATGCAGCACGAGCCCGTGCCACCCTGGCGGTGTAGTCGGGGAAGACTGAGATGGTCCGATCTCCAACTTTAATCTGTCGGCGTTCTCTAGCACGTCGTAAAATGTCGACACAGTCAGTGTGGTAATGAAACCTGCATACAATGGCTCGTGGACGGTCGCCAGGCTTAGGTGCGGGTTGGAGGGTCCTGTGCGAACGATCCAAAAGCGGCTCCTTCCCCAGATCAAATGCTTCTTTTAGCAAGGAAGCTACGGCGGCAGTGGTGCACGTGTCAGGGCCCTCCGGTACTCCCACTATCCTAACATTGTTGCGCCGCGATCTGGACTCCAAATCTTCACACTTACTTTCCAGCTTGGCTACATGAGCTGTGAGACCCTTGATAGTGTTTTTCATCTCAGCTATATCATCAGAGCAGACAGTAAGTGCGTGCTCCATCTCCTTCACCGTACCTTTTAGCTCAGACATGGTAGCGTCATTTGCAGCTTTATCGATCGCCAGCTGCGTCTTCACCGCCTGCAGGTCGAACTTAATGGTAGACAAAGCATCACCCAGAGTATCCTGAAGTTCCTTTTTAAAGATGTCGGCGATATCTTTCCTCAGCGAAGCCAGCAACTCGACCTTGAGAGCCTCAATATCAGGATTAGCTTGACATGTGGGGGGCTTTGCAGGAGACGACGGCTCACTCGAGGGTGTGGTCGCGGTTTGCAAACTAGGCCTCAGTTGTGTCTGAATAGTACTGCGGGTTTTAACATTTTTTGCTGCCATTTTACGCCGGCCCGAGTAAAACTTCTCAACAAGACAATCCACAAACCAAAACAGGACTGAAAATACGGCCAAAACGCGCGAATAAATAACAATTTAATCGAAATCGGCGGGAGCTCCCAGACTCGCGTCCTACTCCATCAAAGCTCAACCGGAAGTCTCCCAACATTCATTTTGATCCATTATTATTTTTTGTGCAGGAGCACATTTTTAAAAATCCATCCTTTCGTGACCCTCGGGACCAAAAATGGTCCCAAGTGACCCCAAGGGTTAACTACAGCCTGTCTGTGTGTGCAGGAATGGCCACTATTTGCAACATGGGAGCAGAAATCGGGGCAACAACCTCCGTGTTTCCTTACAATCACCGCATGAGGACCTACCTGAAGAAGACTGGACGTGCAGGTGTGTGCTGAGGTCACAGCTGATGTGTTGGCGTCCTTTTTAAATACATTCATAATCACCTAGAGAGTGATGGAAACCTGCAGAGTTGTGTCATTTTAAACTCTACTCATTGATTCCATCTCCACGTGTCTGTTCTCAGAGATCGCCGCTGTGGCTGATGAATACTCGGATTTGTTGGTACCGGATCAAGGCTGCGAGTATGACCAGATCATCGAGCTCAATCTGGACGAGGTGCGTCCCGTTTTAAGTTGAAACAGAATGCATGTAAAAGATGGCTATAGCCACTGTGACTTCACCAAGTAAATTGTATGTATTTAAAGAAGTTTGACCATCATGATGTTGGACACTAAACACACTGTTGACTTGTATTAGCTGATTTGAGGCCTAGTAGACAACTGCTCACCTAGTTGGTGCCTACCCATCACTCGAAGAGGCCACAGGCTTAATAATTGACCCTCTTAGGCTTAATACAGTTTTCAGACATGTTTTTTGTTGTTGTTTTTCTGTATTACTGTCAAGTTACATTATCACAGAATGGTCTGCTTTGTTGTCATTTTTCTGCCCCAGAGGTACTATCAGACTGTAATATCCCAGAGTGCTGTCACAGCTTTTCAGTATATCTCTAATTACCTTCTGCACCAACACAACTGATCATGACTGTAACAAATCAGAAGAGTGCAAGTGAGAGATGCATACACGCCCGTAATGATGAAGTTTGTGTGGTCCATTCAGCATTGTGCTGTTTGTTCGTGTAGCTGAAGCCCCACATTAATGGACCTTTCACTCCTGACCTGGCTCACCCAGTGTCTGAAGTCGGTGCTGCGGCTCAAAAGAACGGCTGGCCGCTTGAGGTGAAAGTTGGTACGTAACTCTCCACTGATGAATAAGCTTCAGGGCTTTGTTTGTACTTCATGTGATTATGGACTTCTAATTACAGAGCTCAGATTACAATTACAGAGCTCCTTTAGCAGTTACATAAAGCTACATTTAGGTGCCTGCTTATTTAGAAGGAGATGCGCATGTTTTGAATTGGGGGATTTTTACAGTAGATGAAGTTATAAAGTTGCTTTTTTTTTTTGTTTGTTTAAAAGGTCTGATCGGCAGCTGCACTAACTCCAGCTACGAGGACATGGGTCGTGCCGCCTCTGTGGCCAAACAGGCTTTGGATAAAGGCCTGAAGTGTAAAGCACAGTTCACAGTCACCCCCGGCTCAGAGCAGATTCGTGCCACCATTGAGAGAGATGGATATGTGAGTGTCGGCACATGGAAGCAGCGGAGAGTTGCACTTTCATTACAGTAACAACAGTCTAAAGCAGTCTAAATTTAACCCTTTTTTTTGTTTGTTTTTGTTTTCCTGCAGTCAAAGATCCTTGGAGATGTTGGAGGTGTGGTCCTTGCAAATGCATGCGGACCCTGCATTGGACAGTGGGACAGGTAGATGCTGTCTCAAAGTGTTTGACTGCTTTGACTGCATACCGAAAAAAATGTGTCTTAACTAGTGCCGTCAGCGTTAATCTCGTTAAAAGGACGTTAATGCCATAACCGCATTAACGCAGCAAATCTCAGTTAGCGAGTTAGCGTGGATTGCCCCGTGCGTGGGGCTGCACGGCGTCAACGCGTTAGCGCGGTTAGCTCGTTAATGTGTTAGTGCCGTCCAGCTCCACGCACGGGGCGATCCGCACTAACTTGCTAAATGAGATTTGCTGTGTTAATGCAGTTATGGCATTAACGTCATTTTAACGAGATTAACGCTGACAGCACTAATCTTAACATATTAAAACACTGCTTCTATTAGCTAGCTAAAGACATTCTGTCTTCCCGTTCGGTGGGCTTTGGTTTTAGAGTGGCTGTTGCTCTGTGGAGCCTTGACTTGGAAAACTGCAATCTTTTTGTTTGTTTCAGGCGCGATGTGAAAAAGGGAGAGAAGAACACCATCGTCACCTCCTACAACAGAAACTTCACTGCCAGGAACGACGCTAACCCCGCAACGCACGCGTTTGTTACCTCCCCCGAGGTAAACCCACAGCAAATCAGCCCACACTACACACAAGCCTCCTTTTCACAGCTTAAAGCTTCCCCTCTCCTCTCGTCCATCAGATCGTTACTGCTCTTGCAATCGCTGGCACATTAAACTTCAACCCTGAGACAGATTACCTTACAACCCCAAGCGGGGAGAAGTTCAAACTGGAGCCCCCAAATGGAGATGAACTCCCATCCAGGGACTTTGACCCTGGCCAGGACACCTACCAGCACCCTCCTGCTGATGGCAGCAGCCTCAAGGTGGACGTCAACCCTCAGAGCAACCGCCTGCAGCTGTTGGAGCCCTTTGACAAGTGGCACAGAAACGATCTGGAGAACATGCAGGTCCTCATCAAGGTGAGGGTCCTGAAAGGGCATTGGTCTGTCAGATTTGGCCCTCAAATTCTGATCAGAGTCAAAATGTTTATACACTGGGGTCTGTCTATCTGTGCAGGTGAAGGGAAAATGCACCACAGACCACATCAGCGCCGCAGGACCTTGGCTGAAGTTCCGCGGTCACCTCGATAACATTTCCAACAACATGCTGATCGGTGCGGTCAACAGCGAGAACGATGCTGTCAACAAGATCAAGAATCACCTGACAGGAGAGTATGGAGGAGTCCCTGACGTGGCTCGTCACTACAAGGTAAAGACCAGAAGGAATCACTGAGTCTCATTTAAAACCAGAAATCTCTTCTGACATGCTTTCTGTCATGTTGCGTGAAGGCCAACGGCATTTCCTGGGTTGTGGTTGGTGACGACAACTACGGTGAGGGCTCGAGCCGAGAGCATGCTGCACTGGAGCCCAGGCATCTGGGAGGGAGAGCTATAATTGTCAAGAGCTTCGCTAGAATCCACGGTACTGCACAAACACGAGATGAGCAGAGGAATCGTAGATAGTAGCGTCACTTAATTCGCACCTCAACCTGATTTTGTCATATCCTCAGAAACAAATCTCAAGAAGCAGGGCCTGCTCCCCCTGACCTTCAGCAACCCATCAGACTATGACAAGATCCGCCCCGACGACAAGATCTCCATCAGAGGACTTAAAAGCTTCGCTCCAGGAAAGGTGAGCGGGTGAAGAAATACTGAAAAAGCAGTCATAAACGCGACTGATATTCTTGCTAACAATCATGTCTTCTCCTTTTTTCTTTTTCCCCATCCTTGGCAGCCTCTGACCGCAGTCTTAAAACACAGCGACGGCACTGAGGAGACCCTGCAGCTCAACCACAGCTTCAACGAGACACAGATCCAATGGTTCCAGGCGGGCTCCGCCCTCAACAGGATGAAGGAGATGCAGCACTGAGAATGAGGAAGATGATTGTCAGAGGGGGGGAACCGTGGTGAAGATTGTGAAGAATAAGGAGGATAAAGTATAATGATTATTTCATCGTCAGCATTATCTTACAGTTCTGGCTGATTTAATGTGTCTGTATGCCTGTAAGAGTTAAACGTAGAGCCAAGTGTGAAGCTAATGTTCACCGTGGAACAGTTTGCTCCGATGTTAAAATTTAATTCATCAGTACAGAGTTATTGTAAGCAGCCATGTTTCAGTGAATCATTGATAACCGGTTAGAGATTCTGTTATAACAAAAAAACGAGGGACACACTCGCACACTTTGACACACTAATCGGTGACATAATACGCTGCAAGCTGATGCTCTGCTAGTGCGTTTGCAGTGTAGAGGGCAATCACCTTATTGCTTTAGGATTGTGTTGACCTCTGCATGGCAATGTTTGGCTTCATCCAAATTGTCCCAGTGTTATTCCAAAGTTCACCCTAAACAGCTAAAAGCTGCCGTGCATTGCATGTCTAAGCCCATTTAGTCCATTTAGTGATGGTCAAAATCCAAATGTTGTTAAGCCATATGCACGTATTTATTCCCCCTGAAGTTTAGCTCGTCTGCCCCCTGGTGGCCACGAGGATGTGGTTTGCTGCGTAGCAGGTCTAGCATCTTCATATAAATGCCCACTTTAACACCAAGTTTGACATCTTTTCCTTTATCTAGGAATTTGATCTAGGGCATTCTGGGAAACTTAGCTTAGCTGCAACATGTGGGACGCACTGAACATCAGATTACTGTGTATCTAACTGTGAGAGGGGGTCCTTTGTCTGGTTGTACTTCATTACAGTACATATTCATTTTAAGACCCAAAAGACGGTGTTACATTTCATGCTGTATTTAAAAAAAAACAAAACAAACAAAAACAACAAACCACATGCTTTAATGCTGCTCGTGGATACAGTGACTGGCACTCTTTTTTTTCTTTCCTTGCTAATATCACAACCACTATCCCTAAACTGTTCCCAGTCAGTCCTTGTGTCTTTACAAGATCAAGCACTTCAGCCGACCCACTCCCAGTTATTTATGTGTTACTTATTTATTTTTTTTCTGCAGACTTACCTGCACCTCCATAAAAGCACAGGGTTAACTTGGACCTCTTCAAACCTATATCGTCAGGTTTTTGGTTTAATTTTTTGTTTTTTTGGAGGGCTTTGGTTTGCTGCTTCTTTTGTTTATTTTTTACTCCACCAATAAATACGATGGCATTGTTGGGGAAATGCTTAAAATAATTGTGACCAATCAGAGTTTTAAAAAACATGTTAATGAGGACACTCATAAGAAACCCAGACCAGTGATCTGTGAGGGTGTCAGTTTAATTAAAGGTCCCTCTGAAACCTTCACATGACAGAGTCTAATGCTTTTCCAAACTTCCTGGTACCCGATGAAGCTCACATCAGGTGAAGGATTTAACCCCCTCCCGATTCTAAACCAGTGTATGTCAAATGTCCGCTTTAGTGTGCTTTCTGTGTTCTCTTCCTCACAAATGATATTTTCTGTATAATAGAAATGCAGTGGGTTGTACAAACAATAAAAATTCACAGATCTCACTTATTTGCCTGTGTTCTAGTGATGTGACTTCATATGAGCTGATTTCTTCTTTTCTCCCTCTTAATAAATGTTTTAAAAAAAACATCCTCACAATATATTTCACACATTTGGAACTAAAAAGGAGACTACAGAAAGCGAGGTTGGTCTTTGATTTCTGATATTCTGGATTGATTGAAGACCTTTAGATTCCTAAAGTTAAAAAATCTGTAAATAGTGGTGTAGTCAGATGGGTGTGGATCTGGGGGGAATGTGACATATTTTTACACACGACTAACACTATGGTAACCTCATTTTTTTATTTTCTTTTTTTTAAATAAATCCTCTGGTCCTTTTCCTCTAAGCCAATCAGTTGAAAAACATGTTTGCAGCTATTTTAAACAAAGTGTCAGTTCTGAAATGTCACAGAAACACGGGATGGCTATAAAGGCCCGGAAACGATTTTCAGGGAGGAAATTTTTAGTTACAAGACAGTGAAGATGTGTAACTGCAAAAATACAAGCTGCAGCTGTAAAGAAATTTAAATACATATTTAATTCCTGAGATACTGTAATATAAGAAAAAGAAGTGAACACTGTCAATTTGTCTCTATGTAATAAAGAACAGCTGCTGTAGTAAATGATTTGGAGTGAAGGGAGCTTTAATAATGACCAAATTTCATCCATAATTTAATATTAAAGTGCAAACTCCAATGCTTTAATGAATTTGGGTTGTACAGTTAACAAAAAGAATCGTTTGCAGGTGCAGCTGCGCAATATAAGAGAGAACCCCAGCAAGCCTTTTTTTTAAGCAAGTGACTGGCGACCGTGGGGAAGAAGAACCCCCTTTTCTTAAGAGGAAGAGACCTCTGGAAGGTTGAGGAGTGAGAGGGGAAAAGAAGAGCACAGGAGAGTAAACAGGACACAAATTATTGCAAAGAATGAATGAGAGGAAGGTCTAAACTCATGTCTTGTTATCAGACACAGGATAGCTTTCAGTCATCTGAGACATGCGAGCCAAGCGGTCCAGTTAAATTAGCTTTTGATGGAAAGCTGTCAAAGAGGTGCCCATGACCACTAATGAAATTGTGTCTTATTATTAAATCAAAGCTGACATGACTTTTAATTTTCAAGGACACTCAAGCACAGGCCTGTGACTCATATAAAACCATCTGTCTCACACTATTAAAGCACCAGAGACTGCTAAAACATTAAAAAACACGCTTCCCTCCGCGCAGAGAACAAAGAGTGGGGTGTAGGATAGGGAAGCCGTTGTTTTCACCACCAACCCCCCCACCTCCTGCACCCCCGCCCCATCTCTGCTGCCTCCTTTTCATTTGCTGCTGCTTTTTTTCTCTCCTCCTCCCATCCCACCCGTGTGCGCCGCGTCCATACCAAGATCCACTGACTTATCCGCCACATGTCCCCGCAGATTCAACTTCATAATTGTCTTACGCCACATTAAAGGACGGGGACGTGTTGACCTGACAGCTGATCGGCGCTTTTACAGTAAGTAATCGTTGGATCGATCTGGCTGATGGAGGGATTTACGCATCCAGCGCTCCTCTTCTCTGCGTCCGGCCGACGGCGGCGGTTTCTGGCAGTGTTGTGTTTAAATCTCTGCTTTCTAACCCAGAGCTAACATTTACTATAGTCTTCTTCTTCTTCTTTTTTCTTCCTCTGCGTGTTAGTGTATGTTAGGTGTGGGGGTTTTCTCGCCGTTAGTGGAGCATCCTCTCGCCTTCTTGTCTCAGGCTGCCACTGTGTGAGAATGTTCTGGAAACAAGCCGCCTGAAGGGCGCTTATTTGCTGCTGAATTATTCAGACTCCTCAGACACACAAATGATACTATAAAATCATTTGGGCGGTTTGTCTGTTTGAAAGGATGATGTAAAGTTTAAAGACAGGCTGTGTGTGTGTGTGTGTGGGGGGGGGGGGGAGCTGACGTGTGTCCCATACTGATGCAGAGGACCACAGACGGCCACAGTTTCACAGGCAGGGAGGTGCTTTCTTTTTGGCCTTTTGTCTGTCTCCTCGGAGCTTTTGTAGCCCCCTTCCTTCCTCTAGATCAGCCTTCACCCCTCCTGGTTAAAATGTTTGCTCTGACGGTGCAGACTCATTAGACAAATCCATTTTAGTGGCCTACTCTCAGCCTAATATATGGGCCAATGACAGAGGAAGCTGTGCCTGTCAAGTTTCTGAATTATTCAGGCTACATTTTTGTGCTTTGTCATCCATCAGTCATGCCATCAGTCCTGTCCTCTGTGCCGCCGTGATGACAGATGCGTGTGTTCGTCACCATCACTGCATCAGCTCTGTCTATCCAACAGGATCCCCAGCAGAGCCCTCGCTCAGCAGCCATTTGCAGTGTTTTTCTTTAGAAAGTCAGAGATCAGAAGCACTGCTTTGAGGATGCTGTGGACTTGAAATCCTTTAATATTCACAGAAACCAGCACGAACCTTTAGAGCTACTCTTAGGCACAATTTGGCTTTTTCAAATCATCTTTAAAGCTCGTTTGGTGATTAAATTTCTAATATAACCATTTCATATTTCACTACATATATTGTCTATTTCACAATTACTTGGTCGGGGCTTACCAACCAGTGACACGGTGTCATGTCATCAGCATCTAAGAGGATGGAAGCCTTGCTGAGGTTTCAGCGAACCATATATTAAACAGAGGTAATTAGTTGCCTCAGGTGTGGGAGTACTGTCACTCTTCTTTTGTCCTCCACTTGTTCAATTTTCTCCCTTTTTACATAGATGTTGATATATGCCAAGACTTTCACCTCAGTACTGCAAAAGTACTATTTTATGCTTGTGAGCAATAGTTCTCGAGGATTTCTGAAGGTCTTTCAAAAGTTTTCTTTGGACTTTGAACCAGTGTCGTATCTACATATAACAGGCAACTTAGGAAATACCATTTTAAATGAAATAAGAGCTTTGACTGTCTTTCAGGAAACCTGTAGAACTATTCCTGAAGCTGCCTAGGAGAGTTCAGAGTGTGAAGAATAAAGATGGTCTCAAAACATAAGCTCCTCCTGTAGCTTCTATTGATATTTCTGAAACTTGTATTCATTGTAATACAGCAGCCCAGTTGTTAACCTCTGCCTCAGGATCCTGTGGTCTAGTTCAAAGATGGCGTCAATCCCACTACACATGACTATATTTAGACTGAGAGTAAGAAACAGAAAGGGTGATATTGGATGGAGCCTGTGGTATTCAGTCTGGCACACATGCGTCTCATCAGTCTTTGTCAAACATTCAGCCTGCAAGCCTCAGTGATTCACTGGGAGGTGCTTGCTGATGGTCCCAGTAACACACCCGCCCGCATCTGCGTTTGTTTGATAAACCAGGTTTTAGCGTTAGCCGTTTAACCTCTGTTGAGCGATGCCCCAAAGCCGTTTGTTTCATGAGCTTGCTAATATGGCATTCATCATCTAGTGGCTCTGAAACGAAGCAGCTCGTTGTTTGAATGCAGACCAATCCTGTAATGGATGTCAGTCCGGTAGAGTGCGGCACTTTAATCTAATAATATGTGATGAGGTGGCCTTCCAGGAGAGCTTTGATATTTACATCATAATGGGACCTTTAGGCTTTATTGGTTTAAGAGGTGATGTTTGTTTTCCATAGCCTGAAGGAATACTAAGCCTTTTCAGTTTATCAAACAATTTTAGAGTCACTGAGTTTGGAGATGCTATACAACAATACATGTATGCTAATGTTTATGCATTTTCTAAATTCTTATTGGGGTCATGATGTTTATAGTGCAACAATGTGAGTAAAGGAAAGCTTTAAAGAACACATTGCAGTTTCATTAAAGTTAAGAAAAACAGACTCCAGGCACATAATGACACTATATAAATTAAACTGAGCTGTATTTGTAGCAACACTAGCCAAAACAACTGAAAATGTGTCCATTTATCAGTATTTTTTACAAAATTTTTATTACAAAGAAAGCATTGTGCGTATTTGGACATACTGGGTTTCTCTGTTGGTTGTGACTTTTATTCCTCACCTTTGTGCTGATGACAAAGCCGTATTCTCTTTCTGGCATTAACCCTTTGTCTTGTTCCTTCACTTTAGGGTTTGCTCAACTCCTTCACCTGTAAGAGCTCTCCTCTGAAAAGCCTCCTCTCCCTCACCAACGCTTGTGCCATGCAGGAGGTGTGAACCCTCCTCCTTCTCTTTCTTTGCAAACCGCTGGAGGAAACCCAAAAAGAGAGCAAAAGAAAACCCAGACTCTAACAAGTCACGATGTCAGACCCTGACCCCTCTTTGCCGACAGTCCCCCCACTGCCCCTCACTTCTCCGCGCACTCCCTTGCAGCTCTCCTTTCCCTTCCTGAGGGAGGGCAGCCGGGTTTGGGAGAAGGAGAGGAAACCACCACAGCCCGGAGAGCTGCCTAGCCCACTGCCTACTAAACGTACTCGCACATACTCAGCGTGAGTACAAATAGCGCTATTGGTGCTCTCTCTCTGTTTTTTTTTTTTTTTTGACTAATGCTTTTGTAAAATAATTATGCTGTTTATTTAAAATGCACTGTCTCTTTTTCCTCTTTGCTTCTATCTCTCTTCCTCTACAGGACAGTGCGAGCTAAATCAGGTCCTGTATTTAAAGGGGTGTGTAAAAACTTCTCCAGGTCTCAGGGTCATGGATTCATACGGCCTTCCCACGGAGGAGAGGACATCTTTGTCCACATCTCTGAGTGAGTGGCCGCACTGAAATGTCCTGGTATCAAAGTTGTCTTTGGACTCACAGTGCAGTCTATTTAACATGCACAGATCAGCAGCAAGTAAATGTGGGTTACACAGAAACTACTAAGACTTTACAGTATTTATTTTTTGACTGTGTAATTTCTCTCTTTTTTTATTTATGTTTTTTTTTAATGATTGGAGTCAGCTGTGAAGTAGATGGCAATTGTACACTGTATATAAAAGATAGCCTCTGGGATTGAAAATGGTTTAAGCCTGCATTCTTTCTAACGGCCAGCAGAGGGAGACTTCTCCGGCTGTAAAAGCACATCTGACTGTAAATAAGATGTTAACCTAACTCATTTAATTTATGACCTAATAAACACTTTTCTCATAAGTTTATATTCATAATTGCCACCTTCAGGACTTATTTGGTAAAGCCATACATTCCTTTTTTAAATAAATTATGTTCCCTATTAGCGTAAACAAGATAATAAAGTAGACGTAGCTATGTGCACCAGAAGTAGAGCCCCAGAAATGTACGATTTTTAAGACAGACATTTGGTGAATTAAATAATCTGATATTCCGATATAGTTTTTTTTCCCGTTCAGACTCACAAAACAGAAACAGAATTCGCTAACATTTGTTATATGTTGTTATTTACTTATTTACACTCTGCCCATCTCTACTCAGATCAGGAAATTGTAGAGTGGCCTCTAGTGGACAAACTATACAACATCACATTAGCACTCACTTAAGGGTTTATCTTTTGTCTCTTTTTCACTTTTTATTCTTCATAACAAAAGGTGTAATAAATTATTTTTCTTCATAATAAATTAATTTTTCTTTGTAAACACTGATACAAGTAGATCAAGACTGGCCAGCATCAACTTATAATATCTAACTGCCATTAAATCAATCAGGCTCTAACCTTAAATACTTGGTTCAAGGGTCAATAATGACAAGTAAGTTAGTCTGAATTTGAACATTTAACATCTCAAATTCACGTTTATATTAACAGCAGTTGGAATCCCATGATCATCTTTTATATACAGTCTATATAGCACAGGTAGAGTCCTCCAGGTTTGGTGGAGATCAGTGGTGGAGAAATTTGAATGAAATCTTAATCTACCAGAAGTATTTCTAAAACTCAATTCTCATTGGCTGTTGTGCATGAACGTAGCAGCTTGGTCGGCGTGAAAACAAGTCCACAGACCTTGATTTTAGTTGCTTGATTTAAAGAAAGCACTCTGCAAGAATGTGAAAAAATGCTTTGTTTTTACTTTTTCTTTTATATTGTCTCTGTTTCCTGAACAGCATTGAGGGAGAGTACGTGCCTATGGAAGGAGACGAGGTTACGTACAAAGTGTGCCCCATCCCTCCCAAGAACCAGAAGATTCAGGCTGTCGACGTGGTGATCACCCACCTGAATCCAGGCACAAAGCATGAGACCTGGTCAGGTCAGATCATCAGCTCCTAGACCAGGGATTTAAGTCTCAGATCTGCAAAGGCGAAGAGGGGTTTAGACTTAATTTCAGATTTTATGTTTTGGTTAGGGAAACGGTAGGATCAGGTCTGGGGCAGAGGGATGCGAGCTCGGTGTGCGGTGGGCAAACGCTGGCCTGAGGTGATAGTGGTACAGAAAGTAAACTTCTAGATATAAAAGTTAGGGTTGGGAGTTAAGCTTTGAATGTATGTGTTTGAATGTTTTTATTTGGAGGCCATGATTTGATCATTTGTGTTTGAATATTTCTGTTGGGGGGGGGTTAAAGGGGTTCAGGGTTTGGTGCTAGCAATTTTACTTTGGGGTAGGGAACATATTTAAGTTGGGAAATAAGTGGTTGTAAAGGAAGTGTCTTTAATGAGTTGGATAAAGATGTACTAGGGGCCGAAATGCATTTTGAGCTAATGAAACAGTTCAACCATACAGACTCGCACTCTGAGTTTTTGGGAGCAGCTCAGAGGACGTATGTGTGTACTTCCAATTTTACATATTCACACTGTGTGCCACCACTGCCAAGGTTCATTAAAAAAGTCACACTGAAACATTCATTTTAGCCATAATGTCTATGTTTACAACCGCAGAGGAGGACGAAGAAGAAAGATTCAAAGGAAAAAACACTTAAAAAATGCCAAGATTTTCCAGGTTGTTTACTTTTCCCAAATGGGAGCTATGAGTATACTTTCACTAGTAACTTTTCCATATTTGCAATTCACTCTTAATGCATTTCGGCCTCAAGTGCTGTGAGAAGTTTCACGTGTTAGGAAGATGTTTCCTTCTAAACATTGTAGCGCTACAGTATTTTTTCTATTTGCAAGTGTAGAAATCCAGTATTATTGTAGCCAGCTCCTATGACGGTCTAAAGTTTTTGTGGTAGACAGTGGGCATGTGGGCCTGCTGCTGAAAAAACAGGCCAGAGGGTTTGGGGTTGGTGGAGGAAATGGTCAGAGGGTGAAGGAACGGGCAGAGGATGGAGTGATCATCTGTAGTTGTGCTCGAGCACAGATGCAGCTAGCTTCGATGTGGGTGTTATAAAGCACGTGTAAGGAGGATGATTGAGATTAATGTCAGCAGTTCTCACTTTGTGGGTCATCAGGTGACGTCAATGATCTTAAAGAAATAGTTTAACACTTTGGGAAACAGTTATTTGCCTTACAGATTATAGGACTGATTTCTCCTTCAGGTCAGGGTTTCCTACTCTCACGTTTCTGGCGTGTGACAAATGCTTTAACCTTCAGTCTCATGCTGCTGGAATGAATCTTATTTGAAATATAGAAAACACAAAAAAGCAAGCTTCTGAGTTTCTCTTTTATAGAAAAAAAAGTTTAAACTAAGCTTTCCGCACACAATACAAACTCTAAACATCAGGCTTTTTCCACTGTTTAGAACCAACACTGATCCAGAAACAGTGGAGAGTGCAAAAGATTGTTAATGTGCTTATGTTTACAAAGGCTTGCCAGCAAATGTAGCCTAATCTGTGCACAGGAATCTTTTTAGGACTCTTTGTCGAACTATATCAAATACTTGCATCCTTATCGGGCACAGGATCACCTGCAGCTGTGTTCCACAAAGTGAGAGAGTGGTTTCAGCTTCATTACAGCTAATAATAGCTTCAGACACTGCGGTACTGAAAATGGACCATTAGAGCCTAACAGTGAATCACCAGTTAAACCATTTGTTACATAGCTATTCTCAGACTGAGTCCTATGCTTTATTAAAAGTCTGGATTTCTGCTCAAATTCAGTGACCATTGTTAGCAGTAATAAGTGAAGTGATGTTTACTTTACCATGACCTCTAATCATTAAACTAAAAGAACGTGATAGCAGTTAGCCTAGCAGCAATGAAAATATATTTTCCACATTATATTTTCTACTTTAGCTGATAATTTATGTGTGATAAATATGAAAATATAGCAAGCAGCCACAGCATAGCCTAGCATAGCATTAAGACCAGAAAAAGGGACAAGTAGTAGCCTGGCATTTATTTCAATTATCCTAAAACTTTAGGCTAAGCTAACCAGCTGCTACCTGATTATATAAACTTAGCACAAAACGTAAAAACATTTCTGTTTGATTATTGTTTCTTTATTGTAACAATGCTTCTTGACAATACATCTCATACCAGTGGAAAGTCTGCTTATTTCCCCTTATATGGTACCACATTTATAAGGACAATGCTTTTGTGGGTTGAGCAGCAGAGTGAGTATGTGGCTTGCGCCCATGTAACATTTACCAAATCTTCTCTGCCAATACCAAACAGTTTATTCTGCTATTGACTTTTGCTTGGTGTTGTATGTTGGATTGGATGATTGAAGTCTGAAGAAAAAAGACATATTAACAATTTAGTAGCATGTGGATGAACCGAACACAGGAAACTCAACTCTGCTGCTCAACCCATAAATGTACAAATGTAGTGTCATTAAAAGGGAAATAAATAAGGACTTCTAAGTGTTTAAGATTTTTTGCATTGTTACAACAAAGAAATAATCAACCAAACACAAATTTCCTTACATTTTGTGCTGAGTTTATGTATATGTATGTATGTACGGAGCCGTGCTGATCTTTTTATGGAGCTCTCAGCATGTGAGTAGAAAAGCAAATTTCAGTAAATGTTGAACTATTTCTTGAAATCATTCTCTCAAGGCCTCCTGGAGGGTCAAGCTGAGGAGAATGTGTTGATTTTTTTGTTAAATTTAGATGGCAGGTTGAGGATTTGAGAATTTACTGTAGAAAATCTCATATGTCACGGCAAATGACTGTAGAAAAAAACAAAACAAAACAAAAGAGCAGCAAATTTATTTATTGACCTATTTATTTTCATTTGTAACTAGGAGAACATCAGGCATTTGGTAATTAAAAGCTGCATTTTCAAGTACTTGTGCAAAACTAAGCTTGTTTGAAAAACACTGCACACCTCACTCTTATGATACTACCCTGTCAAGATCCCTTTGCTACGGTCTATGTCGTTAACGAGAGGGGAAAAAACCCCTTTTCTTAACACAAGTTTCTAATTTCTATGTAATCTTTGTCTAATTTTTAATATAACTGTGTGGCGTTCGAAATGACAAGCAAGTTTTGTTTGTTTTGGAAGTCAGCATGTTCTCTACGGTTTGTCGTAATCTTCATGTAGAATGTGTTAATTCATCATGCAGTAACACAGTCGGAGCCTTCACAGAGGTATCGTCAGATATCCTATGCATCTTTGATTCTTCTTCGTTTAATTATTATTTATTTATTGGGGGGGGGGGGGGGGGGGGGTTTGGGCCGCAAGTGTGACTTAACATCATTGTAGCACACTATATCTGTGTAGTTTCTTTACTGTGGGAGAAAAGAGTTTGTGTTGGCGAGCACTTTTATTTTTGTCAAATCACTGTGACACCTGTCTTTTGTTGTTAAGAAAAAATTTCAATAAAACTTACAATGGTATTCACAAAAGTTGTTGTTATTGTGAGTTCCTCCATCCCTTACTGGTGCTGCTTCATAGAGAAGTAAGTTGGTAGGTATTCTGAGAGCCGTCTTACTTTGACAGGGTTTTTGTTTTTTTTTCTTTTGCTGTGAATCTTGGGAAATATTTTAATGCATTTGTGTTGTGCTTGTTTTATGTCCATATCCTGCCCATTAGAGGGCGTCCCAGCAGAAATAATCTTCTGGTTCATTACATAGCTGTGTGTGGTAGATTTAAGTAAGTAAGTATAAATTATTTATACATCACATTTCACAGATAAAAATCACAAAGTGCTTCACAATAAAACCAGAAATACAAATAAAATAACATAAAACAGTGGAAAAAAAAGTTAAAAGCTTGTTTGTATAGAAATGTCTTCAGCTGCTTTTTAAAGGAGTCAATGGAGTCTAGACAGTGTAAAGACAACGGCAGAGAGTTCCACAGCCTAGGTGCCAGTGCCTGAAAAGCCCGATCCCCACGTGTTTTGAACCTAGTACGTGGGACCAACAGTAGCCTCTGACCTGACGACCTAAGTGCTTAGGATGAAGCATGAGGTTTCAACAGGTCAGAGATATACTGGGGAGCTTCACCGTGCAGAGCTCTAAAAGTTACAACTAAAATTTTAAAATGAACCCTAAAATTTACTGGCAACCAATGAAGAGAAGCCAAAACTCTTGTTTGTTCCGGTTATAAGTCTTGCCGCGGCATTCTGTACAGTCTGAAGGCGATTCAGAGCTGATTTGTTGAGACAAGTAAAACGACCATTACAATAATCCAAACGAGAAGAGATAAAAGCATGAATAATCATCTCAAGTTCTGCCTTTGACACCAGTAGTCTGAGTTTAGAAATGTTTCTTAGATGATAAAAACAGTTCCGGAAAAGTTGTTTAGACTGTTTCTCAAGAGACAGTGGACTGTCAAATATAACACCTAAGTTTCTGAGGCTCGACTGAAGCTCGCACACAAGAATTTCACTCACATGTGCTGTACCAATGTACCTGCACATGTGATGTGACAATAAAAGTGATTTGATTTGATTTGAAATGAAGGGTCTAAAGGACTGAGAGCAGGAGCAATAATCAAAGTTTCTGTTTTTATCTGCATTTAACTGGAGAAAATTATCATTTAGATCATGGGGGCGATCGTGGCTTACGAGTTGGCAGTTCGTCTTGTAATCGGAAGGTTGCCGGTTCGAGCCCCAGCTCGTTCGTTGTGTCTTTGGGCAAGACACTTCACTTCACACTTCATATGGCAGCTTCGCTCCTGTCAGTCTGCCCCAGGGCAGCTGTGGCTACACCTGTAGCCTCCACCAGTGTGTGAATGTGAGCGTGAATGAATAGTGGAATTGTAAAGCGCTTTGAGGTTCTCGAAAAGCACTATATAAATGCAATCCAAACTGGTTTGATTTCTGACACAATTATTTATAAAACTGAGATGTTTTGAAAGAACAGTATAACTGAATGTCATCAGCATAGAGATGATAAGAAATATTATTGTAACGTCTGATAATTTGGCCTAGAGGGAGTATATGCAGCAAAAAGAGAATCAGACCTAAAACAGATCCTTGAGGTACCCCAGAAGGCAGAACTGATGTTTCAGACAACACATGATTCATACAGACAGTAAAAGATCTCTCAGATAGATACGACATAAACCATTTTAAAACAACACCAGTAATCCTGAACAAATCCTTCAGCCTATTTATCATGATGCTGTGATCAACAGTATCAAAAGCAGAGGTGAGATCCAAAATAACCAGAACGGTGTCTGCTGCCATCAGAATGTCACTAGACACTTTAAGTAAAGCGGTTTCAGTGGAGTGCAATTTGCAGAAACCAGACTGGAAAATGTCCAGAACGTGAAAGTCATGGAGCAAAAAAGAAAGTAAGTGGGTTGAAACGTCACACAAACCCCAAAAATGGGAAAAACAGGAGATATTGGATCTCAAACAGACAGCAGACTTCTATTTACCACGATCGGTCACTTTCAACTGCTCGTTACTGCAAATATGTAATTGGGCAATCACGTGGGAGCAGTGATTAGTGCCTTTGAGCATGTAGATATGGTCAATATAAGCTGCTGACCCAGCAAAATGAGGAAGAAGGTGATTTCAGTGACTCTGAATGTGGCTTGTTCTTTGTCCCAGACGTGCTGGACAGACGACCAGCATTTGCAGCATTTATAGAGTAGAGTCTGAAAAAGAGAAAACATGAGCAGCAGTTCTCTGGCTGAAAATACCTTGTTGATGTGGCTAGAGGAGAATAGCCAGAGTGCTACAGATGGGCTACAGCTGCTGAAGAACGCTCCTGTCACCTAAGGATAGGAAACTGAGTCTACAATTTCACTGACACTGGACAACAGAAGAGAGACAAAATCTTCTCTGGACATTTTCAAAATTTAGTATAAACAACATGACAACATAGATCCACCCTGTCTTGTATCAGTGGTTCATGCTGGTGGTATTTTCTTGGCAAAGCTTGGGGCCCTTAGTACCAGCTGAACATCATTTTACTGTTATATCATTGCATTAAAAGCTAATCTGAAGTTTTCATAGTTCCACATTACTGAGGTGGCTGTTATTTAATTAGTGGGTTTCATCAGTATCACAAATGCTTCCATAAAATATAATAAAATCATAAAATAGAAATGCGCAAGGACAAGAACACAACACAAGTGCAATACTTGACTACATGCACCAAGTCAGAGTTGATTACTGATCAAGCAACACCACAGAGATAACCTGTAATTAGTTATCGATGCTTTTGGGCTTCCATCTTAATCAACAATGACAAGAAAGTTCATCTGTTAGACAACAACAGGGAGGGAGAAACGATGAGAAACAAAGTTGTGAGACATCTAAAACACATACTACACTGGGTAAGTTAGCAGCTCTTTCATATTCAGCATTAGCGCAGTGTAGAACATGTGAAAAGCATCTGTGAATACGCCCAGTAAATATACAGTAGTACTTTGGGATGAAGCTGAAAGTGAGTGAAGCAGAAGATGCTCCAGTTATGAAGAAAAATCAGTAAAATTGATTTTTTAAAAATGTAGGCAGGAAATGAGCAGCAGAAAGAAGAGGACTGATTCATAAGTACTATGTTTGTTTAGTTCAAATGTGATGTTTACACTGAACTGTCTTTAAATCCTGAACACTGCAGCCACATGTCATCCAGCAGAGAGCGGTTTTATGGGAATTCAGCAGCGCCACATGTGATTACTGTGATTAGGGCCAAACAGCAGATCAGAACATGAATCATGAGCTGTGAAATCAACAACCAAACAAAATCAGTGAAGATGCCTGGATATAAAACAGGAACAGGAACTCAATGAAATTAAAAATAAAATTAACTTTGTCAATGATCCCAGAATTTTCCTCTGCTGATTACAGCTTGTAGTTGTGGAGAAAACCTAAGTGTAAAAGAATAACATAGTTATTGCATAGCTAATAATTAGTTTATTAGTATATTATTACCATTATCAAACGTTACTGCCAAGGTCAGGTTGGCACTAATCTTTGTGTTTATGTTGAAAGGAAGTAAAAAGGTGGGTTTTTTGTTCACATGCTGATCGTTTTGACTGTGCGTGTTACTGTGGAGCTGCTCAGACCATTAAACATGAGAGTTAACTGACTGTGTGTGCATTCATGTTAATTAAGGTGAAGAGGTAGTGCTAACTGAGAAAGGGGACTCTCAGTTTAAAGTTGTCACCGGTGAACTGAATCATCAGCGTATGTGTGGTTTCACAGCCAAGCCATCTTATCTGGTATTGGTTTTATGGCCTGAACAACCTTTGATCGTCTCTTTTTTTCCCCTTTCTTTGCCGTCCTTTCCAGACAGGAGTGAATCAGACGTCTATAAGCTGTGCGTTTGGCTCTGTCTGTGGCACGTAGACACGGATGCCTGTTGTTGTGTAAGAACTAAATGAGGTTTTTTTCTCAGCTGTGACTTTGATTTTTCCATCATTATATCCTCTTTATTTCTTACTGACATTTTTGGCAATTTGTCTTTATTTGTCTATCTCCATGCTGGTGGTTTCTCTTAATTTAAATGATGAATTTTGCCAGTCAACATATGAGTTTTCATGTACAGGTAAACCCAAATCTGCATCATGATATTCCAGAGAACAGGATTTGCTTTCTGCCACTTTATTTTACCCAAAAGGAGGATTTTAAATAGTCAAGCTGTGAGTGAAGTACAGACCTCCAGCTGTAATTCAAGGGGTTTTTAAAAAATTAAAAAATTTGACATTAACTGAAGGGATATAGATTGTCCTAAATTTTCAGAGGCTAAAAATTCATCGGACAATTCATTGACCTGGAGTTACAAAGCCAGGCGAGGTCGGTTCTCTTATTATTTCATGACAAGTTAATAAGATAAAAGGGGCATCATTATTCTGGAAAACCTCAACAAACCTGTCAGCGAAATAGCAAAAACTGTAGTAGAGGACAAATCAACACAAAAGAAGGAATGCACTGGCCAGTACAGCTATGCCAAAAGAGTTAAAAGACCACAGAAGACTGCTAAAGTGGACGATTACAGAAATATTACCTCGATTAAGAAAAAACCCTTCAAAACAAGTCTGTCAAATATAAAGCCAAGGGCAGAACTGGGCTGGCAAAGACTCCAATCTGGCTCAACTGGAGAGCTTTAGAAGATGAAGGAAGAATAAATATTGGACTACATTTTTATAAGTTTTATAGCTTTAACTTTACTGATAAAAGTGTCCCATGTGGCCATTGACGCCTTATTCTTTGCTTAAATTAAGATATCTCAAGGATTAATCTTTTTTTTTCTGGGCCGTTTTCCTTTTTGCCAATTGAACTGTATTTCTGCACAAAACAATTTCATGGTACGATTCTCCATTAAATTAAATTTGTGAGTGTAAGACTATCAACAAACTTACAACCAAGCCATGCTCTGCGTGTTTGCTTTAAGCTTTAATTTATGCAGGCCATGACACAGCGCTGACAAGGTTATATGGCCTGCGTCTGTGTCTTTAAAGGTTGTATATTAACATGGTGACATAGAAAGAACAGGTGAGTAGCGCTTAGAGGAAAGTTGAAAGAGGAGCAGACTTTCGCACAGGATTTATTTTTTCTTCAAAGCCTTGGTGGATCAGGCAAAGCTTTAATCAAGGCGATCATAAGTTAAGAGTTTTCCGAGTGTTTTGGTGACTTTACTGAACTGGATTCAGGATCGGTGGATACCATGGACTCTCTTTAAAAAACAGAAGCACTCACCTCGGAGCTGAGAATGGGCTCGGGAAGCTGGTTACTGTGTTTGTTCATCTTTGGAATTCTTGTGGCATCGTGTCCTGGTGTTGGACAATGTGGGAGTGGGATTACAATCAACGTTATACTGTTGGATGATGAGGACTCTCCCTGGAGCCTCCAGTATGTGGAAGGAGAAATACTGAAGGCCATAGAGAAAGATTCAGCTATTAATGCTGCCCAGGGTAATGAAATTAAAAACTAAAACAGAAAACAAACAAACCACATGACAAATCCGCACAAAATCAGACCTTTTGATCTCTCGCAACAGCACTCTCTATATACAGTATGTATATTGGTACACTCATGTTTATACATATTGATAATTTAACACATATGTCACTGACTATTATTGTTCATTTATATTTACTGCTTTGCATACTGTTCCTATTTTCAGATTTTCATGTTGCTTTTCCCAAAAGTAACAATTTTAAAGCTGTTTTAGGAATTATTCAGGGATTTCACTATTAAAGACTAAAAAAGTATACAAGAAAAGTAAAGCTGCTACTGTTAACAGATATTCTGTAGTTAGTTTCATAAACTAGCAGATTAAAGATCGTTATCCTATTAATTACAAGGAAGCTACCTGCAATGCTTATTAGCTTACTAGCATAAAACGCTTGTTCTACTAAGCTAGGAGCTATCTTATACTAGTTTAGCCTGACTTTTGGTCAACATGACAACATACAGTTTGGTGTTATTTTTGACTCACCCACAGTGACTCACTCATTATTTAAGATAATTAAACATAAAAGGTTTTTTTTGGCTAGCAGGAATTTTTTATCTAGCCAAGTTTTTATTAAGTGGCTGTTAGGAAAGCCCTGTAGGGTTTATTTCTAAGCATTATCAATAAAACTTAAACAGAATGTCCCAGTTTATGACACAGGTAATCAAAAGTAGTTGTCTTGTTTGCCAGCTGAAATTTGTTGGTGTTTTATTTTTATTAGCAACTATGATTTTTCAGCTGTAGCTAGCTATTTAAGCTTACATGGTTCTGTGTCTTTTACTGTTGTGGAGTGTAAACTTCCCCAAATTAATAGATTTTACATATATGGTAGAATTCAGGGCCTACTTCCTCCACACACACACACACACACACACACACACACACACACACACACACACACACACACACACACGCACACACACACACATTTTATTTCTCTTTAAAACAAATCTAATATCCACATACACACTGCAGTTCAAAATGGAGAGAAAGTCAAAACTAACATCTGGAACTTTCTTTCTTTCCACACACCCAAGATCCAGCTGTGACTTTTAACCTAACTGCGAATTTCAGTGGGTTTGACACAACCTTATACTGGTACCGAGGCTGCCGGAGCAGTTCATGTGAAGCAGTTGCAGAGCTAAACAACCTGACGGTAAGTAGCTACAGTTTTATATTAAAAAATAGAAAGAATATTAGCATGTTGGATGCACATATACATGAGCTTGTGTAACCCTGAGATCTTGCTTCCACAGGACATTCATTTATGGGTTTATGCACCTTTTAGTTCGCAGACCTGCTCTCCTCATTAATGCCATAGACACCTTTTTTGTGCAAGACCACAAATCAAAATAAGACTATGCCAGTCTCAGTAAATTTCTGTAAAAACTTAACAGAATCACTGCTAAGCCAACGAAAACTATTATTTCACTTCCTTTCTGAACACCCCAGTTTTCCTTCAACTACTGTCAAAGACATGCCTTGCTTGGCCTGCTGGTATTTGCTGTCTACTGCCGAAGTCCCACACGACAGCCAAGCTTGAGTCGACTCCTGCTCCAGTTTGCCCCCATGGCAGGCACGGGACACCTTAAGGCCACAGCCCCTTGCAACTGCCTCAGCTAAGGAGGTTCAGAATATGTGTCACCCTCACCCTAAAAATCTTTTCTAAGCTTTTCCAGAGGTTGAGCTGAAGATCTCCTGGACTAGGGGCCTCTGCCCGATGCTCCCAGCGTACCTTTACTGTACCACTTGGTAGTTACTTGACAGCTCAACTCTCTACCTAGCCAAGACATCTGGTCCAGATGTGATGATGGGATTACAAAATCAAATATCAGTACCGAGTGCACTTATGAATACCCTTTGCAGGCCATTTCCCAGCCTTCAGCCCTCCAAGTTTAATTGTTATTAGCATGCAACATAAGAATGTGAACAATGAAAACTCCCAGCTGGAGTCCGCAGCTGGGCCATCTTCTTCCCCCCGCTTATGCGTTCGGTGCATAAGCGCAAATGACGGTCAGGACCCGTCCCCCGACTTGAGAGTAATCCTCTTGTCCACTGGGTGAAACCCAAACATACAGGCACATTGAGAGCATCTGACATGGACCCCTCTTGAATGCCTCCTAGGTGAGGTTTTTAATGTCCAACTAGGAGGAGATTTGACATATGGAAGAAATTCTCTCAACTGGCTTTGAGAAGAGCAGGTTGCAGAGTAGCAGTTGGATAGCTAATAGAAGAAGGTCTGGGTGTTTCCACCTCGTGCTTAGGAAAAAAGCATGTATTTTACTTTAGAAATATTTGCAAATTATAGAATTTAATGAGATAAATCTCTGAAAAACACTCCACAGCCATGAACAAGACACAAGTAGAAAAGAGGATGATGTTTGATTCAAATGCACTTGATTAACTTATCATCAGTAAGTGCGAACACCTCTATAAAAGCAGAGGTTTTAACAGTTTGCTGGTCTGGAGCATTCAGGTAATGCCAGGATTAAGACAATGCCAGGAGTAGATGTTCCAGCAAATTCACCCAAAGCCCAGACCGTGCAATGCTCAGAGAAACTGCAAAAAACCCAAGAGCTACAACCAAACACACCTTATTAGCACAATGCCCTCATACTAACTGTCAAACACCGTGGTGGAGGGGTTCTGTTTGGGGCTTGTTTTGCATCCACAGGATCTGGGATCGTTGCAGTCACTGAGTTGACCATGAATTCCTTTTAAGATGTGAGGCCATCTATCCAACAGGTTAAAAATGGTTCATGCAACAATAATCAAAGCACAGCGGCAAATCTACAACATAATTGCTGTGAAATGAAAGGATCAAAGTGCTGCAAAGGCCCAAAGTTCAGCCTGCCTGAAATTCTGTGTGAGCAACGTTCTAAAGAAGATGGGGGCAAAATTGCATAAGAATGATTTTAGAGATAAAATGATGACAAAATCATACAGAAAACTTCAAGGTATTCCTGCTGAAGGCACTTGTACAAGCAGGGCTGGGGTCTCAGTTTAACACAAAGTCTTTCACATGATTCTATAAGGTCCTATATAAATTCCAAGTAATGTCTTATTATGCACCACACCTGAGATTTTGCACAGTTCTATGGCGTATTGAGTTTGTCTGAGTAGTGTAGTAAACAGATGTTTGCTTGTTTGGTTGTTTTTTGCCTTGGTGCATGCTTCAAGTTTGGAGTATGGAGCATGTAAAATGTTCAAGTTACAAGGCTTTTGGATATGTTGCATCATTTGCGATTTTATCTGAGCAGGTGTTGTAATAAAAATATTTTAGACTTTGTTACACCCTGATGACTTTATTATGTTATATAGTAAAATAAACCTGCTGTCCCACAGTGAGAACATTTTTCCACAAACCACTTCTAGTGCAAGGAAAACAGGTCGATTTCCAAGAACCTGGAAGAAAACAAGAGTTTGGGTCTCAGGAGTTTAAAGATCAGGCAAAATTTACATAAAAATCTGTGAATTATTCACTGTATATGTTTTTATTTTTGCAGGAATCAGGAAATCTGGGATGTGCTGTGCTTGGACCCACGTGCACCTTAGCTACTTTCCCAATAGTTGAGTAAGTTCTGAATTTTTCAAGGACATGATTCTGCCAATAAGCTTGAAAAGGACACTTCAGATTTTCAAACAGGTTTTGCCTGTGTTGCACTATGCTTATCGTTCACCCGTTTATCATAATTAGTCGATACCATTGTCTCCCACTCTTTTTTATTCTCTTCTTCCAGTAAGGAAGCCGGCATGAGTCTCAGTAGACCCATTCTCTCAGCGGGAAGCTTTGGTCGCTCGTGCGACTACACCTTCAACTTGCAGCGACTCCTGCCACCTGCACGCAAGATCGTTGACTTTGTCACCCAGTTCTGGAAAGAAAACAATGAGCTCAAACCTTCATGGAAGGCAGCGTATACTTATAAAACAACGAACCCCACAGAGGAATGCGTTTGGTGAGTAACCCATCTTTAAGGAGAGACTCATCTGTTGTGAGCTATTACAAAATCTAATAAATTATATTTTTAATTATATTCTAGTTACATTTTTAAATGTAATAAAATGTTTTTAATTTAAATTATGCATTATATTCATTTTCATCTTCAGGTATGTAAGTGCAATTGAAGCGACGGTGGAACCGCTTGCCTTAAATATTTCAATAACGCCTCTACGCAGTCCCACAGAACTGCACAGCGTGCTTACATTACGCAACAGGACATCCAACTGTAAGAATTTGATGTATTTTTCTCAAACAAGATTGAAAACCTCTCTGTTTTCACAGCGAGACATAACAATGGCTTCAGTTTGCTGGGACAACACACACAGACAGTTTGGATTCTATTTTCCTAAGAGAGCCCAGGACCTACAAAGCACATTTAATTCAACTATTGAGTTTGTTAACGCTGTCATCACGAGGGAGACTCGGAATTTTCTGTTTCAGAAGGAGAGCTAGCTCGAGGGCCATAATAGCTTTTCTTTGAACTTCCTGCTGCATATTTTTACGCCACATTATGAAGGGTGAATTAAAAAAACATCAACAGTATCAGGCTATGCTTGATGGCTTTAGGTTTTGGTATTAACTTTGGTTTCAAGGTTGAAGAAGTAATTTAAATGGAAATCAAGTTTGTATTTGAGTCCCAAGGCCAACTAGGCAAAAAAACAGAAGAAAAAAAATAACTGAAAGACTGTTCTGTTACAAATACTTCTCCGCTGCAGTGTTCATCATGTGTGGATCACCAATGGACCTAGTGGAAATTAAAAACGGCTCTAAGGCTGCGGACAGCAGTGATATCGCCTTCATCCTCATTGATCTTTACAGGTTAGTGCTGTTGAATCATTTCACTTCTGTTCCTATTTATTCCACTTGTTTTCTTTTTCTCTAACCCCACAGCAGTGATTCACAATCAGTACTTCAGGAAATTTTTGCACATGTAGAATTTTTCATCAGACCTCTGCTGATTCCTCTACACAGTGATGTATACTACACCAACACATCGTCGCTGCCAGAAATGAAGAACGTGTTGGTGCTCACCATGCCGAACACCCGAAGCTACAGAATCAACCCAGACCTTAAAGACAACAACACGGTGAGCAAACCAGAAATACACAACTTCTCTCTTTGCAGTGCTTCTGTAGCAATACAAAAAAGGTTAGCTCTGATTGGCTGTTTTTGTTCCGCTCACTCTGAATAATCAACTTGTAGGGTTTTAAGGGAAAATAAGGGATTAACAACACAGGACCATGCCAACCAGAAATGGACCTCGGAAGAGTTAATAATAAATGTTCAATGAAATATCATTAAATAACGTCTTCACTGAGTAAAAAATATATAAAATAATTCATCACCTGTGTAGTGAAGGATGCATCTTAGAGCTCCTTCACTCAAATCTAAGGGCTGTACTGAGAAAGTAGTTCCAACCATCTGTCTCTGTCTGTTCCTCTGCAGATGAACGACTACATGGCCGCGTACCATGACGCAGTGCTCTTTATTGGCCAAGTGATGAGAACAATTTCTAAACAAAATCAGTCTCAGCTTCACAGGACGGAATATGTGAATGTAAATTACTTCAGAAACACCAAATTTACTGGTAAGGCAGGTGGAAGATAACAGCGAGGAGGGGGAAGTGCTTGCATACAAGCTGCAAGTATGTGTATTAGCAAATACACAAGAATTTACACAAGTTAGCATTTAATACTTTTTTGGCAGCTGCAGATAGTTGCAGTTAAGCATACTGAGCAAAACAGTAATAAATGCTAAAATTAGCTCGTGAAAAGTGGGAAAACACCATCCACCAAAACACTAATGAGCTGATCTCAGAGCAGACATGGCTACTGTGAGGTCGAACAGATGGAGGCTGTCAACTGCTATCACTTCTTTGTGTTTTCATTGACACAAAGAGTGTTGGTATAACAGCCCGCAGCTGTAAGCAGCCGGTTGTGAGTGCAAGTTTGACTGAGAGACGCATTAAAGGTTTACAGCTGACACACACGGTGAAATGAAGCGAACAGAAGTTTAAAAACGTTTGTGTGATTCTGCTCAGGGATTGCTGGGAATTATACGCTGGACAAGTACGGGGACAGAGACGTGGCTTTCTCAATCATCTACACCACTACTGACAACAAGGTATCTTTTTCTCCTGTTTTCTTTTTTGGCATTTAGCAGTGAATACACGAAGAAAAGATTCAAAATAAAACCTTACTGTGCTGCATCTCTTGCTTCTGGTTTGATGCTAAAATGTGTCTTTTTGTTTTTTTCCTCCCCTCTTGTGTCACACCCAGTACGATATTTTATTCACATTTGACACGGAGCGCAATAAAACCACAGTGGTGGAGGAGGCTCCTAAGTTCATCTGGGGGAAAAGACTTCCCAATAACATGCCAGACAGCGGTACATCGAAAGACACACACACACACACACACACATACGCATGTTTAGCTATATCATTGAGTTCAGTGGGCACAACCTCAAAATATGTCTTAACCTTAATATTTTAAAGATTTATGTTAAGAGAACTTCCTTTTTTGTCCTCTAGAAAGAAGGCATGTCCACCATAATGATTTAGATCTCCACAACAAGGCCTGATCAGTTTGCATCCACTCAGTCAGGTCGTTTTCAAAGACTTGCACTAATCCAGGTTCCGGTGAATTATATGTAAGGCTTCAGCTGTGGTTTAAGCACCTCTCTGTTTGTGTCCCTGTTTTCATTTAATAAGCATTAATGGTGGGTATGAACAGGAGGAAAAGTTATAGCAACCACAAACTGCTCCACGTACATCAACTTTTGCATGTTTTATATGAAGTGGTTTTATGGCTCAGTTCTTCTTTTGTTTCCTGTAGATGACCTCCTCACAGCCCTATCTGAGATAAGCTTAAATATTATGGCACTTGAACGCTCGGCCCATGTTTATCTTTTGTCCTCTGTGTGTCAGAAGCATCGGCTTGGAACTGAAATGGTGCCTCTTTTTTGTCTTTATTACTGCAGGCCCTGCGATTCGCGACATCATTATGATTGTGTTGGCTGTTACTGTGGTCGTAGTGGCCACGATCGCCTTTATTTTCTACAGGTATGCCGTAGCACATGGAACATGAGAATAACGGAGTTATTAAGTGTGTGGCAGATTTTAATTAAATGTTTGGATTCTCTGCAAAAGGTCATGAATTTACATAAATGATTTTGGCCCCATCATATAATGGCATATATAGTAGTACGGTAGATACACTGCTCCAAAAATTGCAGGAAAACTTTGAAAACACGACAGCTTTTAATGAGAAAAAAAACACAGTGGATATTCACATTGATGGGGACTTGGTAATGTGTTAGGAGTGATAAAGTGCCCCAAAATGTAATGGAAATGTAATGATCAACCTACAAAGGGCTGAATTCAAAGACACCCCCAAAAATCAAATTGAAGAAAAGCAGCAGCAGGCTAGGCCACTTTACAACATGCTCCTGATGAGATAATGGATGGTGTCCTGGGGGATCTACTCCCAGATCTGGACCTGGGTGTCACTGAGCTCCTGGACAGTCTGAGGTGCAACCTGACAGCTTCAGATGGGCTGAAACTGAAACCAAAGGTGTCAGGCAAGTGTGGAGGCCAGACATCGGTATCATCGTCCAGAAACTTCCTGCATACTCTCAGCATATAAGGATGGGCATTGCTGTGTATTCAGAGGAAGATTTCATCCTGATACCCGATGCCAGTCAGGGTCTGTAGACATCTCTGCGTCCCTCTATGTATATGCCTCCCCAGTGCATCACTGACCCACCACCAAACCAGTCATGCTGAAGGATGTTACAGACAGCATTGCATTCTCCACGGGTTCTCCAAACCCTTTCACTTCTGTCACATGTGCTCAAATGAACCTGCTCTCATCTGTGCAATGCACAGGGCTCCAGTGGTGGACCTGCCTGTTTTGGTATTCTGTGGAAATGTGAATTAGGCTCCACAGTGCTGGGCAGTGAGCACAGGGCCCACTGGAACACGCTGGGCCCTCAAACCAGCTTCATGAAGTCTGTTCTGATTGTCTGGTCAGAGACATTAACACTAGTGTCCTGCTGGAGCTTTGACAGTTCTCATCTTGCACAAAAAAGTGGGTTAAATCTCCTCTGTGCTCTTGAGACTGTCTCGGGAGACACAGCAAACCTTTTGTAAATGGCACGTATTAATGTGCCAACATGGAGGAGTTGGACTACCTGTGGAGCCTCTGTAGGGTCAAGGTATCACCTCATGCCACCAGGAGTGACACTGACCCCAGAAAAATGCAAAAGTAGTGAAAAAACCATCAGAAAAGATGAAGAGGGTCAGAAAATGTCAGCGACCTCCACCTGAAACTGAACTAACCTCCTCTAAACTGACCAGATTAGTGTCCCAGACGTGTAACTGGCTTGATGCTACACTCTGATTAAAAGGTGCTACAATTATCTTTTAGAGCTGTGTATATACGGACTTTCAGGTTACATGAAAAATAATCTGAAAGTCTGTATGTACTATACAGGTTATAGCTCTATTACACTCTCTAAAACATGGACTCATGACATGAAATTTAAATTGAAAGCTGCCTTTTATAAACATAGGAGTCAGATGCTTTTCGTGCAACCAACCTTTACCAATAATCTCCTGATGCAGTTTTTTCTTTCCCGCATAGACAGAACAGAAGAGATCGACTGCTCAGGAAGCGCTGGTCCCACGTGAACTCTGATCTCATCACGCTGATGGAAAATGATGACATCAACGTCATCTCCCTTAATGTAAGTGAAAACACCTCAGTAAACACCTCAGTCAAGTCAGCTTTAAGAATGCTGTGACAGCGACCTTCCTCTAACCCCCGTTAGATTGAAAGTAAGAAGAAAAAGAAGTTCAAGATCCGCTGTGCGCTCTACGATAAGAAGGTAGATGGACAGCATCCTGCAGTGTTTTCCAAATCAGTCAGCATCTAGTGCTTTTGCACTGATGAAAGTGAGTTAGCAGATGTAATCTGGTTGGTGCTTCTGCAATATTTCTTTCAGATTGTGATCTTGAAGGAGCTGAAGAACTCGGATGGGAACTTTGATAAAACCCAGAAAAGGGAGCTCAATGCGGTAAGACGTCTTATCACACTGAAATCCTTTTACTGCCAGCCCTCTTTGTTAATGTTTATCCAAACTCACTAGCACTCCACATGTTTGCCCCCCCTGCAGCTATTGCACATCGACTACTACAACCTCACAAAGTTTTACGGCACAGTCAAGTTAGATCACGGTGTCTTTGGCGTGTTTGAGTATGGCGAGCGAGGCTCGCTCAGGGTACGTGTAGCAAAACTTTCAATTTAAATCCATCTTCAGGTCTCAGTTTAAACACAGCCGTCAAGAAGTGTGAAGAATAAAAGCGTATTAATGCAGAACTGGGGTGTCTTTTTCTTTTTCAAGTGTGTGCTGAATGACAAGATTTCATACCCAGAGGAGACCTTCATGGACTGGGAGTTCAAGATCTCTGTCATGTACGACATCGCCAAGGTGAGAGAGAAGTGCTCGACTTTGCCCGTGAGCAGAACAATTATCAAAGTTAAGCATTTGCAAGCATCACATGCGGTGTGTGGCATGATAAGAGACCACACAAGTGGAGATTGACTCGTTACTCGCCGCCCTGAGCGGAAAAACGGTCACGTGTATCTGCCATAAAGCAGCAGCATTCACTAAACACCATAAATCATTACAGAGGACAATGTACTGAGAGCTTGACATAGTTAGTAGCAATCTGTCTTAATACATAACTGAAAAAGGGTTATGAAACTTAGCGTTAGTCAATATTACTCACCATTCATGCAGCGTGACATAAAAGATCCCTGAATAACTGGTAATAAACTTTTGTACCTGATGTAAACTGCAATGGGATCACTTCACCTGTTACCGTATAATAAACTGAACCCAGAACATCATCATCAAAAAGAAAGGAAGGTTCGCTCAATCCTGACACTTATTTCACGTGAGTAATAATCGTTTACTAAAACTTTAGAAGTTCTATCAAAAGCCAAACGGACAAACTGAGTGTAATGTGACTGCCAGGATTACACAGCGCTGTGCAAAAGTCCCCTCATGTCTTCATAGTTTGCTTCCAAGGAGCCAGATTTTGTTGCTTTGTTCAAACGACTCTTAAGCAATAGTTTTGCAGGCTTTCTGAAAATCTTTTAAAGTTTTTATTTAGACATTGGCTGCTTTTTCACTCATTTTTTGTCCAGTAGACTATGCAAGCATAAAAAAAGGGATGAACCAGTGTTGTATCTACACATAACAAACAACTTTGCAAAGAACCCATTTTTAAACTATCTTTAGTCATGTTGTCACTGTGAGCTGAAGGATGGACAAGCATAAAGAAAATGGATTTATAGTTTCAATAAGAAGTACATATAGTGAAGAGGCCTCCTTATCTGTAACAACTGTGATCAAAACAAAGCCATTAAAAGACTGTGCCTCTAAAGTTTGATCAGTTTGATTGATGTCACAGTGCGATAAACAACTTGGCAACTTACCAGAAAGACTCAATATTATCCCACTAGTTAATAATTAAATGATTAAACATTTAAAATGTAACATTTAAGTGTTGGTGGGGTTTTTTGTTCTAAGCTTGTTGTTTGATAAGTCAGACCCTGTGAAGGCACAGTAAGCTTTTATATAAGTATTTTTTTCTGGCTCAAAATTATTAAAAAGGTTTGGTTTAAATGAAGAGCAGGATTACACAGGTCTGCAACCAAAAGGTGCATAGGATCTTTTGACTGCTTCTCATAGATTTTTACTCACTGAAACGAGGAAAAATATTTTAAAAATTCAATTTTGTCAGGTTTTCTTAATTCATGTTTTTAGTTTAATGTAAACTCTTCATGTTTTGCAAAAGCAAACTGTATGTAATGGAGGGAAATGGAGGTCATTTTTGGATTCAGCACCCTAAAAAAACATAACATTTACCAAAAATATCCCATGCGACTGAAAAAATAAATTGTTTTTGCAGACCTGTGTTATGGGAGCTGCTGTTGCACTTGCCTCTGCCTGCCAGCAGAGGTCATTAAACACCAGATTACTCACCGCCTCTTTGATTTTCCATAAATCTCATTACTTCCACCAGTGGAAGGTGTAATGTTGCTCTGAATCCTCTGTGCAGGGCATGTCTTACCTCCATGCCAGTGACATTCAGGTTCACGGTCGCCTCAAATCCACCAACTGTGTGGTGGACAACCGCATGGTGGTGAAGATCACAGACTTTGGCTGCAATGCTTTTCTTAGCCCCTTCCAAGGTGACGCCGCAAACAAAAATCCTCCTGAAATATCTTTTTGTTCTCTTCTTTACCTGCTAACGTTTGTCTGTCTCCACATCATCCTGTCAGACTTGTGGACAGCTCCGGAGCATCTGAGGAACGAGGGCACGTCTCAGAAAGGAGACGTCTACAGTTTTGCCATCATTGCGCAAGAGATTGTTCTCAGGAAGAACACCTTCTACACTGAATCCTGCTCCGACCGATCAGGTTTCCAACACTCAAATACAACACGTGACAGTTACAGTCATTTTGTTTGCAAATGATCATCTCTGCACCACCAAGTTCAGAGTGAAAGAAAGAAGACCTGTTTGATCCGGAGCTACACTACAATGCCATCTGCGTCTCTGTGTGTTTCTCAACAGAAAAACTGTCCAGGCTCAAGTCATCCTACTTCAGACCTGATCTTAACTTTGAGACGGCTTCAGAGAAAGAATTAGAGGTTTTTTTTTCCATTCATGTGCCAGCTTTATTTTATTTTCAGCATCTGTTTTGTCTGTATTGTATTCAAATTGTTCTTTCCTCCTGTAAGGTGTACACGTTGATAAAAAGCTGCTGGGACGAGGACCCAGAAAAAAGACCTGACTTTAAGAAAGTGGAAATTTATCTGGGGAAAATCATCAGGTAATAATGCTCTCTTTATGTTATTGCTGTTTTCAGCTATCAGTGTGCATGTCCTGGTGTAGCCTTTATAGTTTCTGGGAAACGGATTACAGATTTCTAAATATATCTCCCTCCTCATATCCCTTTTCTTCTCCTCTTCATCACTCCAGTAAAATCCATAATCAGGAAAATGAGAGCTACTTGGATAACATGATCAGACGGCTGCAGATGTATTCCAGAAACCTGGAGTACCTGGTGGAAGAGAGAACGGCTCTCTACAAAGCTGAGAGGGATCGAGCTGACAATCTTAACTTTATGCTGCTGCCTGGGTTTGTTTACACTTAAAGAACAAATTCACATCATTAGACACTTAGAACAATCAGGACATAGATGCTAAATCATTCATGCACTGTTAGAGAATTCGTTTTATTTCTACATTAACAGTGACCAGCACTGAGTTTCAGTGGTTAGCACTGTCACCTTAAAGCAAGAAGGTCACCCCTTGCCTACGTTGGTTTTCTCTACGTTGGCTTGGTTTCTTCTCAGAGTTCAAAGACATCCATGTTAAGTTTATTGGTGATTCTAAATTAGGTGTAAATGTGATTGGCCGTGTATGTACTATGCCTCCAAAAACAAGTCAAAATTTGAAGAAGAAATATGCTAAAAATGCTAAGTGGCTGTAAAAGTTCAGCTAAGCATAAATTGTTGGATTGAATATTTTTAATGGGTAGTATACATTTATAGCTATATAATTTTTAAAAGTGAATATAAATTTGAGTTTAAACAGCATAAACTATTGGATTAAATAGTTGAAATAGATAAGTTAGTAGTTACAGTATAGTTTAAAAAGCTAGCATAAATTAATGACAATAAATGATTAGAAAGGTTACTTTAAATTGTTTGACTGAATTGTTAAAATAAGTTTTGTAAACTGACGGTTAAAGCGTTTTAAAAGTTAGCATAAACTACTGGATTAAATATTTTAAATAGGTAAATTAGTGGTTAAATAATGTTTTCAGAGTCTCCTGCATGGGGTGGGAGATGACAGCTTAGCCACCATTGTCCTGTCACTCACCACCTCCACTGGGTCCATCCTAACACAGAGCTGGCCCTGCGGATCAGCCTGTTCAGTCTCTTCCTGTCCCCGGCAGAGATGCTGCCACCCCAGCAGACCACACTGTAAAAGATGGCTGAAGCCACCACAGAGTCATAGAAGGTCTTCTGGAGTGGGCCCTCCACTCCAGAAGACCTGAGACTCCGCAGCAGGTACAGCCTGCTCTGCCCTTTCCTGTAGAGGGCGTCTGAATTATGAGTCCAGTCCAGTTTATTGTTCAGATAAACACCAAGGTACCTGAAGCTGTCAACATTGCATTTTATTCTGTTGTATATAGTATTTTATTCTATTCTATTGTGTACAGTATCTTATTCTTATTATCTTATCCTATTCCAGTGTTTTTTCTTAATTTTTGCTTCTGTAACTTTGCACTGTCCACTTTCTGCTGTAAAAAACAAACAAACAGTGGGACTAATGGAGGTTATCTTATCTGATCTTATGTTAAAAAATTAGCATTAATGAATGGCTATAAATGGTTAAAAAGTTACCATACATTGTTGAATAAAATTGTTAAATGAATAGTTAATACAAACTGACTAATAAAAGGCCTAGTCTAATAGTAACCCTATTAATTAAAAGCTATATAGTTTTTAAAAAGCTAACACAAATTAATGGTTAAATAGTTACTAAATTAGCATACATTTGTCTCTTTAAATGGTTAGAAATGTTACCTTAATTATGAGTAAATAATTGAAATAATTAGTGTTAATTAATGATCAAAACGTTAGTGTAAATTAACAGTTAAATGGTTGTAACAAGTAGCATTATTGAACTGTTTAAAAAGGATAGTTATTTAAAAATAAACGATACATGGATGAAATGGATGAATGAACTGTTGGGGAAACTTGGGGGGGCCTTTGGTTTAACCAACTCAAAATCAGAATGAAATCTCAATGGAAAAAATGTCTTTTCTTTATTATGTTTCTCTCTGTGGTTAAAAGCCCGGTGGTTAAAAGCCTGAAGGAGACCGGGGCTGTGGAGCCAGAGCTGTACGATGAAGTTACAATATATTTCAGTGACATAGTTGGCTTCACCACTCTGTGCCAGTACAGCACGCCGATGGAAGTTGTGGACATGCTAAACGACATCTACAAGGGGTTTGACAGCATCGTCGACCACCACGATGTGTACAAGGTATTGGCAGGGATGAAACCGAAGACATTCAGGCACCCGGCAATGAGCACGAACATCATGGTTTCCTTTACTATCCTCAGGTGGAGACAATAGGGGATGCCTACATGGTTGCTTCTGGTCTTCCAAAGAGAAACGGGAACAGGCATGCAGTGGATATTTGCCGCATGGCGCTGGACATCTTGGCATTCATGGGCACCTTCCAGCTCCGGCATCTTCCCGGTATTCCTGTGTGGATACGAATCGGTGTACACTCAGGTCTCTTCTTCTTTGTTTTTCATTTTTTAAACTAGTCATTTTGGCAAATCAATTCACCTCCTGCTGATCTTTACACTAATTCTTCTGTCTCCTGGTTGTTTGTGGGTTCAGGTCCCTGTGCGGCGGGCATCGTGGGAATAAAGATGCCCAGATATTGTTTATTCGGAGACACGGTCAACACAGCATCTCGTATGGAATCTACAGGACACCGTGAGTGGACACATGTAATGAACAAACTGATTTACACTGACATTTTCTCCAGCCGCTTCCTTTGTTCTCGTTATTTTACATGAATGACTTCCCGTACATTAGTCTAGCGCAATTATAGAAGCCAGCAGTCAGCCTAATTAAATAAAGTGACCACAGCCAAGCTCTGTTGTCTTTCTTTTTATCTCACAGCCCTGCGGATCCATGTCAGTCAGCCTACCATAGATATCCTGGAGAGAACAAACTGCAAGTTTGAGTATGAGATGAGAGGGGAAACATACCTGAAGGTAAAGGTTGGTCTCTACATTCAATGTAGCAGCATGTCAGCCAAATTAAATTGAGATACAGTGACAAAAACCTTCACTGCGACACTGATGCCAGTGACTGTGATGAATATGTGGGGTTTTTTTAGGGTAAAGGCACAGAAACAACTTACTGGTTGACAGGTGAAACTGGTGAAGACTACGATCTTCCTACTCCACCCACAACGTGAGCAAAAAGGAGATAAAATCCTTTCACATGCAGCTCCGCATCTGAGATTCACTCTTTCAACACGGTGCTTTCTCTTCCAGTGAAAACGTCCAGCGGCTCCAGCAGGACCTCGCCCACATGACCTTGACGTGTTTGGAGCGTCGCTCGCGAGGTTCCGTGCGAAGGAAGAAGCTGCTACCAAGTCAGAGCAAGGAGGACACCAGCGACCAGGGGTCAGAGGTCGAGTCTGAGAGCAGCCTTCCCGAGTACCTGCATCTAGCCACTGTGGATAACACACTCAGTACCTTCCTGTAGAGCATGCTGTAACTATTTGCCTGTTATTGCATATAGAGCAGGAAATCAAGCATAGAAAAATGAGGAATTAAAAGTCCTCAAATATTCACGCATTATTTCCTGCCATCATTTTGGGTGGTTGGAAACGGCGGGTGGAAACTTTGTACTATGTAATTGATGTAATGCTCAAGTGTCATAGCTGAAAGCCAAAACCTTAGATTTGTTCAGTGCAGATTTTTTTCTATAACCAGTTGGGGGATTTTGTTATCCTCCGTCAAAAGAAAAACGGTCAAAAAGGGCATTTTAGGCCAACTTTGAAGGTCTGGTACTCTGCTAAAACAAGATTTAGCATATTTAAGGATTCATTTTTATCCAAATTTTGATTCCAGGCTCAGCTTCTAGCTCTTTTTCCTTTTATGCCAAAATTATTTTTTGCTACATCTGTATTTTTACACCTGTGAATGTGTAATAATACGGTTCGGAAATTGATCTACATACATCTATAAAATAGTGTGGAAACCCAAACTGAAGTTATGAGGGGTCAAAGACACTTGGAAAAATAAAGAATAAATAAATAAATAAATAAATAAATAAATAAATAAATAAATAAATAAATAAATGCACAAAATTTCAGCACCAGTTATATCGCAAAAAACAAACAAACCCAAACACAGCTGATGCTCATGTGGTCAGGTGGCAGCGCTTTTGGATTTGATTCACTTACTATGGGATGAGCCAGCCGCAGCACCCTCGCATGCCAGTGCAGATGCTGCTAATGGCCTGTTCAACTAACAAAACACAGGAACACGATAAGAACAGAAGAGGCCGTTTTGCACAGACAGAAATGCAGGTTCGCCCTTTTTGTGCATTGTACAGTTTGGAAAAGGTTTTAGAACTACAGTAATACATTTGTATTTGTAATATATCCTGTTGTTTTTGTCATTAATGTTCATTGTTTCTGCTGCTTAGCTTAAAACTGGGTTATTCTATTTATGTACAGCGCTTAATGTGTATTTATTTCCACATTTGTCAGCCAGTAAGTAAATTATAGGTCTCATAAATATCTATAGACAATGCTTATAAAAGTCACAACTCAGCACCATCTGCATTTATTACTTTAACCAAATGACGGCCAGTTTTTGACTCCGTATACATCTCATGTCATGCAGAGGAGGCTGTATTGAGGAAGCTCAGGGAGGAAGATGCTGCACTGCAGGCCCTTGAAAAAGTGCCTTTGTTATTGTATAGAGCAGCGGTCCCCAACCTTTTTTGCGCCACGGACCGGTTTAATGTCTGACAGTATTTTCTCGGACCGGCCTTTAAGGTGTTGCAGATAAATACAACAAAATAAAATGATACGACCAAGACAAAAACTGGTATTTTGTAAACACAATAATGAAAGCGAAGTCACTGTGTAATTGTGTAACTTTATTAGCAGCGTCCTCCTGAAATGCGCCGCAACAGAGTAACATCAGTCGTGTCCAAATTCATGGGCTGCATCCTCCTGAGGACCCGGCCTTCGCGGTCTACGTAGGCCGGGTCCTCAGGAGGTCGGGTAGGCCGGAAGTAAACTGCTGTGAAATTGGACGGTCTAGCCTTCTGATTAGCGTCACTGCTGTGTCGGTGGAGTTTAATAAACTCGGCTGTCTGCTCCTTGCTATCTAAAATATAACAGGACACTGGCGTAAATTCTCGACCATTTCGCACTTCTGTTTAATCAGTTTTCTGTTTGACGTTTATTAATCGCCCGGGTGGGTTCCTCCTTGGTGTTCACACAGCTGAATAAAGTTTTATTTTATCTAATCTAATAACTTTAATCTCAGCCAAACCGATTTACTCGCGAACAAATAAAACACTGAAAAAAGCCAAACAATAACATTTTTAGGTTGTCTAAGTGACTTATTACGTTTAACCTGAGTAGCGAAAGCCCGCGGTGATCTGAAACTAATGTGCCGGGAGTTGTGCCATTCTCGGCGGCTCTAGTGATCCTCGAGCTCTCGGCTAGCTATCGAGCTGGTGGGTAACAGACGTCTCCGAAAACGTCGAAGCACTTTTGCAAATATGCGATATCTTGATAAACCGAGCAGATATTTGAAGTTCTCACCTGAAAATATGTTAAAAGTTTATTTTGTGACCCAGAAAGATTAATAAGAGTAATTTTAAAACTTAGTAGCGGCTGCGAACTGCAGTTTGGCCCACCATGAATTCTGGGATATGGTGGGCCACGAAGGACATTCGGAGAGTCAACGAATTTGGACAGCCTTCGGCGACCATCCTCCTCTCTGGTCGCTATGGTAACGCACAAAAACATGTCTTTCAAAATAAGACAACTACAAAACAAATATAGAGTGCATGAAAATATATAGAAAATGTATTCATAACACAAGGGAAAAGACCCAGGGAAACAGAGTTAACGATAAAAACCCTGAAAACCATCAATTTCACTCCTGAGCCTCAACTCTCGCTCGTGGACCGGGGGCTAGGGACCGGGGGCTAGGGACCGCTGGTATAGAAAGCAGTGCACAGTGGGCTCATTGTGATCAGGGCAAAAAAACAAAACAAAGACTTTGTACCTTAAACCAAATGTTTATTTTTGTTGACAATGCTGACATTCATTTACATTAAATTTAAAAAAAAAAAAAGTACATTTTCCTTTCACTCTGTTGAAGATGTCATATGTTCAGGACCGCATGAAGTCCAGTTTTGAAACTATCCAAACACTGATTCCTGAAGCCCGTACGATTCATGCGTCACACATGGATCCGTTTCATGCTCACAGACAGTAAAGTGGCTCTACAGACAGCAGATGAAAGAATCTCCAGCATCAGAGAGAAATGTTTTTCTATCCCGATTTGACGATGACAGATGTTTGGTTTTTTTGCACAGGCTAATGAAAGAGCTCTGCTGTGTTTACACATTAAGTACTAATTGTACAGCAAAAATGAAGTGAGGGATCAAGCAAAAAACAAACAGGGTACTGTAACAGGACATGCAAATGGAGGTTTATACATTTAAGTGAGCCAAGACGAAAAACTTGGAATCAGTAAACCTGCTGATTATACAGTATGTGCTGTTTGAGATCGTCAGGACAGTGAAACAGAAACACTATTCTTCAAGTAGAAACGAGCAAAAGTACCCCCCCACACGCATCTAAAAACAAACGGCCAAATTCTTACAATGTAATATTCAAAAAGAAAGTCTAAGAATAAATTAGACATCAAAACTTACAAAACAATTAAAAAAAGGTGGTGCTTTTTATACAAAACATCTTAAACCAGCTTCACCTCATGCATGCAGCTGTTTGGTGTGCACACTTACTCTTTATCTCTACAGGAACACCTCAGTAAATGCACGAGAAGACAAAGTAAAAACAAAAAGTGAGATTGTAAACCATCTACTGTAAAATATTAAAAGCAGCCACTTAAAAACGCATGGAATAACAGCTACGATCATGCTGACATGTCTGTTTTGCTGCTTGAACTCAAGGCACTGAATGAATTAAAAGCCACAAAGAGAAGAGGAAAAAAAAAAGCCGAAGAAATGAAATCTTTTGGTCTTCTCTGTTCTGTCAATATCACTGTTATGAGTATCGTACGCAGTAACTGCAGGCTAACTACACATTTAACATTTACCGTGTTCTGCTAATCCTCCTAATTAGGGATCGGGAGGATCCCACAGGTTGAGGATATGTTTTCTGATCAGTGCTATAAATGGAAAACAAACATGGAATATTGTATTTACATCCCATTTATTTTTTTTTTTATGTTAAATTGATTTTATTATCAAAATGTTAGGGGATAGAGGGGAAGGGGGAAAAAAAAAAAAAAAAAAAAAAAAAAAAAAAAAAAGGTTGCCGACCACGATCTTATTTCTCGATTGTCTCAAATTTGTGACCCCTGCACACTTGTTGGCTGTGTGTTGCTGGTCAGTAGGTGTGCTGTAGGAGCTAAACAGCAGGAGGTGAGACTAAAGCTGCAGGCAGACGATGCTTAACACGGCTGCTGTAGTCTCAGAGGCAGAAATAATCCCTCTGGGCTTGCGTTCAATCTGAGAAGCGCACCAAATCTTAATTTGAGGCTGAAAACAGACCAATAACTTACATCACTTACTCCACAAATGTACTTATTTATGCATCCAAGAAGTGCTGAGTTGCATTTTAATGTTAGCATCTGTTCAAGTAAGTGTTTTCTTATAAGCTACAGCGTGATGTTGGACTATCCGGTTGTTCAGTGATGACGCGATGAATCCTACTTCCGGGTCTAAAGTAGTCTGCGTTTAATATGGCTTTTGTGTTGTTAACATGTTTAATGTTATGTATTTTCTTCTATTTGATCTCAAAAAGCTCCTAAAACAGTCAGTGATCCCTGTTGACCTCCCTCGGCTTTTATTACCACTAATCATTTATTTAAGCTCAGTCTTTAAAACCTTAGGATGTAACTACAGCCCAGCCCATGCAGCAGTATATGAATGACTAACCTCGTATTGTGGATGGATTATCTCAGTTGTTCTCCTGGCTGAAGTTTGGTCCTTTTACAGCATCCTGCCATGCGATTACATTTGTTCCTGACCACCGAGAACACTCACGGTAACTTTTATCGAGTGGGAAAAAAGTTAGCTTGTTTATATTATGCTAACATAGCTGTGTCGCTAGCGGTCACCTAGCACATCATTATATACCAGCTAGCCCAACTTCAGTAACCCGACAAACGTCACTGCTGTTTAGTTTTCTGTCTTCATTTATGCTGGAAGTGATAGCAGAGCTGTACGTTTTAATTTGTTTCCAAAACCCCGCAGTCAGGACATGCTATATTGTATTTAGATAGAAGCTAGCGAGCTAACTCCCTGCTAACTTCTAACTCCGTTAAATGTCATAAATTCATTTTCATGGATGCCTGGATGTTAAACTCAATTGTTACACCTGGTAGAGCAGAACGCTGATCATTTTATTAAAGATGAAAGACTTTAGACAGTTTTTCAACTCTCAGTAATGCCATAGTGATCGTTTGATATGTGGACCTGCAGCGGAGTTTAGACCCAGACACGGCTAGTGATGTCAGACTGAACAACCGGATAACAGACCTACTCTAAATTCTTATCTACATGCTTTAAAAACCTGCTGTTTTATAACTAATGTATAACCCTTTTGGTTTCACCCTAACATTCACTAAGTGCACCTCCTGAAATTTAATAAACACCAAATGTGAGTGGTGTATTTGCAGAGTGATGCCTAGAGCTATAAGGAAATTGGCCACAGTCTCGTGCATGAGTCCAAATGTGATCTGTGGTGTGGTTCTTGCATGTTCACAGCAGAGGTTGTTAAAAGTCACGTGGCTTTCTTTGACATTTTATTTTCAGTCATACACCTGCAGTGCAGCAGATCTGCTTGCTGTGGGGCCTTTATTGGAACTAAAAACAGGATATGATCACTAATATTACAAAGCTGTGGTACACCAGACTCATCCTTGCCCCCTTCCTCCTCCATGCCTGCTTTTTAAGCCTTTCCTGACTACACCAACGTCTCCAAGTCTGTTGAGGCCAAAGCAGGAACTGGATCCCAGCCATGGCAACAGACCGAAGCAACACTGCTGTTGTGCAAGGTGATGCAGGTATGCATCAGCACAAACAAGGGATATATGTATATACGCGCCCATGTGTGTGTGTCTGTGGGCAACAATGTAGAGCAGTTTGTGTTTTCACCAGTGCAGCGTGTAAAATTGTCCCCACAAGCACATTTTTGACCTACTTCAGTTACACAGTCCAAACCAAGAAGTGGCTATGCTAACACACAAACACACACCCTCCTGAATGACTGAGAGCAACAAATTAGTGGACTTTGAGTTGAGCTCGTGAAGATTTAATTACTTGAGTACGCTTGAAGTCATCTTTAAATAAGGCTGATATGGGTGATTTAACACACTTTTGCTCTGTGTGGTCCAGCAGCTGCTGGCAGGTTTTCTTCACAACCAAGGTGATTTTTTTTGTCATGAGAAAACCTCGTACCAAACTATGAAATACTGTCAGGACTTCAGCAGAGTCGATGGTCAAAGACTGGGCAACAATTGCATAAATCACCGGGATAGCTGCTTCATTGGGAAATAAAATGATGCAAATCCTGTGCAGCACAGATGGGACAGCTCCTCCCAGGTTAACCAAGACGAGGCCAATTCTCTCCTGTCATATTAAGAATCAGCACCTTGGTTCAGCCAGATCTAATATGGCTCTTTGGTCATGATTTACTAAGCTGCACTACTGCCCTTGGCAATATAACATCTGCACAGACACAACACATGAGCATGTCTGTAAATTAAGGTGATTTCACTTTTTTCTTTTTTTAAGATGGTATTGCTCCATTGCGTTAACAGTGATATTAGACATTTTTGGATGTTTGCTAAAACTAACCAGCATTTTGTCAATGAAGTGGCAACAATGCTACGTATTGCGCTGACTGTCCACGGACAAAAACACACAAATGCCATGTACAGAACATGACAAGCATAGGAAAAATAAATTCTCGTGATTTCTACATCCGGGACCCGTGGATTTGAAAAAGCTGCAAAATGAAAGACAAAACGACAAAACAAAAACAGACATTAGAGATTGGAAAAGTGCAGACATAAAATCTACAGTCACTGCAAACAATCTAAGCTATGGTTTTGGCTGCAATGATGGCAATGATGATGAATATGTTGAGCAACTGAGAATAAGTGACTTAACTATCACGCATAATGACTGGAAACAACAAAACAAACACAGCCATCTTCGCTACTTACTACATACGAGTGTGTGTTTTCTGCTTTGATATTTACTGAATTTTAAATTGTGCATTGTGCAAATGTTAATTACACATGTGTGTGACTTTACACTGACACTGTATATGTATGTGAACAGACTGGGAAGGACATCTGAAGACTATTGCTGCACTGAAAGGTCAGAGATATTCCATGTCACAGCATTGACAATGAGAGCCCATAGAGACGCAGCTCTCAATCGATACATGTGAGGCTGTGTGGGGAAAGTGACATTTCCAACCAAGCGCCAATTAGCAAAATTCATCACATTCTCTCACACACATGCATTTTATCGAAATCTGTTTTCCATTTAATCACAGTGACAAATAACTACATATAAAAGATGGTCTTGGTATCTTGATCACAGCTGTTTTTTTTCTCTGAACAAGAACTGGTCATATTTGTGTCAAATTACCAGCTAACCACTGTGATTGGTGATCGAGTGCTAACACAAACTAATAAATAACAATAACAATAACTATTATTATTATTATAATACTGGTTACTTTAAATGTTATACACAAAACATCAGTGCATGAATTAAAAAAATACTGACACAGTGCTACACCAAATCCCAGGGGACTACCTTCGCGAGTTATCGTGTTCACAAGATTTTCAAAAAACTTGACCTCTGACCCTGACCTCACTGAGATTTGAACTCCTCTGACATATTTACTAGTATTCATTCGAAAAGTCTAAGTTATCGTGTTCACCCCATCAGCCTTTTTACAGTTAAGGGGTAAACTTGCAGATAAAGAGGAAATCGCTTCGTTCTTGTCGTTAGCTGCAGGGACACTACTGGCATGTTACTTTAAGAGCACATTTTGCATGCTGGTATAACAAGCATATCTGTAAATATAGGACCAATAGCAATTGTGCAATGGTGTAAATAACTTATAATTATCCTAAAAATATAATACAAGTTAACTGGTCCTGTGCTCATGTTGGTTATGAGCACAAGGCCTCCATCCTAGTCAAAGTAAGAGTTTATTTTTGTTGTTTATGGTCCAAATCATGATTAGCGATTATGCATGTGTTATATTTTGCCCATGTTTTTTAATGTGTTACAATCATTGCAACCTTACAGTTTTCAACCAGTAATCTAAATGCAACATTCACTTTGACCTAGAGCTGGGCGATATAAGATTTTTTCATATCACGATATTTTTTTTTCATTTCAGGCGATAACAATATCTATCACGATATAAGCCAAATAACTATATTTGTAAGATTTAAATGTGCCGTTGCTCACAAGTAAAATGTGAAATAATCAGCAGCTTGTTTTTATTTAAATATTTATTTCCCATAATAAGTTCAACAGGGTAGATGTACTTAAGGAACATGAGACTTTTTCAGATAAATAAAGGCAAATATTGCAAACTACACAAAAGGCAGCCGCTAAAGCGTTTAAGTTTCAAAATAGAACAAACGAAACAGGCTAAATTGTCAATTCCACTTAGAAACAAAATATTAATTCTAAAAATAAATCTTAGTTTGTTTTACAGAAGAACAGACAAAACTGACTAACTTTTGTCAATATCAAATAAACTGAGAACTAAAAGGAAATTCTCAATCTCTCCTTGTTGTATAGCTTAGCTTTTCAAACAGTTTTAACAGTTACTTTAGTCTGACAAAAGCCGAATGATGAATCAGCGCTTCCAGTCAGAGACTGAGGCTACGTCCACACGTACACGGGTATTTTTGAAAACGGAGATTTTCCGTTTTCGTTTTAAAAAAAAATAATCCCGTCCACACATAAAGGCAGAAATGAAGGAAAACGCTGCTATGAACATGCCAAAGCAGCAGGTGGCGCTAGATTCCTAACCGTGCAGAAATGTTGGCCAATCAGAAGTCTAGAAGCCTCGGTGGGAAAAAGTAAACAAAGCTGGGGCATAGAAGCAGAACCGAGTCGTATGTGTGGAGGGACAGTAACTGTGTGTATATGTAAGCATTTAAACACTGCAGAGAGTAGAATTAACAGTAACAGTATTGTAGAAATTCATTTCACCGAAACAATAACGTGGCGCACAGTGTGACGTCAAAAAATGCGCACACCTTTGACGCTGCGTTTTCTCCGTTTTTCTAGTCCACACGTAAATGCAAAAACGGAGTTTTCAAAAATCTTCGTTTTCAGTGACCAAAAACGCCGTTTACGTGTGGACGAAAGATGCAAACGCATAGAAAAATCTGCGTTTTCAAAAATACCCGGGTACGTGTGGACGTAGCGCATGCACCAGTTTATTGTATTTCCAGACTTGCTTTCGGCACAATTTACAGTGCACGCTACTCTGTTTTTTGTCAGACTTGAAATAGCCGAAATACCTTCACACTACGGAACTTCTGTGGCTCTTCCGTTCGACAATCTCTCCGGCATTGGAACCATCATCTGTTTTCTCTTCGGTAACCTTCGGTCACGCTCGGTTGATTTCTCTAGTCGGCACACTCATTTCCTCCATTACCCGGGCGGTACGGTGGCTGGCTGCTTCCCAAACAAATACACATGTGCGGCTTGGCACTTGTGCTGTACGTAACAAGTCACGTGACGTGACGCTGCGGCTGTGATTGGTTCGGCTCTGCGCTACGTAATTTGGATTGGCTGTTTTTTTTTTTGTTTTTTTTGTTTTGTTTTTTTAAGAGGACAAGAGCGGCGAGGTCTATCGCGATAGTTTAATTTTTCTATCGAGAAAAGGTTATATCGCGATACATATCGTTATCGTTCTATCGCCCAGCTCTACTTTAACCACATGCACAACTACATTTGGTCATTTTAACATGGGACTGACTCAATGAAGAAAGAGCTTCAGACTGAAACAGAAAGGCAACTGTAAGGCCATACTCAATGCTGTGCCATGAAACCTCTTCTATATTTCTCACAGACATCACAGACATATAGACACACACACACACACACTAAAATCCACTACATCTACCCACTAGCACATCTTTTGCACAGTTCCTCACCCAGTCAGGCATCTCTTTGGAACAAAGAAACATGACTCCCTCATTCTCTAAGCCACTCATTTGGTGTGGTATCTCTCCCCCCCTCTTCCTCCTCCTCCTCCTTCGCCGCTTCCTCCTCCTGCATCTCTGTGGGCTTCATTCAGCATGAAGGAAGGAGGAGAAAATACAAAAGGGGAAAAGAAAAAAAAAAAACGCGACAGAAAAATGACAAAAATGAGCACACGGATGAGTGTCAGTGAGTGGACAGTGAGAGGCAAAAAACAGACACAGATATATATTAATATATCCACATGAAGGAGGAAGAACCAATACAGTAATGATTGAGAACTGCAGGAATGAAAGGCAGAGCTGTGTGAATGATGGAGTGAATGTGTTTGTGAATGACATTTTGAGGGGAGTGACATTTGGAGCTTTGAGTGGAGAGGCGCAGGATCAAAGCACACTCATATCACCTTTAATGAGCTGAGAGACCTCTACTCTTTCACACATCGCGCAACAAAGCAGAAATACACACATACGAACACAGCTAACACACAGCTTAGCAGCTTCTCCCCATAGTGTATTTTGAAATATACTTGTGTGTTCATGCAAAATATCGAGACTCACCTTGGTTTTGTGACTCTGCTCTGTTCCCAGCCCAGATCCGGCCGTGTGGAGCTCCTTTGATACGACGCACAGGAATTCAGCCTGATCCTCTGTTCCATAGCTGTACGACGAGCCGATGTTCACCATCTAGAAAGAAAGAGACGCAGATGCAGAGAGAAATACAGAGCAGAGAGGGACAGAGACAAAGACACACAGTGAGTATCATGGGGACTTCCAGCACAGGAGACAGAAAGTGGAGATCCCATACTACAGCTAAGGAAGGTTGCTTTTGCTCATGCATGGCTGGGGGACGGGGGAGGACGCAGCAGTAGATTCAAGCGCTGTGTACTTGTGGAAACAGCAAAACAACTGCGGGTCAGCTCTGCTGAAAAATATATGAAAATCATAGCTGTGCAGCATGCAGGGGAGCCAAGTGCTAAAGCAGAGGAGTGGGGGAGGGACACAGGGTCTGTGTGCGATTTTTAGCCTACAGTGTTGTAAAGGCTGGCCAGTTTAACGCCATGAAGTCTAGAAGTATTAAACATATTAACAGGTCGTCTTTGGAGATGTGGCCAATAACAGACTGACATTACAACAGACAAGAAGGCGTGTTTATTTGACAGAACTGGTTCTCCAAAATCAGTATCATAATTTTAAAACTATAAAAGTTTACGATTTCTTTAAGATTACAGGTTCTGGGACTAACTCACACGGACTCACTAGATTAAAGGGGCTGTTTAATGGCTCAGTCACGCTAGAGTACAAATTAAATGGCAACCTCCTTTCAAATAGGCGACAAAAAAGGTTGCCCAGTGACTGCATCAAATTCAGCGACCAAATGTAAGTAGGTGTGGGGACTAAGCGTTGTCTGGTCCCCATAGGTGTCTTTAAATAGTCGTGGTCCGACACGGACCGACTGCAATCGCGCTCAGATGTCTGCAAATAACTGCTGTGTAATTTATAAAAGGCAGACAGATTGCCAAAACATCGCAATCAGTCTGTCGGTCTGAACTGATGAGTGCAACTTAGTTCTGATGAGTCTATTTGCCAGACGGGGACTTAACTAAACTTGATGTAATTTGGTTATTCCTACATTAATGCGATGTTGCTGAGTGCCTGTCATCCTGCAGTTAAACTCTCATCCTGGAGCAACTACGCTTCCATTTATGGAGGAACTTCTGAATTTCTTTTCTAATCTGTGTGGTTCTGGTTAGACTCTGAATGCAAGTAGTTACTATGAATTTCTATTTATTGTGGATTTCTGTATGCACAGCAATAGCTTTGCAGGAGTTGGACACAAATTTATGATTTCCACTGATTTGTCACAGTTATTTGCCATATTATCACAAACGGATGATACATAATTGCCAACTTCACCCTATTCAATCACAAATTCACAGCAGACTGATAGAAGGTTGACTTCGAAGGAAGTATTTGGAGACCTGGTCCCCAGCTTCCAAGCAACCATTTCAAACTCCACAAGATTGCCAGTTGATGGCACATGGATGTAATTATTTTGCATGTGCTGTTGTCTCCAACCACCGTTTTCTCTAGTGTCACTGTAACATTAGGCCAGCAAATCAAGAACTAGACTAAGGGCATAATCTAGGATTTAATGGAAAGTTCAGATTGGGAATGCAAACAGCAAGGCTCGGGTCAGGACCGAGGGGTTAGACCAAGGGTCACGGTTAAAGGGTCAGCAGCAGCGTGAGTCCAACCCACAGTCCAGAGCAGTCCGGTGCGGGGCTTTCTGCAGGTGCGCACGCTGACCTGCTCAAACTTCCAGCCGTCCGACATCGTGGAGACCATCTGAGTCAGCTCCTCCTCCTGGCACTGCAAAACTCGGTAGACATGCTTGGGGGGCACCTGCTAGTATAAAAGGATGAGAGAGGAAAGAGTTGACGATGCAGGAAATGAATGAAAAGGAAGGTGCAACCATTTCCAGAGATACAAAAAGGGAAGTAAATACTGACACTGCTAGACTGAATTCTATGAATTTTCCAATAAGGTGCAGTCATTTCATATTGCATAACATTCAACGCTCTGGATTACCAAATCCTATTTGGGCAGTTTAAAAGCCAGCACCACTATTTTCATATTTCTGCACAATATTTAACCCTGCTAGGCAAACACGAGCAGTGAGTCCAGTAAAGAACAGTAGGATAAGGGGAGAGTGGGAGTATGTTCGAGAGGGCAGAAGGATTATATAAGAGTGAGTCCAACCATCCCGAGAAAAGCAAAGAAAGAAGAGAGAAGGCTGATGTACAGCAGCGGCCTCTTTATAGAAGCACCCGGGGGAACAAAATCATTAATAAAGGCTGAAGCACTGAAACGCTCAAACGTCTATATCCTATGACTCTAAACAATACTGCAATATTTAGCACAGGACATGTCAGAACAGCTAAATACAGTAAATATTATATGTTTCAAGAGTAATAATACAATCAACATAAATGTGATATACTGCGTTTTATAGTTGGAAGCTCAGTGATTCACTGTTGACAGGTTGTGCGTTTACCTGTGTGGCTTTGGAGTCTCTCTCTACGATCCTCTCTTTAATCAGTTTGATGAGCGGGGTGATGTTGTAAAATTCGGCCTCCTCCAGGACACCTGGTCACAGAAGAAACACTCAACTCAGCTGCTGTGTGACACTGTAGTGCAACATTTCCACGCCAGATGACCTCAGCTGCACCCTAATCATGTTGCAAACCAGTCCAAGTAAACAGAATATTCTTTAAATATTATTGTTTAATATTCAGCTAAACATCATTCATATTTCAACCACTGTATACTCCTTTAAGCTAACAATTTTTAATTCTACTTTTGTCCTTTATAGAACATATATTTAACCACATCACTCTACTATTGATTATTAGTCCTGGCCATCTGTTAACCATTACTGTCAACCATTTCTTAATTATTCATTAACTGATTTTAGCTACCTCAGTAGAAGACTTATACATTCTTCAGACATACCAAATCTTCATATAAAGTGCACAAATTCAATTAAAAACACAAAAGCAAAAGAAAGGCATCAGGGAAAGATTGCATCATACTGCAACAAACGTGCTAGTATTATTCTTATTTCTACTGGCAAGCAAATAAGACAATCATGCAGACCTTCTTCAGCGAGCTCCTTGTTGTAGACCAGTTTGCCATGCCGCAAGTAGTTGAGGATGGGGCCAAAGTAGGTAGGATCCCTATCAATTACATAAGCTCCAGTCTCATCCTGTTACAGAAAAGAGTCAGAGACAGACAGAGGACAGTCCATTATATCATTACTGCATTTTTACAGCCTTCATAACACATTTCCTCATGTTATGAAGTGTGGAGTTTTTATTTTGCATTTGTGCATGTGATTCTATCTGAAGCAATGTAGATGGTGACATGTTGCTCAAGAACTGTCTGCAGTCACTCTTGTTTGTTGCTTGTGTTTTACTACTGTTCACGCTTGTGCTACTTTCTTTATTCACCTCTTCTCTTGGTTTCACTTCGTGTGTGCGTGTCTGTTCCACTGTGCGCTCCACACTGTGTGGACTGAACTCAGATTTACTCTGGTAACAACAGCTGTTTTTACATGGGAACAAAACAAAACAAAAAAAAAAAAACCTACTGGTTACTGAAAGTCAGCGTAAACTGTGTGCTCATGTGTGTCAACAGCCTACTTCACTTGCATCTCCAGGCTACATGTGACAAGCTTGCCTGGTTGTTATGTCATGACTCCTATCCCTACACATATACGCTCATCCTGCCTGTGCTCTTCTCCATAATGAATGCTTGAAGCACATCGCCCTTTAGAGTCGAGTTCATAAAAGAGCCACTGCTGGAGGAGTTCAAAAACATGCCAATAGGAGATACAGGCAAAGGCATATAAATTAAGGGGAAAAGGGGCGGGACTTGTTGGAAATTATATGATTTTCAAATGCCGAATTCCTCAGCCCAAAAAACAAACCATTATCTCTTGATAAGAGAGAGTACATCAGAGTTAGCTTTTCTACAGATTTAACCATATACCAGCATTTGGCTGGTGCTATATACAGAGCTATTCTGCGTCTCCATATATAGACTGAAAGGACAGTTAATGCAGTAAGTCAATGAGCAGGAAGATATCCAGCTAGATAATGAGAACATGCTCCAGTCACATGACTGATTCTTTTTCTGACTGCCTGCTCAAGCAGTAACAATCTTGGCCTGTAGCAGCATCTTGTGCAGATGGATGTTAGCACTTTTATTTGCGTGTTCTGCATGCACATGCACAACACAGCCCACTATAAGAGTAAGTTATATGGTCAGCAATATTGTTGCTTCTGCTACTACTACAAACAAAAAACCCTCAGAAACAGCAGCACTGCTGGTTAAGCTCTAGCTCTGTTATAGTAGCATTTGCTGAAAACGGAGAGTGAGGAGTGTAAACACCAGTGTACTCCTCAGAGCACTCTGTAGGATGGAAGGAGGTGGGGATGGATTAGATGAAAAACAGGGGGGGTAGGAGGACAACAAAAGATCAGTAGAGGACAAAAGATTAAAAAAAAAAAAAAAATGCTATGAGAAAAACAAACAAACAAGAAAAATACCCTGGTTTGGAAATAGGAGGTAAAGGAAATTTCTTTGTATTAAAGAAGGTTCAAAGAAACAGGTGGACACTGTCACAGACATGGATGAATAAGACATATGGGTTTTACACATTTGTGTATGTGAGCAAGAAAGCAGAGATCAGAGTTGAAGACCAAGAGGCACCGTGTATAAACTGAGTGCATGTTAGGAGAGTATGCGTTTGTACTGAAAAACAGTGATTAGAGCGTGAAAAAGCTGAGACTGCAGCTCCGGGCATAAACATAGGTACATACAGACACACTCGACATCCTAAATGAGCAGAGCTGCAGTGGAGGACAAACTGACGCCTCATCGACGTGACTTGACTTGACAGTGTGGCCATAACAACACGAGGGGAAAGCTTTCTGAATTGTGTCACAGCCATCACTTGAGTCTTGCTGTCTTTCTCCATCTGCTATTGGTTGATTTTTAGTATTATTACTCTTACTATACAGGTGATCTCTCTCTATCTACTGACTGGATGCCAAACTAAAGCACCAGCACCTCAGAGAAAACCAAATTAGCACATTTCCCTTTGCACTTCATTTACAACCAAAAACGTTGTGTACATAAGAACCAAACAAGCAAAATAAATCCAGTCATGACTATCAGTCCATGCTAATGTAAATTACACTGAATTGCCTGGGTGCGCTATTTTTCATTGGCGGAGCAAAACAGGCATTTTAGTTTAGCTTTCAGACATTTGATCCTTATGTCTTAAGCGTTTATAGCAATTGTTTATTACAGTTGCATAACGCATTATGAAAAACTAGAATGAGTTTCTCTTTACTTCACCTCATGTTCTGCTCCACTCTGTGTGTATTAGTTTCACCATGTTACACACAATGAAACAGTAAGCAGAGGATCACAGCAGAAACAATAGCAGGGACTCTCACACTGAGCTAAAATGAGTATGAATAAAGTACAGAAATAACAAAATTTTAAAAATGGCCTTTTTTATGAGAGGTCACTTTCTCAGTTTCATTATTGTGGGAAGTCCAACAGACTCAAAGGGAGGGAATCAACAGTTATGACATTTAGGTACTCATTAGTTGATGAGTTAATGGTTTACACAACATTTGTTCAGGGAAATAGGATGCGACTCTATAACACTTCCCTGTAGCGGTAAGGACGTCCAGTAGCCCATCGCCTATAATCTAACAAAACCCCATTCACCTTTTAAAACATGCGCACAACAATTACCTCCTAACTAGGGATGGGTACCGGTATTGGTTCTGACATAAACGGTAGGTACGTACATTCTTTTAGAGCTACAGATTAAAAACGCCCAAATGCGAAGCGGTCAAAAGTCTGGCTGTACTTCACATCAAAAGATGCAAACTCAGCAGCCTGCAACAAGTGCTTTAAGGTGATACTGTGCAAAGGAGGTAACACCTCGAATCTGATGAAACACCTGGCGACGCATAGTGTTTTTTTAAAGCCAAGAAATACACCGTATTTGACAGCTTGCTGCAAGACCGAGCACATACTGCGGGTGTGGTGCCTGTTATCGGACCCGGAGTTAGCAACATCCCCCAAGAGCCCGAAGAGGAGAGTCCTGGCCCCTAGCCCTGCCAGTGTAGCAGAAATGATGACGGATGATGATGGCAGCAGCAGCCGTTCTTCTCTGCGTGAGTAGCTTAATGTTGTTCGTGTGTAATTTACGTTGAGTAAATGGTAAATGGCCTGTATTTGTATAGCGCTTTTCTAGTCCTTAAGGACCTCAAAGCGCTTTACATATCCAGTCATCCACCCATTCACACACTGGTGACGGCAAGCTACATTGTAGCCACAGCCACCCTGGGGCGCACTGACAGAGGCGAGGCTGCCGGACACTGGCGCCACCGAGCCCTCTGACCACCACCAGAAGGCAACGGGTGAAGTGTCTTGCCCAAGAACACAACGACCGAGACTGTCCAAGCCGGGGCTTGAACCGGCAACCTTCCGATTGCAAGGCGAACTCCCAACTCTTGAGCCACGATCGCCACAGGCTAAACACGTTATTAAAATAATGCACGTAAGGTGAACTAGCAAACACGGTCGTAGTTACATGCGGCTGTCTTCTTGTTTGATAGAGTGATACCATATAAGCTCTATAGCTGCAGAAAAGGCTAGCATTGTTATCTTTTTACAAAAAACCCCAGCTAAACATGAGAGGTTTTTGGACAAAGTTTGTGTTCTCCATTCTTTAAGCATTGGTTCAGCACCATTTAAGCACCGGCACCATTTCAAAAGTACCGGGTTGGCACCGGTATCGGATAAAATCTAAACGATACCCATCCCTACTCCTACCTGTATCTCAGTGTTAAAAATACTGAAAGGTTTATTTTTCCAAAAAGTTGTGACCTAATGCATTTTTCAGGTATGCCAGGCTATCAGTGCATCTCAGTATATGCTAGCATACAGAGTCTCACAGCAAGTCCAGTTTCTTTTTCTACACTGTACTCCTTGTATTGCTGCTATAATATCTGTGCAGTTGAAACTATTAAGTATTACTAAGTATTATTAATACTATTAGTAATCCTCAGTCTTGGTGAAAATAAGAGATAACACATTCATTTTTAGCCTGTCTATGAAATTCTGATATGAATGGGGGCAGGAGTTGTGATAAAACTCTAGAAATAAGGGTGATTTCTAATTACGGATCAGCCTAATTTATGGTCTGTGGGATCAAAGACGGCCTAGCTAAACTACTGACTTCTCAAGTGCCAGTGACACTTTTCGTGTGGGAGGCATAAAATAAGCTTGGTCGCATGTGCCTTTTTTTTTGCAAACTTTCCCAAACACCAACTACACATTTGTAAGCATGTAAAACACTGCCCCATCCTATAGCTCTGACTTATTTTACCTGTATATGTATCAATCTAATTATACAAATAAGTTTAAGGAAACAGGAATAGCAAAGAAAGTTGTGAAATCCTGCCATGGGATATGGTTAAAACACCCACCAACCTCTTACTGTGTTCTCAGCCTTCAATTTGTGCATTTTCAAATTTACAAGTTTAAACAACTCTGAAGCAAAAACCTTGCCTCTAGCATTTTTGGAGGCTGTGTTGACACTGTGGGATGAGATGGGTTTTGTGGACAATTAATAAAGTTAAAAACTTAATTAACAAAAAATTTCATGCGTACGTGCAAATAATCCCTAAACCACAGAACCTGGCTGTGTTGTTATGGCCCACAACCAGTCATCCATGGTGTAATTGGCTTGGGATGGTGCGAGATCATCCACACGGATAAAGGAGGGGAGCCCTGGGTTTGGTTGGGTGAGGAGGTAGAGCATTTTAAGTGCCAGTAATCTCATTAAAACAGTCGCACGGAGACAGATTGTAAGCGTCTATGTGGAGGTTTAAAAAAAAAAAAAAAAAAAAAAAAGACAGACAGGAGCTCCTAAGTGCAGACATGCAAACGTCTGAGAGGGAGGGGTGGGAGGATTGTCCAGCACCTAAAAATCAGCTCCTCTCTTGAGCAAAAGAAACACAGGCTGAAGTGCTTTTAACTGATTTGGATTTACAATGTTCTGTGTGGTAACTAACTCGAGGGGTGGCTCGTTTCAGCTTGATGTTGGCCAGTTAACAAAGTATGCTGACACACACACAAAAAATGGTGAGGCAGCGCTCGAAGGATAGCCTGTGTTGCTCCAAACTGTAGAAGTGTGATATTTGCAGTCAGCTGATGAGATGATGTGACCTAGTTTTAGCAGGCAGTGTCTGTTTGTTTGGTCTCCAATATCAACTTTCACGTCTTAAGAAGTTTGACAAGCTGAGAGGAACAAAGCGCACTCACTGTTAAACACTTCCTTTAAAAAGAAAGACGCAGATTTTGTTTTAGAGGAGGCTAAATTGAGCCAGATATTTTCAGACCAACTGTGCATCAAATCTGCTCCCTCTTTCATGTAGTTAGCTGTTAAGATCAGTGCATTACTGATTCACAAGGTCCGTCAATTTGTCCCGCATTTAATTCTGGGAATAATAGCACAAATAATTACTGGTTACTCAAACTCTTTTTTTATTTTTAGGCTACTAGAGTTGAGCCCTTAATCTTCCAGGAATTACAGTTTCTTTCTGGACTTTGAAAATGAAGAGTTCCTGGGTATAAAACAAAAACATTTCTTGTTATCACTGCAGTATTAACTTACATAATGGATTAAGTAAACAAGGACTCAGGACAGACAACAGATGATACGTTTCTCGGATCTGGCAAAGCCTTTATAATACCCCGAAACACATCTCTCTGTGAAGTCCATCTATAGAGCAGTATGTTTTGCTGTATAAACATTAAACAATGACTCAGATCATTACGCCACCGCGCTCCTCTTGCTCCCAACTCCCAGTTGAGGATTCAGAGTCTCACTGACAGCTCAGTTCCTGTTTTTGAGCTGCTAGCAAATGGGTAGTAATCAGAAGAAAAAGAAGTTTACTTAAGTATTCTTCTCCGTGGTTTGAGATTCAAGAGTTTGTGATACAATGCATAAATTAAAGGGCACGAGCAAAAAAAAAAAAAAAAAAAAAAAAGCATGAATGTAAAACAAAGTGAGTCAACTACCAAGAGCGAGAATGCAGAGAGGACAAGAAAATAATACAGGGAGGTAGAAAATAATGAGGAGGAAGGAGAGTGTTGGTGTGCGTCTGAATATTTGTGAGACACAGAAAGAGAGATTACATGTGTGTCATCAGGCAGCGCAGAGAAACCTCCTGTCAGGTCACAGCTGAAGGTCACACAGGAATATTCTTTCCATAGCACCCAGAGGTGCAGCAGGGGAACAGTCATCACTGCTGCGCACCACAATCCCACTCAATCCTCTGCGATTGTTATTTCTGGATCTGTCGCATATTCAGTTTGTAACCTGCTTCAGTGACTGCACATGTAATAATAATAACAGCATAAGCGATGTGGCAAATCATCAAGCCACATCTTGATCTTAAAGGGAGGCTCGATTCTAATCCTAAGCATGACTTGATGCAGTTTTCCCCGCTGGTTTAGTATTTGTGTCACAGTTTGGGACTGGGGTGAATACCACATGTAGTCGTACACTATGAGCAGCCACTAAAGATTCAAACACCAGCCTAAAATTCCCCTGCTCTCCCGCATTTCCTGTTTTTCCTGTAACAGTCACAAAAAAAGAAAAGAGGAGAAAAAAAAATCTTAAAATAAACCTTTCTAAAGGTCAGGAATTGACTGGCAGGTGCACAATGTTCTCAACTGAAACATGACATGTACTTTTAGAAGGGTGAATTTCTTTCTATTTTGGTCCACTGCTGTTCCTGACTAAAAAGTCAATTCAGTCGGGACCACTATAATCAAAAGGAGATCGCCACTTCCAGCTGCAGTAATTTGTATTTGATAGCATGGCTCTGCCCTTCCGCCATGTGCATACATGGAAAGCTGGAGGCAAGAAGAGCAGCAAGACCTCAGCACAGAGCTGGCAAAACCCCGCTAAATACACATTTAGTCTGATAGGGCATGAAAGGAGAAGCTGGGCAGAAGGCAGATTGCATAATGGCTTGCAGGTGCCCCACAGCTGCAAGGGGGGTTAAAACCAGTTAGGCCCCATTCACATAGGCTTAGATACCAGTTGGCGATCCCCGGTTACGGTCTGGTATACTAGGTTACTGAGCGAAAATTCCCCAGCTGGTTGATGAATGGTTGCTCACAGCAGCTACTCAGTGGTTAATTAGCGAGGGTCTGCAGACAAATCAGCAACTTCCATAAAAACTATCAGCAATTGTAGCAATCTGCTATCACCCAAAAGAGCCGCAAGGAGGGTTTTTTTGATGAATCAAAACTAAGCACAAAGTCAGCAATGACCCTTAATGACTAATCTAAGAATATATTAAAATGTATATTTTTAGCCCCAGGATTGTTGTAATTTGTCTGAAATTGTATGTATTGGTTCACAAAATAAATAAAATTTCAAGGAGTGCTACAACAAATTATTGATTTACAGATTGACCTACACAATTAAACATCAAATCATTTAAAAAGTGAGAAAGAACCTATGCAGTTTCCTATATTCTATGGCGATGTGGTGACAAGAAAAACCAAACAAACGCTTATCCATCTGTCAGCCGATTAACTGAATATTTGCAACCCTACTTTTAAATTGCTAATTTGAATAACTAATTAATATCTCTGGAGTGCTCTGCTGGCCCATGAGTTTAACACATTCACCATGTAATTGTATCATCACAGGTTTGTGTTCAGTCAAGGTCTTTTATTAATCGTTACCACCTGCTTTATTTCCTGCCAGCTCTCTGCTGTGCTACCTAATGTACTGTAGTATAAAATTACACACCACTGATCAGACAACTCCTCACCCCCTCCTATTTTCTCCAGAAAAGCTGAAATTTTGGCAACATGGAGGTATTCACCTGCCTGCAGCATTGTATCAGTTTACAGTGGGCTGTGGTTCACGAGGAGGACCTCCCCCCCCCACCCTTTGTCATACTCATGCATATCAAAGTCCATGCAGCATAATAGAAATCTGCATCATTCATGAGTCTTTCAAGTCCTTTCAGTCTACATGTGACAGCCAGACTCTCCCTCTCTCTTACCCTCCCCATAAGATGCCAGCTGTACAGCTACCAACTGTGTGGCTCCCTGCAGAAGAGGAGGCACGTGTTCATCCATCTGACCCAAGCAACATTCACATGAAGAAAAGCAGGAGAGTGGAAGTGCTTCAGACTGCACGTATATCTCCTGGTTAGTGGGCTGCTCCATGCCTATTTGGAGCTGCAGGAGTGGATTTCCGGGAGAGGACAGATGCAAGTTTTAGGGAAATCAGTACTCATGTTGGAGTGATATCATGGGATACAATTCCGTACTTTATGGAAACAGATGCACACGCATTTTATAGAAAATAATCGCCATTTTAGACCAAAGCAGTAAGCCTGTTAAGATAAATCGAACCAATCGTGTGTTAACAGATGCCTCAACGATCTAAGCTGTTGTTAACTTCAAGCCGCTGCAGATAGCAGGAGTGTTATCAAGAGATCAAAAACCGCACCAGTGTCTCTGTTCTTAACAAATACAATTGCGTGCCACAACACGAATGGTGTGCAACGTCTATTGTAATGTACTGTCACCACATTCGTTTTCATAGAAATCTGATATATGGCACAATGTCACTTGCCAGTACCCAGAATAATAGCGTCTGAGACAAAGTAACTATCAAACTTAAATGCTCACAGGACGTTGAAACCATCACAAAGAAAATAAGTGGAGGAGGTGCAGTCCCAGCTCACCCGCTGCTGTGACAAAATAATAGTTATGTTTCGCCCGGAGCGAAGCACCGTTCAGCGGGGGTTAAAGCGTCCTGGCGGGGCTTACCGTGTCCGAATGCAGGTCCTGCTGCTGGCACAGCCGGTACAGGAACGAAGTTTGCTCCTTGAGGAGCGTCTGCCGCGTCGTGAGGAACACCGTGCCGCCAACGTTGAGGCGAACCCACTTCCCGTTGTTCCCCCCGTTAGGGTTGATAACCGAGCCGTTACTGATGCTCTGCGACGCCGTCCCGCCGGATTCTGTCGAGCTGGCGGTGGCAGAGGTCGCGCTCTCTCCCGCCTCGCTGTCTTTGTTGTTATTATTGTTGTTGTTATTGTTGTTGCTGTTGTGGTGGTGGCAGCCGTGGTGTGTCGACAGTGCAGCGGCGTCCGCCGGTTCCCGCTGGTCCTCTGCCGTCGTTGCCATTTAGGAAAAAAAGCAGTTGGACACAGACCAGATACGAGCGCGGTGGACCCCGGACTGTTGCCTCGGCTTTTTCTCTCAGCTATCCAACCGAGCATGCTCCGCCCCCAGAGTACCCACTCAAAGCAAGCTGGTTAAGTTACAGGAAGTTAACCACACTATGTCCCAGAGACACTTTCAAAGTAAAAGCTGTAATGGCCGCTACAGAAGAAAATAATATTTTCTAATCAAGTTTTAAAAATGTTAAATTTTATCGAGGCAAAAAACAAAACAAAAAAAAACTGTCTACGCTGTCTAGGTTTATACTTCGCTTTTGTCATCTTACACTAATGAGTGATGAATTTAACCTTCCCTTAGTCTGGTGGTAAAAACACATTAGGAACTGACAAGTAGGTAAGAGTAGTTGAGAAATCCTATTTGTTATGCAGTCAAATGTTACTTAAAATTGTTACTTGAGTTTATTCATTTTCCCATAGGTACTATACATGGCAGTCAAATGCAATTATCATAACTTCTCTTTTTTGTCAACCAGATCAGAAACGTGAACCTTTTGTGAATATTTTATTTTGAAAATAACATCTTTTCCTTTCATATTTTGCACAAAAACAGTTGTTGTAGTTTTTGCGAATTTTATTTCTGTTTATATAGACAAAATGCACCACAGGTTATAATTTAATTTAGTATAGTTAATATTAATGCAAACTTAGATAATTTTCTTCCACAATGTGCAAACCTGAGTAGATACTGCATAGAATTGAACTCAAAAACAAAAATACTGTAATTATAATAAATATAAAACGAACAGGATTTTCCTGATGGTTTAAATCCAAACGTTTGTGGAAACTTTACACAGAGTGTTAAAATAGCGCAAACAAGCCGACAATCCTTATGCCAGTTCAGAGTACTCTGTCACTAATAGATAGATGCTGTGAAATAAGACCAACACAACACTACATCACAAACACCTCACTGCATCTAGTGGCATCTATTTCAGTATACTTCACTTTGATCATTTGTTGTCTGTTTTTAAAATGGATTATTAAATTATTAATTTAAAAAAACACCAATGTTGGCAAAATAATCAAGTTTTTTACTCTCTGTTTAGCTGCACCAACAGGATTTTCAGTGTTGTGGCGCAGGCTTTGTGAATTTGAACACAGCTACACATGGACGCATGGCATCTTCCAGCTCTGTGCTCTTATGGCTTGTCCAGCATGGGCCTCATGGTGATAAAGGGAAAGTTGTACGTGTGGGGGAGTCCCTGATGAATCGTGAAGTTAAAGGACTGCCATGAAAATGGGCGCAGACCCCCCTGGGTCGTGGGGCCATTTATTGCCTCGGCGACCAGCTGGAGCGCCATCTGGTAGTCCGTCACCTATACCGTGACACAGAAATGAGGAGGGAACAGGAACATGTGAAAGAAAGGTAATTTAATGCTTCTAATCAAATCTTGTTGCTTCATTTGAAATACTGGCTTCAACCACTGCACAATTTAACTTAAACTGAACTGAACAGAAATCTACACATAATTAATGTGAATGAATCTTATTAACTTTGGAGAGTGTTTTCATATTTTGCCAGCAGCAAATATATTTTTTCACTTAATCTAGGAAATATCTAACAGACAGATTAGCAACAGTGTTTGCACACACATTCACAAATGCTAGAGGTGATAACCTGGCCTTTATTCTAATACCACCAGGTGATATGACTAATATCACCTGGTGGTATATCTTGTTTGGGGCATCTATATTTGGACACTAGATTTACATATCGGTTTTATTGTCGCCATATTAGCACTGTGGATCACAGACAGCAGTCTAACAAAAAGATATACTCACTGATTTGTGCAAGGCATCTCGGTTGTTTGTGAGCATATTTGTCCCAGACTGATTAACAAGGTGCAAGGTTTGTAATTCACTGTGATATAAAAATGAATGCTAGCTTTAGCAAGTAAAAAATTATAGGTTTAAAAAAAAAAAAAGATTCTTACTGGATGAGCTCACTCTGCAGTTTTTTATTACAAACAAATACAGAACAGCTGATGGGCAGATCAAACTGAGAATTTGAGCGCAATGCTCAATTCTGTGGTATCAACTTGTCAATCACAGGTTAGACACGCCCTGAAACACACCCTGATATACTCCCTGTTTTACTCTAACGTAGAGAATCAACATCTTGCTCTATTAAAAACAACACACACCTAGAAATAGTTAAACAAATAACAAAAGGAGTAAAGAGAAAAACTGCAGCTTTAAAAAAAACAGGGAATTTAAAGGGCATGTGACAGCGGTGACTCTTTAACCAAAGGTTATATCGGCAGACAAAAACACAAGCAAAACACATGCTGTACTTTGTATTTTGTTTTTATCCTCACACTGTAACAGAGCTGATTCTGGCCTAATGTGCTGGTGTCCTCTGACCTTAGTGTCGTAGCAGCCCCCTGGCCGTGGCCTCCTTGGTCTCAGGTCGTTGCGGCAGCAGATGGTTTTGCAGGGATGGCCCTTTGAGTAGGGATCTTTCTTGTAGTCTGAAACAGAAGCAGTCTGACGTTTAGTCATGCTGCTTTCACTTTGACGGGAACAAAAATATCCTGGGCTATTTGTGTTTTCTGTGACGTGCTTTGAGCTCCAGAGCGGACATACAGCGCGAGGAACAATAACTCTGTTGTTTCACCTACTGTTGTATCTCATCATGCGTTTGAGGGAGCTGAGGTCGGACACCTTGGCCTGGTCCCTGCGGAGGATTTTAGCTCGGGGACAGAGATCATAGGAAAAGTCTTCCCCGTATCTTTTCCACATCACACTGTACCCACTCAGGTAGTAGATTTCAGCATGAAATGGTATATTGTATGACGGCCAATAACCTGTTAAATGGAGCACACTGGAGGGGGAGGTCACTCAGAAATCAACAACAGCAGTAATCACACAGATACAGGTGGTTTCTTACCTCTGCGTAACGCCCGAGTCTGATCGGAGTGCTTGACTTTGCCGGGAATCTGCTCTACAACAGTCAGAGCTCCATCCCTGATGCTTTTACTCAGAGAAATCCTGCTCAGGTCCACCACCATGTACTGGCTGTTATATGTGCCTGAAATACAAAGGAAATACAGATCCACTCCTTCCTGTCCCATGGACACTTGGATTTTGTGTGTCAACAAATATTGGAGGGATTTTGTGAGATGTGGTACAACTTTATTTACCTTTACTCACTAAAAGACCAATACTGAAGTAATGTAATCGGTCTAGCTCATGTTGCTGCATGTTAGCTATCCTACTGTAAAATGAAAGCTTACATGTACAGTCTCGCATGCACCTGAGGGATTTGGATCTAGAGAGGGAAGCACATAAACTTTTGGCTTCTTAGATACATATTTGCACATGCCATAAAAACCGAAAACATAACCCGATCTGAATGAAATGACATCACGGTCTGCAGGTCACTGCAATAGCTTGGCAGGATGATGAATCTGAGCGCCAATTCTGCTGTTTGTTAAAGAGCTGTCAGTCTCAAGAACACCCTGTCCTGTTTTCTCCTCTGCCCTCCATAGCAACGTGATGTGAAAGATCAAAGCATCCTTCCCAATTAACACACACAAGCATTGTGTAATTGAGAAGAACGATGTGTTTGAGAGACTGCTAAATCTCTATGGACATGTGTCCTGTGAATTTTTGCATTGCCAGCATTACGTCTAAAAGCCAGAAGGCAGGGCAATAACAGCATGCATTAGTGTGAATTAGTGGCTCCATATTACTTACTTACTTACTTTGGCTTACTTTGGTTTTGAATAAAGCCTCAAAACTCAACTTGCCTTAATTGACATCACTGAAATCTCACCTGAGTTGTATCTGGAGAAAACCTGCGCCCACTCCTCTCCGCTGTGCGCCAGACCGTTAGCCAGTCGGACCCTCTGCCAGGCCAGCAGGCTGTGAGGGCTGAGCTGAGAGAACAGAGAGGCATTGAAGACGCCGATGGAGGTCTGAGTCATCAGCAGGCCGCTCCCAAGGAGGTAGAAGTCATCCAGAGACATCAGGAAGCCTGGAGGAGGAGAACACGCAGCAGGTTTCTTTTTGACAGTCAACAAAGGAGTGGGGGAGGGTTGGGGGTCATTTGATAAAGTTGGAGCAAACCAACGGTGTCGTGATTAGATCATCTGCAACTCACAACATGCTTAACTTGTATTTATTAGCAAATGGAATAAGTATCTTTAACTCAACCAGTGATTTCTGATTTTTTAAAGGCATTTTAAGGTTTTTTAAGGTACTACAGTAATATTAATTTGTTATTAAAATATATAAAGTCAAGTGAAACAATCCTGCTTTTTATGATTACTTGTCTTGTTACTTTCATTTATATAGCACATATAAAAAGGGAACAGAGCTTTTAGTTGCTTCTTCACATGTGTGGACCTCTGATTATGTGCTAATGGACTCTGGAAGGAGATGCAGGCTCCTGTTGTGCAATAATAAATATTAATTTGCCAGTTAAGCTGATAAATGAACAGCTCATGTGGGACAGACAGATAAGCAGAGAGGTTTTGCTGTAAATGCATTTTAAAAATCATTTATCTGTTAATTTATTCTGAGGTCTGTTTATTAAAGTGTGGCTTAATCCAAGGTGATTTTCTCCTATCATGACAATAAAGTAATCTTGCCTTGTCTCAAATGACTGCATGCTTCCTGAAATGATTTGCACACAGCAATAAAAATGATGTCCCAGTTTCTTTTAGCAAGTCTTTAGCATCTTTTAGCTCAGATGTTTTCAGTTTTCTGGTCTACAACTTTATTATTTTGATTCACTCAGGAAGCTGTTTTTAGCATATAAAATCTGAAAACCCAGTATACAGTATAATATCTGGACTCAACAACAGCCATACAGTGTTTGTGACCAGCTGCTGAAAATGGGTCATCAGTCAGCCCATAAAGTACTACATTTTGTATTTCCCTCAGCATTTAGCTCTGATGAACTGGTGGTGTATTAAAGTATTTATATTTAATGCACCATGTGCATTCTAATATTACTCTCTATCCACTTGATACGTAACTGTATGCTAACATGTTTCCCATTGTGGTCACGTGTTAGTGCTGTGCTCATCACCAACAAATGTGAGCACTTCAATAAAAGGATTATTTTATAGAGTTTGTGTGTGCTCCTATAATGCCACAATTTCTCCCAGTAGTGGATGTCACAGCAAATGTGCAAAGAAACTGCAAAACATCCAAGTGATACATCACAAACTCTACAGGCCTCAGTTACCATGTTAAATATTGACATTAAGCACAGTGCAATTAGCAAAAGACTGAACAAGCAGTCTTTTTTTTGGAAGGATTTCCAAGAAAGAGCCTCTTCTCTCCAAAAAGAACACTGGAGCATGCCTCAATCTGCAAAATTGTAGCTAAATAAGTCACAAAACCTCTGGACCAAGAAGACCACAAGACCGTAGTGTGCAGCGCTACATTTGCTGAAAACCAAACACAGCATATCAGCACAAACACCTCATACCAACTGTCAACACTGCGGTGGAGGGGTGATGACCTGAGACCTTTATGGTCACCGAGTCAAGCAAGAACTCCTCTGTGTGCCAAAGTGTTCTAGAGTCAAACGTGACGACATCTGTCCGATAGCTAAAGTTTGGCTCAAATGGGTTCATGCAACATGTCAACAATCCCATGCACAACAACAAATCTACAACAGAATGGCTAAAAAAAGAAAAGAATGAAAGTTCATAGACCCAGTCAAAGTTCAGACCTCATCCTGACTGAAAGCTGTGGATGTACCTCAGGAGAACACCCCCAAACCTCAATACACTGAAGAACCTTGTAAAGAACAGTAGATTGAAGTTCCTTCCCAGCGACGTGAGAGTCTTTTAAAGTCATAAAGAAAACAATTATTTCAAGTTATTGCTGTTAAAGGTGCTTTTCATGCTGTGAAAACTTTATTTTCATGTGACTTCATAACTTTTGTTAAAGATATGACTATCACGCTCATGAATCGCAAGTACCAGATGTGTTATCAGCATTCCTTTTCCGAATGCGTGTATTATAATTATTTCAAGTTTCATCTTGCCATACTACTTTTATGTAGAGTTACACCAGGTAGAATTACTCTATACTACTTTGTATTCTATACATGAAAAGGAAAAATAATAAGCTCCTCTGAAAAAACACATCCAACTCCTGCACTAGAAGTACAATATTAATATTATTAACAATAGAAGCCAGATGTCTTTGAATATTTCCACCACTGAGACTGCCCAGCACCTCTTCTTGTTCTCATGGTGCCGACCTGCAGTGCATGATAAATCCTCAGTACTGTTAGAGGGGAAGCAGCTTAGGAAGGCCGCAGAGGGCACACATCACCTCTGCTGACCCCATTGTATTTCATCTCTTTGTTTCAATATAGTGAGGTGATATCCTCGGCCTGCTGCTCTCTAAATATAGTGCTTTAAAACCACTTGTGTCCTGATAGGACTGTAGTCCACCAGAGGATTTTTTTATGGCCTGGTCCACTTGACAAATCTTTGGCCACAAAATTTCTCAGTCTCCTCTAACTCTACAGCGAGGGGAGTATAGCTCCGTTCGAGCATGTGCATAAACACACGCGGGATTCAGTGTTTTCTCATTACTGCCTAAGCTGCATGCTTTGCAGGAGAATTGTGTCGAGTAGGAAATGTTCATTGGGGATTTGGGTTAATTCCTAGATGTCAGTGTTCATATTTTCCCTTGTGGATTAAGGATAAGAAGTTCACCTCCCCTCGGAGCTTTTGCAAGAAAGAAGTGAGGTCTGTTCTTTGAAAAACCCTCTTCTTCTGCAAATTGATCTTTTTTTCTCGAGACACATTGATTATTTGAGTATATTTATGCATATAAGTGTGCGGTTGTGCGGCTCTTATACTGTATGTGATATAGTAGGAGTGTGTGTACCAGGGTAGCTGCTGAACGACATCTTTCCAGTGGCTACGTGTGTGTCAGACACCTTGAAGTCCCAGTGTTTATAGATACGCATGGTGGCTGCATAAGTATACCAGCTAGAGTGGCCAACTAGCAGGTTCTCAAAGCCTGGAAGAACCTGAGATACAGAGAAGAGAGAGAGAGAGAAACATCTATATTTTTAAAAGAAACAAGACACAATCAGTGAATCATAAAAGAAAGAGTTTAACGTGGATGCAACTTTATTAAGATACATTAAAGGGGTCTTAAAAAATCCAGTAGCACACATCCATTTGAACTTTGTTCCATAGATTGTTGTACGTGAAAGAGGAAATAAGCCCCTTGCAATGGCCTTTTACACTCATCTAAAAGAAGAAAATCCTGCTCACAGAGGCCAATAAAAGCAGTTAGGTTTGTGTTGAGGTTTTCCCAAGGGCTCCCTCACATGAGCCAAATGAGCTTGGCCTAACCTTTATGAGAGCTGTGCAGTGGCCCATTCCAGGCATCCTGAAAGCGCCGGACCCTGCGGAGGAGTTGGAGCGAGGTGTCAAAGCTGGGACAAGATCCAAGAGGTCACCGACACCATTTAGAAACTGGACCGTGAACGCTGATAGAGGCTGCGCAGGAGGGAAAGAGCAAGTGGCAAGAGATCCATGAAATGACTGTGACAACTCTCTCACAACCACAAACACACACATACACACCTCCCTGTGTTTGCTTTTGGCCCACAGTGCAGCTCCTGCGTGGAGTCCATCCAGCTGAGCCAGGATCAGTCCCATATGCCTCCACAAGGGGTCACTGTTTCTCCTGAGCTTCACCTGCTCTCTGGCCCACTGGTCTTGTTTGCTGGGGTTTATTCAAATTTTAGAATCAACGTTTATCTCTTGATGGTGCAGTTTTACATCACTCTAACAATCAATAGGTGCATAAATATAATTTGTAAATTCTGTATAGACAGTTGACAGTTATGAGGCACTATCATAGAATGTATATAAAAGATGGATGTAGACGTCCGCTGCCTAAAAGAGTCTTGTAAAGTTTTCAGCTAAGCTTTGCTGTCTTGAACCCAGGTGTGGCGGGTAAGGTGTGAATATGACAGAGAACTGACGCATACCACTGCATGCTTTATATTTACACAGCTGTGAATGAGAAAGTATTTGACTTTCATAACAACAACCACATCACCAGAATTTATCAAGTAAGACTTAAGACTGAGCCCATAAACTTAGTGTTTCCTGAGGTCACAGATTAAGTGAGCATTAAGATAATTTCCCTAGACTTCTACACAGTCTTTGTGCCAACAGGAGAGTCACCTCCTGCAGGCTATTAAAAGCAGAGAAGGGCTACACCCATCTTTTATATACACTCTGTGCACAATACTGGTTAATCAAGCCTCTGAAAAAGCATCTTGAAGGCAATGGAAAACAAAGAGAAACGCTTATAAATCTAGCATTAGACATGGGATTACTCTTAGCTTAATCCATGGCTTTGATTTGATATAATTTAACACTGTACCTCAAAAAGTTTTTCAAGGGCTCCAGAACCTTTTCATCCTTGATCAGCTGAGGGTACATGTTGGAGTAATGACTGAACATCTGTCTGCAATGGAAGGAGAATAAGCAGTGAGGGATTAGCCCACATAAAAGCAGTCCACATGTTACAACCAGAGCTAGCAGCTACACCTAATAAGAAATGTAATCAAAGTGTAACGATATATTAACTGAAGTTGACCTGTATCTGCATTAGGTGTCGGACTGCATTGCTGCCACATGATTGGCTCACTTGAAAATTGCATTTATGGTGCTTAGTGTATTTTCATGCTTGCACTTAGCCTGTGCTGCTCACCCAGCAGTGAGGTAACCTTCCAGGTAGCCAGCCAAGAAGAAAGTGGTCTCATCTTCCTGAGTGATTCCTCCATAGCCTGCATTGATCTCCAGGATGCCCCATCCTGAGAGGAGCAGAGTGTCATTGAAGTACCCATAGGCTTCCCCCTCCGTCTCCATCAACCCCTCCTTCAGGATCACACTTTTCTGGGCAGCATCCCAGTGCACAGTGGCCTCTTGGAGCTCTACCATTGTAGAAGGATGGGTTACATGCTTGAGGTTAGATAACACACATTATGTAAGATAATGTCATGACACCGATAGAATAATTACAACAGCTTTCTCATGTGTTGCTATTTTCTGTCAAATTAATATTAATTGCATATTAATATTATAAGAACACTAACACAATGTTGTGTTCGTGTCCTTGCTTGAATATACAAGCATTTTTTTCAACTTACATTTGTTAACATAAGTGTTACAAAAACATTTTAAAAAAGAAAACGTGTTTAAATGCATTTAAATGGCTATGGTATTTCGAGTTACATGTTCAAATAGTGTTACATTTTAAAACTGTTAAATTTAGCCGGGATAGAACAAAGTAACTGTCCATTAAAGAAAAGCTATGTAAGATATAACCATACGCCTTCTTTTATAGCGGTAAATATATTTATTTTGTGTTTAGCGTTCAGCTAGAGTTATAGGGATATAAAATTGGTTCCCGCCGTGTACAGACACGCCACAGTAAGGTTACTCACGGTAAGTTTGGAGCTTGACGTTCACTCTTCTGAATACATCCGTGGATTTTGTGGATACAGCTAAAGTGCTCAGCAGTACGCAGAGTGCCATTCTGCGTTTTTCCATGTTAGCCGTGGAGGTCTGTGTTCTGCCTGCCTCTCGCCTAGTTAGACACACATATTCTTCAAACGTATTAGGATTTATATGTGAAGATTTTCTTCTACAGACAACGAAGCACTTAAACTGTGTCTAAGGTGCTTGTTACGATAGCGAAAAGTAGAACACCCCAGATGGGACTCGAACCCACAATCCCTGGCTTAGGAGGCCAGTGCCTTATCCATTAGGCCACTGGGGCCGTGTACAAAGTAAGGCGGGGCCAGTGTATTTTAAGTACAGCCGTAACCTACTGAAATAGTGTTCGTATTATCTTTACTTTTTGTACATTATCATTATCTGCATTGTGCTGTTCATAATAGTCAATTTAATGTATGGAGTTATTTTTTTTAATTATATGAGCTCATCCGAATAAAATATTAAAGCGTCGTACCCCAAAGACGGTAAAAGATCACCATGGTGACGTTCCGTTACACGGGTTGTTCCATTATCATTCAGAAACAGGAAGATCTTATGAAATTCTAACTAGTAGGTATTAAAATGTGAACACGATACCCCCCCCCCCCCCCCCAAAAAAAAAAAAAATGTAAGACGATGGATTAAATTTTAGTTTCTTTAAGGGTATTATGGTGGACATTTTTTCCCGAATAGTTTGTGCGAAAGTCGTGGAATGTTTCAGGATTGCCCACTTTGGACAAATGGAAAATTCGCACTTGCGCAGTGGCAAGCATGTTCTGCGAGAAACGGATTCAGGCGAACTTAAATAAATACCCTGTATGGAGGTAAATATGTTAGCTGTATATTTAAATTGAAACAGCATTACCTAAATACTCTGAGAGGCAGGGGATAATTTCATTAAATTGTGAGATATAAGTAATTCACGCAGCTAGCCACCTAGCATTAATTTGGTCGTGCACCGCTAACGACGGTAAACACAGTGAGAAGCTAGGTGAAGCTAGCGTTATCTTAAAAATAGTAATTCTCTTTCGGGTGCTGTCTCTGATCTAGGACCTTAAAAAATCTCTGAGGATGCCTCTGTTTGGAAACCCATTTAGTCCTAAAAAGGTTCCTCCACGTAAATCCGCCTCCTTGTCCAGCCTCCACACGGTGAGCTAATGAATTTTAGCATCATTCACACACTGGAAACACTAGTTGTACAGCACGTTCGGGGGGGGGGGGGGGTTAATCTGCATAACACCCTGAGAGATAGCATTAACCGTTATTTATACCTCTTTATCTTTTTTTTAGTTGGATCGTTCAACTCGAGAAATAGAGCTGGGCCTTGAGTATGGCCCTCCTGTGATGAACATTGGAGGTCAGGTCTTGAAATTTGAAGAGGGACAGTGGATTACAGGTAATGGGTTTTCTGAATAATTACCTTTTAGTTCTCTCTCTCTATGTGTGTCTGTGTGTGTTATTATCTGGTTCCTTGTGGCCAACACAGCATAAACGTTTTTTTTCTCCTTTGTGAAACCAGAATCTGGTGGAAATGTGTCTAGTAGGGAAGTTCAGCGGCTTAAGAAAAAAAATATCCAGCTGGAGGAAGAGAATAACGTATTAAAACTAAAGATTGAACTTCTCCTGGATATGGTAAGATCAATTGTCATTACATTGTGAGTAATATTATGGATGCAATATTAGGCTCTGAGGTAGGAAAGGTTTTTTTTTGCCTCCTCTGTAAAGCTGTTATAACTGCATAATACTTCTTTTTTTACAGGCTGCATATTATATTTAAGTTATAAATGTAATTACCAGTTCATTCAATTATATAATGCTTACTTTTTCTTTTATTTGGCTTTTATTTATATCTTATGAACTTTTATTATATAGTTCCTATGTAGAGCACTTTGTTTCAGCTGTGGTTTTTTTAAAGTGCTTTATAAATAAAGGTGATGATGATAATGATGATGATAACCCGGTTTGTCGCAGAAGGAGTAAAATAGTGATCTTTAATCTTTTCCTTCAAGTTAACAGAGACTACCGTAGAGTATCACCTGATGGAGAAAGAAGTGGAAGAAGTCAAGACTCAACATCGAAGAAAAAAATGACAGATCTGATCTAGTGCCTCCATTGAATAAAGCGTTTTCTTCCAAGTAAATATTTTTGTATCGATAGATAACAGGACAAAAGTAATAATATCATTCATTTTCCTCAAAATGAGGATTCTTGTGTGTTACATTTTACTCTTTATTTTCCGCTTACTGTATGTTTTCTGTTTTTAATTTGTTGAATTATTTCACCTTAAAAACCTTCTTTGTTCAATACACAGCCAATTTTCTACACTTTGTACATTTGTATGTGATGTAAAACCTGCTTTTTAATATAATTTTTTTCTATTTTCTCTTTGGATTAAAAGTAAACTCCATTGACAAAAGGCATTTCTTTTTGTTTGACTTTCGGTTTTTAGAAAATAACATTTGTGAATTGTTGGATTCATAGCAGCTCTAAAAATATACAGTAACACAATAGAAAGAATAAAATAAGAAAAGTAAGGCTTCATTCACTATTACAGCTTTTCATTCAGCTCCACTTCCAAATAGAGCAAAACCCTCATATACAGTATGCCTTCCATATACTTACTGAGCAACTTTTGGGTGGTCAGAATTATTTATAAGTATTTTTAATACATAGCATACAGAGCTTCATTTTTTGTACATTGTTTTTTATTTTATTTTAACAAACAGAATAAAAACATGCTTTTGAAACAGGCTCAAACCCGTGAAAGGAAAAGGGAAACCGGAGGTGTTAGATTTAATTCTTTTATTAGTTTTAATAGTGCATAAACCTGCACAAACTCTGAGGCTGGATCTGTATCTTGAATGTCAGCATCTCCTTCCCAACCGACCAATAAAGCCTGATTTATGCGTGAATTATGTTATGTTGTTCAGTCAGTCATAGGTGTTTATTGAGCACTGTATAAAATTCAAATAATCAAATATACGATTATGATTTTATTTATTTATGCATTATTATATTATTAAACAGATAAGCGTTACATGCCACTTTTATGAATGATTTAAGTCTCTTTATCCAATTGGTCAATGCACCTTTCAATCAAATGCGCAGTGCAGCTTATACTCCCAAGTGCGCATGCGTACGTCTCCGCGAGCGAAAGAGGCGTCTGCCAATAGCGGGAGAGACGAAGTACTTTTTAGTCTTTTCATCTAGCACTTTAAATCACCGGCGTTTCGAGTGAACTGTTGTATTATTCTTTGACGTTGTGGTGGACTTTTATAGAACTCACCTATAACAATGCCTCGTGGTGGTAAGTATTAAAACGAAAATTCACATAATGTGCCTGTTTTTGCGAGTACATTTTAGCTAGCGGATCATTAGCCCTTTGAATTCACACATGCTTAGCATGTTTAGCATGCTACATAGTTAGCATAATGTAATTTGCCGGTAAGAACGGTTTATTAAAGGCACCAGAGACGTACCGATATCCAATTATTTATTTGTTCTCACGTGAGCTCAGATGACGACTTGGTGTTAACTTAAACCTCAGTAGTCTTTTTTTGTTTTGTTTTTTGGTTGCTTGCTTTTAACCGCTAATACCGTGCGCAGAGAAGAAAGCATCCGGGTCAGTTTACATACATAATCAGTTATTGAAATTTCTATTTGGAGGTTGTCTTTGTACCAGTTTACATCATAAATATATGGTCAAACTATTCGGGTTTTTTTTCTTTGTCTTTGTCGGTACGTCCTTCTAAGTCGTCGGCTGTTAGATTTTCCGGTGAGGGGAGCTGGCCCTCTATAAACGTCAGTGTGACTCATCGGCGCTCACGGTATCTTCTCTTCACGCAGCAGGCTGTGTGGATTTCTGAAGTCACGTTGTGAATTGTGTCATCAGCCAAAGATGGCTCTGGGCACTTGTTCTCAAATATAGGGCTACATGGTGAGAGAGCACCAGTATTTTTTTCATAGTTGTGTCTACCCAGTGATTAACTTTGCAGGTTGCTTATAAGTTATCACCCAGCCCCAAATAGCTGATTGTATTCTCAGAATGGTAATTCTGTTCCTCTGGATGCAGCATTTTCAGTGGGAGCACGCTTTTGTCGCTTATTCAAACGACTTGTTTAATGTTTTATGTTGCTAATTAGGGCTGCACGATTTTGCATAAAATGAGAATCACGATTTTTTTTTTTTTTTTTGGGCTTAGAATTGAGATCACGATTCTCTCACGATTTTCTTTTCCAATAGGCTATAAATATTTATTGCACTTATTAACTGCACATCAACTTCGTAACAATTGAAACTGAACATAAAAACGATAAATAAACATAAAAACAACAAATGTCTCACGTTTTGTTGTTGCCGCAAAATGTTGTACTGCTTGAAATTCCGTCTCCACCTTTGCTCGACACTGCGTGTATAGAGCAGGTAGTGCAACAATAGAAACGCACTGTGTAGCGTTTGTCTAGGCCTAGGGTGTTGATCATTTTCCTAAATCCCTCGTTTTGCACAGTGTTGATGGGAGCCATATCTTTGGTCAGGTGATAAGTAATAGCCTCCGTAATGTCTTTGTGCCTGCGGAAGTTCGACGGGTATAGGGAAGCGCTGTATAAGGTTCCCGTTATTGATGTTTGGGTGGTTGACCGGGACGGATTTTCTCCTGTCGCTTTCTCGTCATCCCTGACGTGCTCTCCGTTGTTTTTTCCCTGCTAATTTTAGCATCACACGGCACAGCTTCTGTATCACGTGGTATAAGGCTCCGCCCTTGTCATTTGTTGAGCAGGAAGAGAGAGCGCTTGTTTTCATGCAGATTACGTCCCGCATCAAAATGCAGTACAGTCGTCGTCGTCGTATTTTTTTTTTTTATTTTATTAAATCGTTGTCACTTGGAAATGAGATCGCACATAAGTATGAATCGAGATCGCGATTTTCTAACGATTAATCGTGCAGCCCTATTGCTAATAGATGGTCTTTTTGCTGCTGACAGCTTAAAAATTGTCTTGCAGGGAAAAAGGGCCACAAGGGCCGCGGGAAGCAGTTCAGCAACCCTGAAGAGATTGATCGTCAGATGAGAGCCCAGCGAGAGATGGTGAGTGAAACTTGTTGGGGTTTTTTTTTTTGTTTGTGTGTGGTGTTTTTTTTTTTTTGTTTTTTTTTTTTAATAACAAATATTTGATTACCCTAAAAGACATTAAGTATGACTGTATGTGTATTTTAACAGGAAGAAAATGGTGGTGTAGAGAAAGAGGGCTCTTCAGAGTCTGAGGAGGAAAGCAGCAGCGACGACGAGTCTGAGGTGAATGTGTTATTAATTTGTCAATGGGTGAATATGTGTGTGTTTGTGTGAGAACCTGAAAATGCATCTTTTTTGTTTTTCACTGAATGCTTACTGTCAAAAGCACCGTTTAGACCGGGGTGGCCAAACTCAGTCCACGAGGGCCGGTGTCCCTGCAGGGTTTAGATCTCACCTTGGGTCAACACACCTGAATCACATGATTAGTTCGTTACCAGGTCTCTGGAGAACTTCACATGTGGAGGAGCTAATTTAGCCATTTAAATCAGCTGTGTTGGTTCGAGGACACATCTAAAACCAACAGTCACACACAGATATGTTGTATACATTTGGCACCACACCATAAATAACATGATGGATGAAGAAATGTCTTTATAGGAAAACAACTACACCCAAATGATTCATTACAACTACAGCAGTACACGGTTCTTAAAGGTAGTTTGTGTAGAGAATTTGATGCAAGCCCTGTCATAGTGATTGGTGTTACAAAGGTTTTTCTTTCTTTATGTAGGTTAGAAAGAGGAGTGGAGTGGAGGGGCTTATTGAGATTGAGAATCCCAATCGTGTCGCTCAGAAGAGCAAAAAGGTAGCTGAAGTAGACGTCAGCGCTCCCAGAGAGCTTTCTCGCAGGGAGAGGTGGGTGTCAAACAAAAGATGTTTTGGTTTGTGCTTCATACCTTTTCAAGGGGACTAAATATTACTATCTTAATGTATCTTTTTCAGGGAAGAGATAGAAAAGCAGAAATCAAAAGAGCGCTACATGAAACTTCATCTTGAGGGTAAGACTGAGCAGGCCAGGGCTGATCTCGCCAGACTGGCTATCATCAAGAAACAGAGGGAGGAGGCTGCCAAGAAGCGAGACGAACTCAGGAAAGGTGAGAATAGTGAAAATTGTGCAGTGTGGAGAAAGTATACACCTTGCTGCTCATTTAAATAGCTGCTTTAAAAAAATATGTCGTTTCTGAAAATGTGCATGAGTGCACAGAACCACAGATTTATCCAAGATTTATTTCAAACTACATCTCTGTAACATCTCTAAAAGTTTGTAGATAACAATCTATCTGTCTGGAGCAGAGTGACTGCATCATGCTTGTTTCTGTGGCTTTTATATTGTGAGTAATGGAGCACTTTGCATCCTCAGTGAGTTGAGTTGCAACACAAAAGCTCCAGAACATAATTCAACATACCCTCTCTGGCTTGGGGCTGTAAGAGGATATGAGATTTGTTTGTACAGGGGGGGAAAAAAACTTTCTGTGTAGACAAAGTGTTGTACTGCCAGAGAATACAAATGCATTTTTCTGAAATGAGGCAGGGCAGGAACTTCTAAGAAAGCGCCAGGATGTCAGATGTTTGCAAGGCTTGCTGCTTTAGTGTGCCGTTCTCATAATTACAATAACCAACAGGAGACTTTATGACTCAGATTGTTTGGATGGGTTTTATGGAAATGTTTAGCACTTTGAAATTCAAAGCTTTGCACTGTTTTCTTTTTTTTGTCATTTTTCATCAGAGAAAGAAGCGGAAGAAGCCAAAGCAAAGCGCTAGTCCTCCACCTGAAAGCTTCGCCATGTACTTCACTCTCAGAGGGATGGAGGGAGAAGCAGAGGAGAACGGGGAGGGGACTATTATGGGTAGTGTCAGATCAGGACTGCTCTTAAACTCCTGTACCTCATTTTAAATCAAAGTTCGTGGGGCTTCCACGGCAAGAGAAAACAGGTGGAACAAAACAAGATGAAGAGAAATGGAACATTTGGAATGCCTCCAGGTTTCTTTAAAACTCCTTCAAGGTTCCAGAGGAGACAATCGCAGGTTTTCCAAGTGCTTCACAGCCTCTTCATTGCTCCACACCTACCAGGTTTTTAATTCAAAAGCTGCTGAAGTTATTTGCATTCCTTTTGATTTGTGCATTTTTTTTTTTTTAAAGCAAGATTACCTAATAGAAGTTTACTGTCATGTAAAATTGCATGAGGATTTCTTTGGTGCTTTACTTTTTCTCCAGTTTTAACTGTTTTGTAAGAACTCAAATCAGCGACAGGAGAAGGAAAGAACATTATTAAACACATGAACTGATATAGGAAGTACACTCTGGATTTTACTACTTTGTTCTAGGTTTAAAATGGTATGCTGCAGCTCAGTTATCAGAAATCAGTTGAGTTGATATTTTGCATAAACGTTTCCTCATTCTTCTCACTCCATTAGAGTAAAGTCAAAATTTCCAGAAACTGCTGTCCCCTTCTTTTTTTTTTTTTTTCTTTTTTTTTTCTTTTTTTCCGTTTGCCATTGATATGAAAACAGATTTTTAATTGGAAATTTACAGAGTGGAAATAATTGGCTGTTGTCTCCACCACAGCGAGACATATTGTTATTTGGTTTGTCTTATGTCCCGTGATTGTTTTCAGTACTTTCTTACCTTCAGTCAACTTACTGTTCATGTTTCTTGGCCTTAGACCACCAGGAACAGCCCATGAAATTCCTTTAAAAGAATTTTTTAATTTTTTTTTTTTTTTTTTTTTTTAATTTTTTTTTTTTGGGAGGGAGGTGATGTATCTGTATTTAAAAGTTTAATCTGAAACATCCTCAGTATTTTTGGCCTTACGCTGTTTCTAGTGACAGCTTCTGTATTTCTGTAGCAGAGTGTCTTTTGTCGCCTTGTTAAAGTTTACATGACACCAGCTCACTGTTTTTTCTGTAAGTAAAGTGCTACAGTTAACATACACATACTTTCTTAGGTACATTACCACTCAGCAGTAATGCACTTATATACATAAGCACCTCTAAAAACAGCTTCCAGATGATGGCCCGGCTCCTCTCACGGAGCAAAAAACCCCCGAATGTTATTAACTTCACAAAGAGGATTTTCTGCAGGGCAGCTGAATTGTCTAGACTGAACAGGTGAACATAATAAATTGGTCATTATGTGGTGAGTTGGAAATTATCTTGAACAAAATTATGGTGTTTTCCACGATGTTCACTGGACAAAATGTTGAAACCATGAGGTGTAAGAGGTGTTTTCCCTCATGTATTTGAAGTGATTTGAAACAATAAACTGATCAGCTGCGTTGCTGCATCTAATTTAAACTGCAAGCATTGGACTGTTTCATCTGCTCACCTAACACGGTAAAACATGTTGTTCTGATAAACGGATTAATTTGGATGGGCCTGAAAGTAATGGCGCACTTGTGCCAGATGCCAAACTATGTCCAGTTCTGTACAAACGTCTCAAGCCACTCCTAATTCAAAACGTATATATGATAATAGGTAAATGGGTGCAGTGATTAAATATAATATGCAAAAATAAATGCAGTAAATGAGGCAAAAACAGTTTATGCGATTCTAATGAGCTTGAAAATCAGTATTTGGGATGAGTGCCTTTATTCTTCAACACATCCTGAACTCTCAGGCACCTTTCTTGTCATTTCTTTAAGTAGTCTTCAGGAATAGTTCTCCAGGTTTCTTGAAGGACATTCAAAGGTCTTTGTTCTGCTGTTTGTCAAGATGATCCCACACTACATCAATAATGTTGAGGTCTGGACTCTGGGGTGACCAATCCATGACTTAAAGTGCTCCATTGTCTGTGTTTGGGATCATTGTCATACTGAAAAATGAAGCTGTTACCAATCAGACACTTTCTGTATGGTATTACATCAAATGGTGCTTTTTTTGCATCAAGAATTCCATCAATTTTGACAGGATCCTCAAAATCAGCTTAAATGCAACCCCGAACCACAACAGAGCATCCATGTTTTTCAGATGGTTCAGGACACTGACTATACTTCTGAGTTATATTTTACTGTATTATACCTGTTAAACTGTGTTATCTTTGGTATTTTTCATGGCTTCAGCTAAAGAATTGGAAAAAAATGTTTCTTTAATTTTTTTTCTTGATAGGTTGTTAGTAACAAAATACCTAAAGATACAACTTAAATACTTCATATGCAGACACAACACTAGTTTATTCTTTGAGCTGAGTTACTCAAGGTTGCCTTAAAGCATGACCAAAAAACCAAAAAAGTCTGGGGTGGGGTGAGGGGTTGCTCAAAATGTTTGCACAGTGTTGTATGAAACCCACAGTGTTGCAGAAATGTAATTTGACTCGAAGCCAAAAGAAATGGTCAGGAAACTGCTAAAAATAAAGACTCAGTTTGTCATGTGCATTTTGACAATGCTGCCACCAGGCTGTAGCATGTGGCAGTTGAGGGCTGGTTCAATCTCACTTGCACCCTCTGATCGATTTAGTGTCAATGCTGAAAGAAAAAAGAAGAATAAAATCTGGAAATGAAGCTCAGGTGCCATTTCACCGTGATCCAAAGGGAGAACTGTCATAGCTCCCTCCTGGAAGGTATTTTGGAGCAAATACAGCAATATTTTTAAGCGTATTGCATTTCACTGCAAATCCTACACGTGCAGTTTTTAACCCTCAGCGAATGAGCAGTGAAAATAAAGATCATTTATCTACTGTTTGCAAAACACTACACAAGTAACAGAATAATATCACAAAATAACATCAGAAAAACATAATGGCTGTGATAAGCTGATTTCATGTGCCTCCTAGTTGAGTTATGAAGGGCATTTTGTTAAAATCGCAATGTTGATCTACAAACACTCTACAAACTTTAATGTAAAACTTTAACAAGTACAGTAATGTTTCATTTTTTTTAAGGCATCATTATTCATTTCTAGTTAATTCATGGGATTAACGTGTCCTTACTGTAGTTTTTGTTTTTGGTAACAGATTTCGTACTAAGAGTGTCTGAGCCCAAACAGGAAGGGGAGAGCCCTCTGTGACTGCTTGCCTAAATCTAAAGTCAAAGTGAAACAAGAAGAATAAAAACATCTGTGTGCCATGAATGGAGACATGATTTGCAATCACCATAAATTTAAGAACAATAAATCCCAAATTATAAGAATGGTTCTCGAATCCAGAAACGGAGCTAAAAGAACGAGTAAAGTAACTTCAGACACGATTAAAGGCGAGTTACGCTTATTTGACGCTAAACTTAAAGAGACTGCAGAAAGTCAGTGCTGTGTTTACAAAACAACAACCAAAAAAAATCCAAAAGATCTAAAAATGTTAACCGAAAAGGAAGCAGACTACCTGAAGCAAAAATTAAAATGCCCAGATTTTTAAAGAGGAATAGAGTGGACTCGTTAAAATGGAAATAACTTTTAAGCTGACAGGAAAAAAATGTTACAAACAGCAGCTCAGTTTCCTCTTTCGGCCATTTCACATCCTTTTTACCTTAGTTTACAGAACTACACATTAACCACAGCCGTGCCTGAAGGATATTTTAAGTGGGCGAGCATCATTCTAATTACAAGATGCAACAAACAAACGCAGCGCTGCGCAAATTATTCCTCATGAGATATCCGTCTGCAAAGGCGGATCAACCTTTCATGTAGTTAAAAGTCAAATGATACCTACACAGTCCCACTCATTCTTCTCTGTCACATCATGCGTCATTTTAGACTGTCAAATCATAGTGTGACAATGCAACAACAAAAAAAAAAATCTCTCTTCCCTCTCACAGCCTGCATATCATCTGTGCAACTTCCTCATTCGCTGACTTGTGCTCGACGTGACTTGAGAGCGTGCTCCTGAAACGAGAACGAAAACTGAAGGCCAAAACACGCATGCATAAACACACAAAAACCAGACAAAGCAGAGGCAGAGCCACCGGTCTGTGCTTTCTCTTCCTGATGCAGTAACGCAGCCTGGAGCCTGTGTGGACTTTTCCTCCACTTTTTTTCTTTTTTAATTAACAGGATACCTTGCTGAGTCGATCAAGAGTGGGTAGGTCAGGTAGAAAGGCTGGTTGGACTCTGCTGCCAGCATGCTCCGGCAGTCTCTGAGCATCCTGAAGCAGTTGGGCACTGCGACAAGGTAAGCCTGAACTTGTATTCTGAATGTTGCATTTAAACGACATTATGATCACATTTAAAGTAAATTTAAGGTCTTCTGTGGCGCCAAACGTTGCGTCGTGTAAGACAGATGTCCCTTGAGTTACATATTGCCGCATTAGATAAAGAAATCAGTAACCACAGCCGTGACCATAGTGTAATGAATATACATCAGCTTGAACAGTAGTATTCGGTGGCTGTCTGTAGGGAAATATCACTGAGACTTCTCTGCTTTATTTTTGTCATTTATGCTCATCATATACTACCAGCCACCTTAATGCCACTCCTGCTATCAGACTACATGAAAAATTATCCACCGCTGCGTTACTAATACGATGGATCGCTTTACTTTGAGACTTTATTTTCTTTAACGCTAAGAGGGAGGGGAATTCTCAGTGCAGTTTTCGTATCAGTTTGATAATCTGATTTGATTTTTTGTATGTTCTCACTTTCAGTGTGATGGAAGTGTGTAAAGTAGCTGGTTCCTCTTTAAAGTGACTCATACTGTTTGGATTTTGAGGGAAACCTCGGACTCAGAGCGGCTGAGCACTTCTGAACAGAGAAACTGACTCAAGGTTGTGGTGAATGTTAGAAACACACTCTGGAAAGATGGTGGCTCTTTGTCAGGAGGTTGCTTTTAAATTGCTAAACTGATATTTCAACAGTGCAAACATTAACTGGAAAATAAAAGCCTTTGTCACAACAGTTCTCTGGGCTTTTTGAAGGCTCTTCAGCTGATTCACATACTGCTCGCTAAAGCCTCGTTAGAAATTCAGTGGAAGGGTGTCTGGCAGGTAGCTTATTGAAAGGAAACGGGGAGAAAAGGCTGAGGTATGCCTAATTACACAAGAAGTGGACTGAGAATTGTTGGGTCTGATGGAGTGTTAAATCCAAATTTGAAATTCAGGTCAGGAGAGTTTATCTGTAACACACGGTGGAGGCTCTGTCATGGTTTGGGTCTGCATTTCAGCGAGTGGTGTTGGAGAGCTTGTCAAAATTGATAGAACTCATAGATTTACTGGACTTTAGCCATGTTGCACGGGGAAAGTGTTTGATTGACTTCATTTGTCTTCAAGACCCAAACACGTTGTCAGAGCAGTATCAGAACACAGTGGAATAGTAATGCACTGGGCTCTATAGATCCCGGACCTCATCACTGAAGCAGTCTGGGAACATCTGGACAGAGAACAGAACAAAAGACCAAAATCCAAAGTACAGCTTTGAATATCTTCCAAGAAGCCCAGAGAACTATTCCCGAAGACTACACAAAACCTGCATACTAGAGTTCAAACTGCCCTGAAGAATAAATATGTCATATGAAAAATAGACTTGGTAGTTATTCAAAACTCTGTTTTTGCCTTATATACTGTATTTCCATGCAGGTTTGCACATGTTTCAGTAAACACCCATTTCCTGTTTTCCTTGCAAAAAAATGAAGTAATATGGGATGGCTTAAGACTTTTGCACAACACCTTAAAGTTGAAAGTAGGTGCCAGATTATGTTAGGCATTCCTGTGGTTGACTACCACTGAGTGACTGGCGTTAGCAAAGAAGTGGGTGACTAAATCATGCACCTTTGCGCTATTTGGTTTTCTTGGTACAAGCTTGCATGCAGCAGGGCTAGAGGAGTGTGGTTTCAGGCTGTGCTCCCTTTACCTTTGACGCATTCTGGTTTAATAATAAACTCGGCAGCGTGCATCTGCAGCAGGGCAACGTGGGCTCCAACTAACACGAACAGCACTTTTCACTTTGTACTGGAGCGTTGAGCTCTGATGAAATAAACACACATATAAATAGACATATTGCACACTGATCTAAACACATACACCTCTAAGGTCTCACATACAATTCCTAATAAAGTATATGTGCTCTAAAACAAGCACCTACTGAGGATTTCTTCTCCTTGTGTTGCGAAAGGCCAGATTTTAGATTCACGAGAGGAATTAAAACTATACCTTAGAAGTACTGAAGCATAACTGAACTCTTTGTGAACTGGGCTTGGTTTCCTTTCAGCTTAGCACAAACATAATGGCTGCAGTGACTTTTATCGGCTCTCTGTAGATTGCTTTGCCTCCTCTTGTGACAGCAGAGAAACTTGTGGTGTTGCAGTCCTCCCCACCTGGTGCTAAATAAACCACAGCACTACCCTACACGCCCATGCTTAGGCTCTTGTCATGGTGTCGCATGTTATTCAGGCCTAAAATGTCCTTTATCTTTTACCACCCCCACATTTAGATATATTTATGTCCCCCATGCAGAAGAGGCGCAAACTGCGAGGCCACTGCACTGAAACAGTAGGAAAGTCAGTTACCTGGTACAGAAATAACTTTATCACGTGGTGTGCTCAAATACACCAAAAAATTGCGATGACTTCTTGGTGAAAGTTTCATTTGATTTGTTACTGAAAGCAAGTCTAGTCAACTGGGGCTGTACTTTATGTTTGTGACTAATCAGCACATATTAATTAGCACAGCAACATGCTAAACTGAGATAGTCAACATGGTAAACATCACTTACCTGCTAAATGACTGTATATAAAAGACTGATGCCAGTGCAGAAGTGCCTTAAAGTGGCATTCTTTCTGATGGTCAGCAGGGTGTGATGCATCGTCCAAGTCCACATATATATGAGAAAGATTCATGACTATATTCATGATATTTCGGTTATGTTAGGTTATATTGGTGTTTCATGTGTATTACTTGATGTTTGGGTCTCTATTTATAACTGGACAACTTTTGGATAGTCCCACTATCTAGTCTCACAAATGAGTAATAATGGCTGAAACTGTATTTTACCCGATTAATGAACTAGAAAACTAGATTTAACTGTACATCCCATGATTCAACAGTTTGTAGAAGTAGTAGTGTGAAGTACTCATTTTCTGTATGACTTTATCAGTTTCTCGTATCGTTACGGAATTATTTTGACCCACTCTTCTCTCACATGTCGTGCATTTCATTCAAGTTGATGTCTGGGCTTTGACGTGGTCACTACAACACCTTGATTCTTTTCCAGTCATTCTCTTGTAGGTTTGCTGCAGCGTTTAGGATCATGTTCTGTTGCATGTCCTTTCTGACCTAAGCTTTAGCTGACGGACAGATTGCCTCACGTTTGACACTAGAGCACTTTGGTGCACAGAGGAGTTCATGGTTGACGCAGTGGTTGCATGGTTCACAGATCCTGTGGCTGCAAAACAAGCCCAAATCATCACCCCTCCACCACCGTGCTTAATACATGAGACATTTGTGTTGATACTCTGGGTATAGCTCTGGGTTTGATTCTCTGGGGCTTTTGGTCAAACATGGAGCTGTCACATTGCTCCAGAAGATTTGTACTTTTTTCAGGCACGGCCACCGTGCTGAGCTGAATTGTTCTTTTTGTAGAGCCTTTCTGCTAAGAACCTTTCCAAACAAGCCACACTTGTTCGATCTTTTTATAGCTGTACTGCCATGAAGATGAAAAGATTACACAGTTTGTGTAATCTGTAGATACTAATTTAAATGTAGCTCTTGCGGTTTTTAACAGTTTCTCTGCTACTTATCCTCTGAATTCCTATGGAAGCAGTAATGGTGTATTTACATTTTTACCAGCCTTAAAGTCCAGGGCCCGTATCCCTAAAGAATCTTTGTGCAAAAAGTGGCTCCTAGCGGCCAAATTCTAAGAAAATTCTCAGAGTCATGACGTTTTCTTAGAATTTCCCCTAAAAGTGACACGACAATCCCAGTTAATATAAAAGCTATTCCTCAAGATTCCTAACGCTTAAAAGGGCTCCTAAGGCAAGATCTGCTAAGAGCAGGGAAGAGGACTTTTAGTGGCTTAGGAGTTCCCCTAAGCAGCTGCACAAAATGGCCAACAGAAGAGGCAGGAGAGATGTCCTGCAAACACTGGATGACAGGGAATTATTGAGACGCTACAGATTGGATCGTGCAGGAATCATGTTTGTGGTGGATCTCCTTAGAGATGCAATTACTTCACCAACTCGACGCCACAACGCTATTACACCAGAGACGAAAGTAATCACAACCCTGAGGTATTTGGCAACCGGGAAAATGCAACAATGCAGCAGTGATGACTTGGGTCTGCAATCACAGACATTGCTAAAAGCTGAGCGGTGTTACCCTCGTTAAGACCACACTGGACTTGTAACGTTGTGATTTCTACTTCATTAATGACAGCCCCTTGAGATAGGCCATCTTGTTTTCAACAGGGTCCATATCGTTAGCTTCATAGCATAATTGCCTAAGTCAATGACTTAGGCACTTATGCTATGAAGCTAACGATATGGGAGTGAAAGTACAAAATATGTCAGCTAGGATATTAATATGAGCAAATAAGACACAAATCATTATTTGAACAGGGTGTAATGAGTTTAAGTTTTCACATATTTTAGATTCTAATGTTAGGCTATAACCCCTACAGCTTACTATTCATTTTCCAGATATTTTCTTGAATGTGAAATATTATTTACAATTACAGTCAGCATAAGATTAGAGTGTATAATTATGTTTATTGATTTGAGGGTACATCCTTTGCTCATTATCACCAAAAGCTCATTTCCATCAAACTTGTAGGATCAACCAATCACGGCTTTTGAAATGATGACTCATACCTAGCAACGGGGTCAACCACACCTCCTCACTAAGATAGGATTTTCCATCCATTCCTTGCTCAGAGTTCACTGAAAATGTTCTGGAATCACTTCTAAGCTAAAACTCCTGGCAAGGAATTTTTAGGTTAAGTTAGGAGCTCTCTGAGAGGATTCTCAGAATCTTTAGGGATACGGGCCCAGGTCTGGTTTGTTATGTCTAGTTTAAAATAATAATATATATGTAAAAAAAGATAGCAATGACTGAAATAGTAAACTTTAAACTTCAAAACCAGTGTGTGATGTCATGTTGGCTATGTTCATTGTGAGCACGTTAGCATGCTAATGCTAGCATTTTTCAAGTTTCCGTTTTAAGCACAGGTTACAGGTTGGTTTCAAACATTGAGACCGATACGATTTTTAAGTCAAAATGTACATTTCAAGCCCCTTTATTTTTTTGACATTTATTTCTTTTTAGCTACAGCTAACAGAATTCTTTCACATTTTGATTAGCCGAGTAACAATTTTTAGACCACAGAATATAAAAACAGCAGCACAATATCACAGTCCAAGGTTGCATGTTTGAATTCAGTTGATTTAAATAAATTTAGAAAACCCTGAATATCAACAGACACGTGTTATCCTTAGCTTAATTATATGTATTAAATCAGCGGTCCCCAACCTTTTTTGCGCCACGGACCGGTTTATGTCCGACAATATTTTCACAGACTGCCCTTTAAGGTGTCACGGTAAGTAACACCAGTGCCAGTACCAAAAAAAATAACACACGGGAAAGACCCAAGGAAACCGAGTTATCGATGAAAATGATTAACCCCGAGCCTCAACTCTTGCAGCCTGGTACCAAACGACTCATGGACTGGTCCGTGGCCCGGCGGTTGGGGACCGCTGCATTAAATATCATGCTAAAACAATACATTAAACAGCAGATCTTTTCTAAATTAATATCATTTTTTTGCAGGTCACAAGATGCTACCGACCTTCTACATGAAGACCTGGTTATGGTGAGAAAAATAATCTGCTTTACCCTTACAGATTTCTTTTATTCTTATACTGTTATGAATAACGTATTATTCAAGATACAGTGTGGTTTATAGCCATAGCTGTATATTGTCAATGGTTACCACAGCGATGCTCTACTAGCTCTACTAGAGGACACATTCACTTACCACCCACTTTCTATTTCATGTAAATTTATGCAACAATAGCATTTTTCGTTTGCACACATCATTTATAGCAGTAAAATAATAAATTAAATACCATCATTCGACGCTCTAAGGTTCACCGTATGTGTGTTTGACCAAAGGTGGAGCAGAGGATTGAACCAGCCAGGAAGGCAGCTCAGGTCCTCCATAAAAAGCTGCAGAGCTGCATGCAGAGTCAACCGGGGCTGGAGGCCGAAAAACGAATGGTAGCAGTGTTAATGCATCTGCGTGGTTTATGGAAATGCTCTGTTAGTTACTGAAAAATGTCACATGTCCTCCTCTCTCTACAGAAAAAACTTCCTCTGATGCTTCTGTCTGTCAGCATGGCAGAAAGTCTGAAAGACTTCGATGCAGAGTCCTCAATCAGGTGACAGGTTTGATCTTCTGCAGTTACCCTTCCACCCCTCCATTGATCCATCTGTGTTCTGTACTTGAACTCCAATGCTCTTACTGACACTAGAGTCATGCAAAAACCTCATGACTGTAGTGTGGAGGTTTTCGAGTTTTCACTTCTGGGTGAAAAAAGAAAGAGGATGCTGTCTATGACTTGCTACCAGAGCTCTGTGCATCTGCTTTATTTAGAGTTTAGCGCTATAATAGGTTAGCCTGATGGGTTGCATGCATGCCATTTGCTTTGTATATTGATTTATCTAGTTTAAATCTGAAGGAACATGCTTTTTTGCACTTTTAAATGAAATTTATAGCATGTCTTCTGATATATTTCCAAAACAGTATATCAGATTTGAGGTGGATATTTATCATGATTTGGTCGTGTGTGTGTGTGACAGGAGGGTGCTGGAAATGTGCTGTTTCATGGAGAAGATGCTGGCCAACATGCTGGCAGACTTTGAGATGAAAATGGAGAAGGAGGTCCTGGAGCCACTAAACAAGCTTAGCGAGGTGACAACAGCTTAATGTTCATGTTGCTGAACAGAAGATCAGTGATGAGCAAAACCAAGAATATGTTCTGATATAATTTAGGCTAAAAGTGCTTTTTTAATTTTTAACCCGTGAAGCTCCTTCATGAACAGAAGGGTTTTTCTCATAGTTTAGGCTTTCCTGTTGAACAAAATGACTCAGTTTGCATCAAACATTAACTGGAACCCCCCCCCCAAACTGTTCAAATGGTCATCAAACCACAACTTAACTGATGTACACTGAGGTGTCAAAACTTGTCATTATAGGTACAGAGGAGGTCGTTAAATGCTAGATGAGTTAACTACTTGTGCTTTTGTAGCCACTTGAACGTCATTGTTAAGTCTTTGCTATATTCTGCCCATCCCCTGTATGTGATTATTTAGAAATATAGACTACACTCATGCACAATCCTCTATATGTAACTAAATGATCACATAAAATCTTTTTTTTCCCTTTTTGTGTCCATTTAGGATGATTTACCTGAAATTCTAAGGAACAAAAAGCAGTTTGCAAAGCTCACAACAGATTGGAACAATGCAAGAATGAGGTGAGGTTTTTAAACATCCTGCACTTTAACCACACACCCCACCCCACAATTTTTCAAATTTTTATATGTGTCGGCGTGTGTGTGTATGTGTGGTCAGGAGTCAGGCTAGCACTGGACCTCAGGCAAAGCAGGATGGGCTTAGGGAAGAAATGGAAGAAGCTTGGAGGAAGCTGGAGAGCATCAAGGTACAAGTGTTTAAGTCTGTTTGGAATCAATGGCGTCGTCTTGATCTCTGACCTTTTGCTGTTGTCTCTGTAGGACCAGTACTCTGCAGACCTGTATCACTTTGCAACTAAGGAGGATGACTACGCAAATTACTTTATTCGTGTGAGTCACCGTTACGGTAATGATGTGACCTTTTTCTTAACTTTGACTTTTGTTTCTTTTTATATCCACCGCCTCTGCTTCTCTCTTGGTCAAAAAATAGCTTCTCGAGCTGCAGGCAGAATACCACAAGAATTCTCACATGTTCCTGGATAAAAACATCAGCGAACTCAAAGAGGATCACAGTCAAAAAGGTAACCCGAGTTTTCTCAGGTCCGTGCGTTTCATCCGCTGCACTGATGTAATATTGCGATACGTGTCATCATGCCCTGCTGTGTGTTTTGCAGAGTCGTCACAAAGCCTCTCCAACCAGAAGGTCTACGGGGAGCCTCTGCTCTCACATTTGTCTCAAAGCAACAGAGAAATCGCGGCGCCCATCCAGGAGTGTATTCACATGCTGCTGAGAACAGGCATGAGAGAGGAGGTACCGCACAGTGTTCGCAGTCATAACACACAGACCCAGAAATATGCAAATTAAAAGTGCTTTCATTGCCCACTTAAATTGCTGTGCACCGTCCAAGCCTGAGTGCACATCATATTGCTTTCTGAGGTTATTACTGTTATGTAACTCTCAGGATTTATGCTGCTCTAAGCACTAATTTAGACACTTTGTATACTCTTGGATCACTATAATGCATCACATGGTCTTCTCAGGCTCACGGCTCAGCTATCGGCTGAATTGAGGAGCTGCACAAAGGCCCAGTGTTATATGAATAGTGATTCTTTTGAACCAAAGCTAGTGTAGCATCACAGGAACAAAGAAAAGAGCTCCAAATTAACATCACAGGTCCTATTTAAATCAACGTGTACGGGCCAGCAGCTCTGCAAAACTGGAGTCAGATTTACTCACTAAAATTAAAAAGAAGTTTAGAGCATTGGTGTGTTAATGTTTGTTCATTTGCAGTAACTACAAAGTACAGTTAAGATTGATGGGAAAGTAATCAGTTTTGCATGTTAAGCACAAACTGTATGGGCAAACTGAAAGGGTGGAAAAAAATCAGTGTCTAAACGTATATAATCAGTAAAGAGGGTGTTAACACTTTCTTTCTGAGCCGTGGGGGCTTTCCCTGGTTATGTTGATTTGAACTGACTGACTGCTGGCTGGTTGCGACTTCTACCGCTCGAACGCTCTTTTTTTTTCTCCCGTTTTTCATGAACCATCGTCTTTCCTCAGGGTCTGTTTCGCTTGGCCGCCGCAGCCTCGGTGATGAAGAGGCTGAAGACGTGTCTGAATCAAGGGACGGTGGACCACAGCGAGTTCAGCATGGACCCTCACGCCGTGGCAGGTGAGGCTGTGCCCTCTTCCATTTCCCGTCATGAGGGCTCTTCCTCATCTGGCCAGCCAATGTGACTTTCACAGCTCATTTTAACAACCCAGTTCCTCTTCTGTTTGCTCCAAGTACAGCTTCCTGTGAACATCAAAAACACCACTTCAGTGCGCTAGAATTATTTATAGCATTGCAAAATAAAAGCGTTTATTAATGGATTATGTTGAGAAAACAGCAAGAAGGTTAAATTCAAAATGGAATATTTTGGGTTAATAAATATATGTGTTTTTATCTAACGGTGGGATTTACTTCTGAATGTGTCGACAGGAGCTTTGAAGTGTTACCTCCGAGAACTTCCCGAACCTCTAATGACGTTTGACCTCTACAACGACTGGTTTAAAGCAGCAGGGTCTGTACAAAATCGATTTCTACATTTCTCATTTTGACTGTGGTGTGTTCCTTAACTCTGACCTCTGACCCCATAGGGAGAAAGAGCTGTCAGAGAAGCTGGAACAATTCAAGATACTTCTAAAGAAACTGCCACCTGAAAACTACAACAACCTCAGGTGTGTAGTCTGTGAATAGCTTTTTTCTTTTTTTGCACTCACACGATCAAATGTTCTGACGAAGAAGTTGTTGTTTTTTAAATTTACCTAACTGAAATATTTCAGCAGTATTGTTGGCTCATGAGTCATGATGGCTCTTTGTTTTGTATATATATAGTATGTGTGGTTAAGACAATATAAAAAAGATGTATTGGGTTCAGTTTTGTCCCTTGTGTTTCTGCTCAGATGTCTAGTTAGTTTTTAATGTGTCTTGAATTAGCTTCTGTTGGTCCTGTGTATGGTGGACCTGAGAGGTCAAATGCACTGCAACCTAAGAAAACACCAGCAAATAGAAAAAACACTGCAAAAACACACAAAAACACAAGACACACCCAATAAACAACAAAGGAATTTTAGTAAAACACAATAGAAGTGAAAAAAAAAAACCCTGATGTTTTGTGTAATGTGTGTTTTAATCACATGATTCATGTAACTGTGGACACATGCCTGCTGTTAGCCCTTTACTGTTAGCGTCTCACTTCTGCAGCGTGCTGTCACGTTGGAGCTTTTGCTGCCATTTTTCCTCTTTCCTTTGTGTTTTATTTTACTTCCTTTGTGTTTTATTTTACTTCCTTTGTGTTTTATTTTACTTCCTTTGTGTTTTATTTTACTTCCTTTGTGTTTTGCATGCTTTTGCAGAATTTCTCTATTTGCTGCTGTTTTCTTGTTTTTGACCTTTAAGGACCACCATACCTCATCAACTAAGTCAGCGAACTATGCATCAACATGTTATCATTATGTGTGGCTTAATAGTGCTGTGCAATACTGCAAATTTAGGTATTAATCTGATACCGAGTTAATACAGGGCCAGTATTGCTAATACCGATACAAATAGTGATACTTTTAAGGCATTTTATGTTTAGGGAGAGCAGTGTGACTTATGGGATGACTCATCAGCACATTGCAAATTCTGAACACATTTTAGTGATCATGAAATCACTGTGTGTACTTTTTAGACCTGGAATATAAACGTACCTGTCCCTCAGTTACTTAGAGTCAGCTTCTATTATTTCATTGTGCATGTTGGAGGTATAAAAGTAACACCACTGAGTGGGCTACGCAGTGAACTTAAAGCAGAGAAACAAAGTTTTGATCTGATACCACTCAGATATATCTGCCCACCTTAAAAGGCTTAACATTTGGCTCATACTACCCTTATTTCAAAGCACAGCCTCAGTGTTGCTAACATGGCAGAGGAAATCAACAAGTCTTATATTTATTTCAATTTTCATATATCTTGTGTTAATATGTCTATAAGTCTTCATTTTTTTCTTTCCATCTTCTTTTCTTGCTTATCAGGTACCTGGTCCAGTTCCTGTCTCTGTTGTCTGAGCAGCAGGCTATAAACAAAATGACACCAAGTAACATCGCCATCGTCCTGGGACCAAACCTGCTCTGGCCGCGAGCTGAGGGGTACGTGTGTTTAATCATATTCCAAGTTATTCCTGTTCTTACACTGTTAACAATATTTGTGCTTTATGTGAGTCCTTCTCTGCTCTCTCAATCACTTTGCCTCGTTAGGGAAGCTGCTCTCTTTGACATGGCTTCAGCTTCTTCAGTCCAGGTGGTGACAGTCATTGAGCCTCTTATTCAGTACAGCTCTGATCTCTTCCCCGAAGGTAAATGCACTCTTAATGTAAACTGAAAGCTGTTCTTTGAAGACTTGTTGTTCAGCATGGCTAAAAGATACATACACTGATGCGGGGATATGATATGATACAGAAAAATGAAGAACTGGGCCCTTAGACATGTATGTGACTTAATTATCTGGTAAGAAAGCCAGATCGCAAACAATACAGATCTTCACAGAATCACTTTTACACAATATCAGTTGCTCTGACTGAGTCTGCTGTTAACCACAGTTCATGTGTGGGTGGGTTTTAATGTAACATATTTTTTTCTTTTCGTATTTGCAATAACCACAATTATTTTATTGTATTTTATATCTTGCTAAAAACACGAGTTGCAGTTAATATGAATGTTGCTTTGTTCTGTCAAGAATACGGGAGAAAAACATGGAAATGAATAAAGCCTGTGTTATTTTTCACCTCTCTGCAACACCCGCTCAGAAACTTAGTACACCCTTAGATGCACCCTTGCACAGGAAACTGTGCATGTGGCAAGTGGAGCAGGTCAAAGATGAATGTAGATGATGTGAACGGGGATGAACGTGTACATCAGCTGAGTGCAATGAGTAAGACTCTTTTTATTTATTTGTTTTGATCAGCTCTCTCGTTCGAGATCCCAGAACTTCCCGAGGTCCTGGATGCGTCTCTGCCCTCTCCCGTTGTCCCAGAAAAGGGGAAACTGAGCAGAACTGTTTCCTCCTCTTCCTCCACAGCCTCCTCGTCTGCATATCACTTCCCTCTTTCCAAGACAAACAGGTACTGCGTAATAAGTGCAGTAATCATATCAAAGATATTTATATTTTAAGATATGTTATGATATGATGTTAAATATTCAGTGGCTACAAATGCTAAAAAGTGGAAACTCTTTAAAATACTTGAACCTGCAGCACAGCCTCTCAGGACAGCGGCGTCTCCTTCCTGGTGAAATCTGGCTCTGTGAGCGGCCGCAGTGGCACCTCCACGTGGGGCAGCCCTGAAGCGGAGACGGCAGCACCTGCTCAACCAAACAGGACGCCCAGCAGCTCATCCTTGACCGATCCCGGCCCGTCTCCGGCCTCTGACTCTACAGCCGCGTCCAGCTCAACAGCAAACCAGAACCCGACTCCGCTTCCCAGAGCAGCGGGATCTGCGACAAACTCAGGCCAGGCCCGGAGTCCCACCCAGAGGCAGATCTCAGAACAGAACCCGCTCGAGCCAATTTTGGAAGCACCGCCAGATTCTCCCAGGGCATTAGTGAAGATCGCGTCACCGTTTAAACGTAAGTCAAAGGTTCAGTCAAACAGGTCGAGCTGGGACTGCCTCTCCAGAAGCACTTTCAGCACTTTAGTTTTTCATACGTACACACGAGACATTACATTACTCTAATATAAGCTGACGCAGGTGAAGCTGGGATATCCTATTACGCATTATCTTTCAAATTTTAAAGATCATGATCTCAGTACATAAAGATGAGATCATCAGGGTAATTTTTACCATATTATAAATATCCCTACCAAAGGAGCTATTTTTGGACTGAGCGTATCTCTATCAGCACTTACTGTTTCTTTTCCATTGTAGAAAGCTCAGTACAGACTCGTTAGTCAAAATAGTGGCTTGGTAATTCGATGTATTTTAATATGAGGAAAAATACATCTACCGCTGTTATTTTAACAATCAGGATGTACACAGGAAACAGGAAGTCTCACACCGCTGACCAGAGTATCAATCTTTAGGTTCATGCGTCATCTCTTACACTTTTTTAACTGCCTCGCTGGCTGAAAGATGTTACCTTATAAGTATCGTGCTGTTCATCTATCTACCAAACCATTTTTCCTTAAATGCAGTGCATTTCTATAATAGCTTATACAATGTAAAGCAACTGGGTAGTCACATACTTCCACCAGATGTCGAAATTTGATACTAGAATTTAAATGAAACTCTGTCAATGAAGTAAACTAAACACATAAATCAAATATAGTTGAATGAGAAATTACATATCTGTACATATCGGCTAAACATAGACTGTACGAGCACTGAAACCGTAGCTAAACCTGACACATGTATATAATATAGTGATAGGTTTATAGTCTATGTAACATGTAGAGTGTGTTAACCTCTAGAGCAGATTGTAACAGACATGTGATTTATTTGGTGTTAACTGCTGTATTAGGAAAAACAGATTGCATATAATTGCCATTTTAATGCCTTTCAGTTGCAGACTGATATAAGACTGACTCAACATGTCAACATTTGGGGCAGTGTTGCTCAAAAATCTCATTTTACAGCAGAAAAACCGAGAAGTGAGATAACTTTATCTTACTGGATAACACAGATAATGACGTCTTTTAAATATGAGGACATAAATTGCAAAAGAGGTGATAAATTGCAGTATGTGAATTATTGTTATATCACATCGTGTCTGGTGTTTCAGCTCAGGCATTAAAAATGCGGCTAAATCTGTCTTTTATTTACAGTGTATACCACAGATATAATTCAGTTGTTTAAAGTTTGTGATTTTCGCTTTCAGAAGTGCATGACTTCTTGTACTCGTGCGCTCAGTGCTGTCATTCCCCCCCCCCCCGCTATCTTTCTTACAGCAAGGAGAACTTTCCCCCCGAGCAAGTCTAACCAGCCAAACGAGCAGGTCACGGTTCAGTTCTCCAAACCAAAACTGCCGCCACCTCTCAAGTCACATGCCCCTCCACCCCCGATTGCACCTGCGACGGTTCCAGACACTAGGCCCCATCCGATGCCTGCACCCCGAGGACAGCAGGCCAGCATGAAAAAGCCTCCTCCGAAAAAGCCTGGACTCAAAGCTCCAAACTGCCCTCCACCTCTTCCCCCACCATCACAGGCAAAAGAGGTTCCTTCTATGGCACAGTGAGAAACAAACGTCCCTCAAAGTTCTGTTATTGAGTCGAGCAGAACAGCCGCTGAAACACTTTCATATTTTGTCATTAAAAAAAAAAGACAAAGAGTGCTGGGTATGCTTAGATTGTTCGGTTAGTTGATTTTAAGTGTTGCAGATTTTTTCCCCCGTAACCAGCCTAGTAATTTTATTTATTCTGATGGTTTTACGGTCAGAGAAAAAAAATAGACCTATGATAAATGAATTCACAGCAAAAATATTTTCCTGTTTTCCTGTGGAATTGTCCATAAATGTACAAAACAATTGTATTTGTGTAAGCTATTTTAGTGTGGGAAAACTTTTTTTTTCTCTGTTTTTGGCATTTCACTTATTAAACGATACCCCACCCATAAACCGATAGTGGCTGTGCTCACTTTGAACAGTCCTCGAAAATTCAAACTTTTTACAGCAGTGTTTTGGGGTTTATAGAGTGTGTCTGGAATATTCCTTTAAACCAACTTGAAATGAATGCACAACTCATTAAAAACACCTTTATTGTCATTTTATATTTTTGTAGTATAATTGCTGGTACTGGCTGCAGCATATGGATGTGAATTGCACTATGTACTTACTGCAGGTGCTCATACTGTATGTACATATTCATAGGAAGTCAGCAGATATCTTCATGTGCAGCTGTATAAAGTAACATATGCATGATGTTTCCTCTATTAAAAAAAAGCAATACACGGGTCGGACTTCATAATCATAAAAAAGGTGCACAGATTATCTATATAGGTCTGCAGCATACAATGCACAATATATAATTCAGGCTTTAGTTGCATCTAGCAAATACCAGTATTACACGTAGTATTACATTGGTCCACGTAGTGTAATAAATGAGATCTCTGATTATCTGATGAGACTTTATACTGTAAGTTCTGGGATTTCCCCTTTTCTTCTGTTCTTCCCTTTTTTCTCCCCTGCTAGTATATTCCTGAGTAAAAAGAGATTGTAGTGATAGCAAAAGTTTGTGTTAAGACCAAATATATTTTTCCAACCCCTCCGACTTCCTTTCTGTGTTATCATTAGTAATCTGGTCTTGCACCGGAAGCCTTTCCCCCTCGTATATGAGGAAGTGTAAAAAAGGATAAAGTGAACGTCAGGCGTTGCAACTTCCGCGTTGAGTAACGCTGGGCTTTCCTTTGATTGTAACTACATTCGCTAGTACATCCGCACTTTCCATACCCTCCATTGCTTCAGTTATTTTCCTGTGCAGAGCAGGAAACGTGCAGCAGCCAAGTCTTTCACTCCTTTTAGGTACATTCAGCAGCAGGTTTGAATCAAAATTTTATATCCTCGGAGCACGATTGCATAGAAGGAATTCTGTATTAAGGGCGAAGGGTGTTAAGTTTCCATGCTCGTTCTGTCAGCAGAACCAGCCTTTTGTCAACCACATGATGATTTTACATGATTGGTTTGATTGGACTTTCAGAGGAATTACACATCACATTTTTTTAAACAATTTTTTCCAACACGTTTGATTTTCTGAGCTCAGACTTTAATTTCGTCCTCGTCATCCATATAACTGTAGGATATTTTCTTCCTTGGCTGGCTCATGAACTCTGAATCTCCGGTCTCAGCCCTGTTCTGTCCCTTTAAGAGGCCGGCACCATAGTGACGAGCGAGCACGTCTGTAGCACTCTGAAATCGTTTGCTCTCCATCCTTACTCCCATCATTCCCCTCTCAGAAGACCCCATCACTACATCAGGAACTTTAACAGAAAGCCCGACTCCATTCGACTCCATTGCGCTCCCCTCCTCCTCTTCCCACTGGGCCCCATGTGGGATCTTTCCACTCCCACAGTCTTCCTTCAGCAATGAATCCACGTATGAGATTGTGGCCAAGGAGTCCATTTCTGAACCTTCAGCGGTCAGCCCGCATGCTGACCCTATCTCCTCTCCCTCCCAGGTGTGGCTGCGCTCCTCCGGGTGGCCATCGATGAGGCTAAATACCTCGCTCATGAGGGAGGGGCCAAGGTCAAAAGTGAAGGTATCCAGGGAGGTGAGGGAAGGAAGGGAGTCGGAGAAGGCAGTGGTGCGACAGGGGTCGGAAGTTTCAACAGAGGCGGAGCAGGTGGACAAGATGATGTCAGAGGGGTCGGTCAGAGAGCCGCGGTGAATGTTGGTGGAGCAGGAGGTGGGGATGGAGATGGACGGCTGCTGACGCTCGGAGCGCGAAAGGCGAGGCAAGGTGACAAAACCAGACTCCAGACCTGAGCAGGAGACACATGAAATCCATATATCAATAAAAATCTGCTCAATCCAGAGGTTACAAAGAAACCTCTAAAGCAGTAACAAGCTCAACCACAGAATACCAAAAAAACAAGATGAATACAAACAAGTTAACTCTGCATTGAAGAGTTTGCATATGCAGCTCTTTATAGTAGATTGATGCAGTTGCATGACTTTACATTCCATTCCAGCAGGGGGCAGTGTTTATTCATATTGCTTCACGATTAAAACCTGGCAAAAAACCACTTCAGCATCCAAAGTGCTGACTTGTCCCGTTCTTGTGAACAGTGAATCATCGGCCCGATGCTGCCGGATCACAGAATAAGTCACGCACTCACAAAATGCTGCCTGCAGGACGAAATGGGTAAATTACAGCACTTCTCAGTGCCAGCTGTATCGAGCCAAGAGTCGGGAGGTTTTCATTTCAACCAACGAAAACAGTTACGGATTTTACAGTTTGCACATTTTAACCAAAGAGAGAGAAAGAATTAAACCAGTTTATGGAGGATTTGTTTCAAGAAAACGTGCAATCTGTCATAACGCAACATAACTGGAAACTTAAGTAGCTTCAGTTCCGTTATTATTTTAAAGGCTTTAGATAAATAAAAATGTTTGCAGACATCAACTCATATCCAGATAAAAACATCACACATACCTATATATAGTTATTTAAAACCTGTTTTCTTTCACTTTCACTGGTGATCTGATCACATTTCAGGGATTAAAGAGGTCAGAAACTCAAATACAATCTGATCACTCACTCATCATTTAAAGGAACAGATATGAAAGAAACTGGATTCCTTTCACTTAACTATAAGATTTGATGTCAATATGCTAAATATGAAGCTGCAAACAGGTGATGGTTAGCTTAGCTTAGCAAAAAGACTGTAAACATGGGCAAACTGCCCCCTTGACTCTGTTTAAAGTTAGGCTTAAGCTTCAAATCTCATTTATTAAGAACAATGAGGCGTCCTTTAAGCTTTTTTCTGGTCCTTATTGTTTCTAACAATATCTAAAAATGTAAATCTGTTTCTTTAAATTTGAAGATCATGAAGTCACTGAATCATTAGACAAATAAGTTAATGATAAAGTGAAAATTTAGAAAGATTTAAAAAAAAAGATTTTCCTGTGGGCTGTTTTTATATTCACCAAACCCTTCACACACACACACACACACACACACACAAAGCAGGCCAGACTGCATCAGCCATGAGTGTGGTGTTAACAGGGGTCATTCAAACATTCAAACAGCCTCCCAGACAGCTCGCTGCCAGCTCTGTCTGGATCTAGGTGTGTTATCAATGGAAACGCTGCTGATTAGAGCCAAGGTGATTCATAAGGACATCTGGGGCAGTCTGCCTCTAGATCTCTGGGTACATGATGGATTCATTTCACTGCACTTCAACAGATGATCCCCACATTCCTACAGTTCCTAGTTAACGCTGGAACACTGTGCTGGAACTTAACCTATTTGACTTTCGCCCACATGAGACATTGTTTACCAGTGATGTCATTTAATAGAAAGGAAGGCACTTAGGGACACCTTAGTGATTTGGTCGTTAAAGGATTCCTGAAGGACTGGGCCTAAGAGCGTAGGGACTAGGGCCTGAGCCTGAGAAGTCCACGAATTACCCAATTAGTTTCCCACAGTAAACCGGGCTCAACTAGTGTAACATTAGCTTATATAGCAAACCTGATTTGTGGCATTTATGGTCCCATGTTGGGAGAGTAATTATGTGAAATCAACCCATGCAGAGGCTACAGAAACAGACTTGTGTGCACGACTATAAAGCACCAACAGCGCACTGCTCGTGGTGACAATATCCATAAATTTATCTTGAATACGACTCTGCTAGCCGGTATACTCCAGGGTACTAATGACCATTTTGTTCAGTGTATTTACAATATTCATTACAAGCAAAGTACCATGGCAGTACCTTGGAGAAAATCAGCATTCATTTAGTGTTTCTGTCCTTCCGATCACTTACTGAATGGAAAATCCGTCTCTTTACCCGCTAATTTCTAGTTTTCCTTCCTGATGTTTGGTGTAGGCTGGTAAGGGCTAATAAGAGTGATAAAAGTGAATCAAATTATGCCACGCATAATCATTTGATCCATAAAAACCATATCTCCCACTCACCATAAGAGCTTTTCTTCTCCTCAGGCGTGTTTTGAGAACTGGGGAAGAGCACTTTGGTGGTGGGGCTTCCATTAGGCATATCCACATCCAGCCTGGGCAGGGAGATGGCATTTTTGATGATGGGAGAAATGGCAGGAGGCGGTGGAGAGAAATCCTTGGATGCCTCTCTGGGTCGACTATCAGAGCCCCTCCTAATTTGACGGAGGGTCCTGGAGAAGAAAGCTCCGATCTTGTTGTCGGGACTGGAAACAGAATCAGTTTCCCCATTGTTCCCGTTGGCAGTCCCGCCGTGATTGCTGAGGAAGGATGTGTCCCCAAATACATCGCCACCGCGGCCCACGTGCATGGTGTGACGGAAGTCTCCCAGAGGAGGGCTAATCATGTCCACTGTTAGGTCTCCTTTATGGCGACGCTTGCTGTGGGAATGTGAGACCAGACCCTTCAGACCTGACAGCTTTTCCTGAAGATTCATGATCAGAAATCAAGAATGGCTCGGATCTTCTTGAGAATCAACTCGAAACAATTTCTGGAATTGCCTTTAGTCCCACAGAAAGGTCAAACTTAACAATAAATTTCAACTTCTCTCCTTTTAGAGTTTTACCAAAGTCACTGACAGTTCGTCAGTCCAAAGTATGGACCTGGAAAATAGCTCTCAATGGTTATTCCGAGATCTGAAGCTGTGTCGTTTTTGAGGCTGAAACGTACAGTGCCAAATAGTTCACTAGAATAACATGTCTGTTTATTATGTACAGGCCAAGTTCTGTCCCAGTCTTTGTAGCTTGTTGACATGCATAGCTGGCTGAATTAAACAGGCACAAATTGAGGAGAACACTATGCAGTTGTGTTCCTGGAGGCAGCCGATCCAGTTGGAGTGTGGTCAGGTGGAATGGCTCGCTTTGGGCTTTGGCTTTGTCAACATCAGCTCAGAAATAGGTCCAAATCCAGCTGCAAACGGTTCTGCGGTCACACCATGGAGCCATCTATTGAAAGTAAAAACAGGGAAAAAACATCTATCTTTAAAATGTAGACAGGGATGTGCTTGTTTTTAAGGTATATTGAAAGAAATGGATCACACTTGCAGTTTGTAATGTGTAAGCTGAGATTCAGAGAGAGACCCTGGTGCTTTCTGTTTCTGGATGCTACACGGCGTTGTAAAGTACAGTAACTTTTCTTTCTTTCCGCAGGTTTTTTAAGATTCTGCGTTCCAAGTGTCCGCTGGTCTGGAACCATCTAAATTTAGACCACAGTTACTGCTCCGTGAAGCAAACCAAAGTCTGCTTCTTATCCATGAGATGGGTGTACTTTCAGGGAATTCCTGCTTCCATTTTGTCTTGCTTTGTCTGGAGAGCAGGTTACACAAATTTCATTTTACACTTCCCTGGAAAAATGACTCTCAAAAAAGCTTTCAAAGCAGGAGCAGCAGGCCTCATTCAGCAAGCTCACATTTGTTTATAAACAAGCAAAATATTCTCAGGGAGATAGGAAGAGATAATGAAAATATCCTGATAAGAAAATTACTGTTGCTATCTGGCTCTAACACCAGATTACTGCTGTATAGAGCTCCCAGCAATTCTAAGTACAGGCGATGTGCTTTGTACAGTAGGGGGAAAAAGTAATATGTTAAAATGTTAGTTATTATACTCTTTTTTTTTTTAAATACATCTTTCACTATCCTACCTTTTCCCCTTAGCTCTTTAGTTGTACCTTCTCTGAATTTTGGTATTAGTCCAAGTTTAATCCTTTATCTCTTTCCTTCTTTTATATTTTTTCCAGTGGCTCCACAGTGTAGTGGTTAACACATTTGCTTGAGATTCCAGGAGAAGACGCAAATCCCTGGGAAGGTTGTGTGAGGAAGGCAACCCCTTGTGGCTGAGGGAAAAGAAGCTTATAATTATATTTCTTTTCCATGTTTTCAATGTCTGCTTCGTTTCAACATCAGGAAATTAACAAGATTTGTCAAATTTATCTGAAGAGTTAGGGTTTAAGCTTTTAATTTTTATTCAGGTAATATTAATCAGATGTTTTATTTTTCTTTAGAATGTAGCAGGATGGCATTCTGTAACCTTTTGTAGGAGAAGCTGAAATATTTTAACATAAATGAGCCTTTTCTCAAGCACCACATTTCTATCTCTATAGCAGCATGCTGCACCTCTGCTCTACAGGTCCCTGCTTCTGCTACATTATCAACAACAGATGAATGAATTATCTACATTGCAAGAAACTGACTTTCACTTTCAGCCCCTGGTATCTGTGGCCGTAGATGACACGGCATTGAAGACATGATCTGGATGCTGATCTGTTCCAACTTTTCATGACGCTGGAAAAAGACACTTTTTGACAGTGAAAACTACTGTTAACTACATAAAAGAGAAACGCGTGGATGACATGTGTCTCTAAATAAATGTTACGCTCATGGTTTGTAGGCAAGTCATGGCACTGCTGCTGTGATGGGCTGACAGAGAGGATCAACTCTAACCTATTCACAAGTTAGAACCTGCACTCCATGATGCTGTAAAACACATCACGGGGACTCTTAAACTACTCACTAAATGAGACAGTAGCAGACTTTGCCTCCTTCGTAGTATGGAGAATTGAAGATGAGGGTAAAAGAGCAGCAGGCTGCAGATGAAATGCAGCAGGAAAGCAGAAAAACCCATCATCAAAGCAGAATGTCTTCTTGTAAATATTCTGCAGTGGAATATTTATTTATTCTTTTTTTCAGCTTTGTGTTGCTGAAATTTGAGATGATTTCCTGTTAAATATTGGCAAAGCTAGACAAATAGCATTAAGCAGAAGGGAGATTTAATTCTGGCTGTTTTTGTCATCTGCTCTGACAAGCTTCAGCATATATAGGACTCTTTATGAATAAAAAATAAAAACAAAACATAGCCCAATCTGATGCCAGATCATCAGTAATTAACAACAGCTAGCAACTAACTTTTTGTACTCCATTTTAATTATGTAACATAACTGATAATCCTTTGCTGCCTTTTTTCAGTCCTGCAGTTCCCCACTTCTCTAAGTCTGTCTTGGCCCTTTGTCATGTGTTCGTTGCCAGCAGAGTAATTGATATTCAATTTTAAAATATTTTAATAGCATGAGCCAACCCTGACATGGACTTCTCGTTCTCTCCACTTTCCAGATGCAGCGTCTAAATATCAGTGGGCCTCCCACGCGTGCACAGGCCCCGTCTGGCTTCATTAATGACTGGCTATGGTTCATGAAATGGAGATTGCGTCAGGTCCAAGGCAGCCTTTCTAATTTGCTCCTGACCGCAGTCCCAGGCCCTCCGCTCCACTTCCCCTGGCTGCCGTTTTAAGAGGGGCATCTGGGTGTGGAGGGGGAGGAAATATACCACATACCAGCGCCGAGTAAAGCCATATCAAGGCTTGCAAAGGGACACAGAAGGACCGCTATACCGAGGTGCGATCTTAAATCTGAGACAGCGTGCAGGCCTGCAAGAACCTGGTAGATGCTCCCATGAGCGGAGCTAAAGCAACAGGCTACCTCCTTGATTAAAATAACGTGCGTGTCGTTAGAGACAATAAGGGAGTAATTCCAAATAAGGGGGAAATATTCATCTTAAGTTAGAGAGAAAAACCCCATCCTAATTGATAACCTGCAGCATTACCGGAATACCGCACACATGGAGGCATTAATTACTCTGGCTGTGTACTTACGGAAAGCTCTGCTCTTTTGTTTCTGCCTGTAATCCTGTTAAAAAAAACCTTTGACCACAGCTCAGAGGGGGTCGGTCCCTCTGACTCATGTCATGTACTTGAAGCCTCCGGGCAAAGCTCAACAACCCATCCACTGTCCTTCTTTCCTCACTGAGAAACTTATTCGTGTGCGCTTGCTGTTTTCTGCACACTCCAGTGAATTATATAAACAGCATGAATTTAAAACAAGCATCAAAAACACATTAAATGGTAATAAGTCTAATGCTATAATCCAGGGAGTAGTCTTTGTGCATTCGTCTTAGATATCAGAAAAATAGGGGAGCACTTGACAGCAGGGACTTGGACATACCCTGGATTATCCCCTAATCCTTCATCTCCTCCATTATCCTCGGTATGGCACCTCTGTCTGGGCAGAGCCTGGCTGCTTCAGCTTGGAACCACTGGTTCTGATTTCTGCAAGAGTTGAAATACAATACAAATGAGTCGGAGGGAAGGAAAGAGTGAGTTTAAAGTGAAGTAGGGTAAGAAGGAGGAGTGAAGGGAGAGGATGGCAAATGCAGGCAGAAAAGAGGATGAAAGGGATAGGTGGTAGGAGGAATGAAAGAAAGCGAAAAGGTCAGCTGAGGAGAAAGCAAAGGGAACAAGATGTGAGAGGATGATGGCACGCTGATGGATGTTTATGAGGAGAAAAGAAGGAACGCAGGCTGTGACATAAGGGAAAAACAGTGGGATTGGTCCACAACCTTATTAATATAATCACTCTTTCAACAGCTGTTTTATGGATAGACTCGTCTCACAGCAGAAACTCTGACTTGTCAGAGCAGTTGAAAGCACAGGTTTATTAAAGATGGCTGGATTCCACTTGTGGGAGAGATCCCTTTATTGTGGACAGGGTTAGCATAGGACATTCGCTGTTCCCAGACAGCGAATCTCAGCGACTTTGGTGATCCAGTGTCTGAGACCTATTAATGTGAGTATCATTTTATGTGGCCCAATGATGAAAATCGAGCATCAAAGCACTAAAAGTTGTACCTAATCACACTTTTATATTCAGTTTTAAGCTGCTTTTCTGGCGAAGTTACTGTTCAGGGGATTCTCAGAACAACATTTCCATGTCACTGTGTACAGTATTTTCCTGAGGTGGCTTTGCTGGATATAAACCAGAGTAACCACAGTCTAATAGGAGCCGTGTGTGTTGGTTGTTGTGTGTGCACGAACACATTCCTGAACATAGCATCAGTCGGTGGAGTCTTTACTACTATCAAACATCCGTCTCTTCAACCTCTCCTCTGATTCAAACCATGTTTACGTCCTAATCTCCATTTTTTTCTTTTCATTTCTTTCCTTTAATTTGTCTTTCCTTTTTAAACTTTGTTTCTTTCTTCATTCTGCCTCGTTCCTTTGTTAGTTTTGTTTCCATTTTAGCTTTCTTTACCTCTAATTGCTCCTTCTTTGTTTTCCTACTCCTTGAACGTCTTGACTGACTTATGAAGGATGTAAAAGCTTAAATATAACAGCCGTCAGGCCACACACACACTTCTTTTCATGGCTGTAACTCAAAATGTTTACTCTGCTACAGTTTGTCTTGAGTAAAATCAGCGGCAGACTTTGCGTTTTATCGTGGCTTTTCCCCTCCCTGCTCTCTCTCTCCCTTCTCATGTCCTCCACTCACTAACCCCGCTAACCAGGTGAACAAACATACAAGATAAGGCCACATTTTTCAGGGTCAGTCTTTGGCTTTCAATTACCATCCTATTTTCACCAACCATACTCAGTTTGAATCCAAGAAAAACACTGCTACACTTCCTCCTCAGTCAAGAAAACATTTTCATGCTTCAATAAATATCCATACTGTCCGAGCCTCTCTGGTTCCTCCATCTGCTGGATCTGGCAGACCTAATTTGCCTGCTTTGTTGGATATTTTCTGTTTTTATCTCTTTCATACTCATAGATGCAGTTTTTTCTTTACTGCTCCTGCACTATTTTTGGAATATTTCAAGTTTTGAAATAGTCAATTTACTTTCTTTATGAGCATAAAAGAATACACAAACACTACAAACCACACATAACTAATATTCACTGTACAGTATATATGAATTAACAAGAACAAGACATTGCAGTATTGAAATTAGCTAGTGTCACCTTTTAGCGGGTGGCTTTTTCCTTTTGGTTTGTTTGCTAAGCCTAACCCTGTTTCTTACTCCCGCTGACATTGCCAAGTTTTTTGTTCTTCACAACACGTACATCATTAACAGTGTTAACGGTGGCAGTTATACTCCAAAAAGTCTCAGTTTTAGTTTGCTGCAGGCAGTTTTCCTATTCTAAAGCTACAGCTAGCTCAATAATTAAGCTAACATTAGCTGCACAAGCTGGTTCGCTAATCAAAATATATCTGCACATATATAATGTAGCCTATAGCAAAATTAAATCAGCTGAAAAAAGTTTTTTACTTAACAAAATGTATTAAGTAATCTTGTTAAAAAAAATAACCTCCTTAAATTAAATGTGTTTCAATTAAATTCTGAAGAGGAGAGAATCTGAAATTTCTGTAATATTTTACTCCCAATACGAGTGATCATTAAAGTCTTCTGGATAAATACACACAACAAACATCTATTTTCAGGCCATCTGTTATGGTGTACAGACACCCAGTATCACATTGGGGAAGTTCTTTAGCAATCTTCTTACATGTTATGTTAAATATCATTTGTGTTTCTAGTTCAGCAGTTCAGGTTGTGTTAGATTAGCTAAGCTGTGACACCACAGGTGCAGTGAGCTGCAGGTTTGCTCATGATTCCCACATTGAGTCAGATAGTTATAGTCAGAGTTTAATACTACAGTAAATAACTTAGTCACACAGGCACATAACCAGTTGGTCACCGAGTAGCAACCACTGGTTCCTGGGGAAAAATGAATATTTCCCAACGAGTTGTGAGTGGTTGGTGTGAAATTGACAGCTAAGTCACACAGGACAAAAGACCAGCCAGTGACCCCATGATAACTATCTATCGGGAACATAGACTCTGGCTTGTTTTCAAACAGTTGTTAACTACTTGCAAAGTGGTTGTAAAACCAAAGACAGCAATGCAAACTGTACAGTTAGTCCATTTACCTACAAAGTAAAAGTTGCTACTTTTAAAACTTGTTGGTTTCAGACACAACTTTTACTTTGAAAGTGCTCAGTGAGTGGCTAGTTAGAGAATTTTTGCAGACAAGGCAGCATCTTCCATGCAAAATACGGTTAACTGTGATAATTTGTGAGTGAGGAAAGGAACCACAAGGAGATTTTTGCGGTACAACAACCACAAAATCTGTCAGCAACTACTCGCTAAGTAGTCGGGAATACAAATGTTTCCCTACTGACCAGAGGCTACCAGAGGGTCACCAACCAGTCTCTAGGTCTGTTCACTAGGCCTAAAATACAAAGTTATGAATTAAGATGAATTAAGAAGTTGTCTCAAACAGGAAATTTTTTCATCATTGTTGGAAACACTTGATTTTTGATTTTTTATGTGTGACGATGACTCTTAAAAATCTTATTAAAAACTGTCTCAAATATAGGTTTGGTGGCTACACATACAATAACCACAACGTGCACAGATGGATCCTTCACTTCTATCTTTGATGCTTACATTATATTAATCGATGCTGGCTGAACCTCAGACCTTTTAGGCTGCAGATGGTTTATCTTTCCATGAGCCAACAGCAGCCAGCAGTGGCCAGGCAGCTGTTGATGAATAGGTTTGCCATTTTCAGCCTCTTAAAGATTTGGTGTAGACTTTAACCAGTGGGTTGAAACTTGTTGCGTGGTGTGAAAGAAAATACGGCAACTACATTCACACCTTAGTAACTGACCCTTTCCTGGTTAGTTGCGTCAATGACACCTAAAGGTCACAGAGTTTCCCTCAGAGGAATGTAGGACTCAGGTAAAAAAAAAGAAAGAAACATGAAGAGATGAAAGCAATGAGGAATGTATGTACATGTTTACTTAATCAAGTATGTTTTCAAGAACTATGTCATTAGTGCAAATCATGTGGGGGGGTGTACAGAAAACTCATTACACTGCATGTGTTAACCATCTGCTGCTGCGTACAGTACTACAGGATGACAATATCAAGGCAAGTACTCAAGGAAGATATACTGTATGGCTACCGTGGGGAGATTAATTGAGGGAATTACAGAGCCAGTTAAACATGAAAAGGTCAAACACGGTACAGACAGGTCCTCAGAAAGGAAGGCTGAATCCATAACAGCATGTGCTTTATTGGATTTTAAGTTATCATCGCCAGTGACACGGCTGGATGATTATCGACCACCTCAGAGCACGTTTGCCTACTGCAGTCTGTTTTATCACTGCATACGTGTTAGTGTGAGTCTGTTTGTGTTATTTAACAGGGTGGGCTCCCTCAGGGGCTCTCCTGCAGGACGTAGGGTCAGAAGGCCACTCGCCTTAACTTCACCAAGTCAAGTTCCACTGAATCAGTGCACATCCCTGACATGTACAAAAATTGATAGGTTACGTAGTGTGACTGCTGTAATTACAAAGTAGCGTGATCAAAATCAAAGCACATGCCAGATTTTATTTTGACCACGGCTGCAGTGGTGAAATGATATACAGCTGCTGCTGGATATAAATATGCTGCTGAAAAGACTGAGTTTCATGTCAGACGCACAACAAAAGCCCTTATCCTGTACAGTGTGACCACTAACAGCTGGGCTTCAGTCAACATTATTACACGTCTTAAATGAACTGCCTCAGCCGTAACTGAACCTGGATTTACTTCCCTTCTCTCACCACTGGAAGAATTTTTTGTTATAAAGTTAATTAAACAGTATATTTAGTTTTTTAAAGGTGCTGATAATTAATCACATCAAACCACAACAATAATGTCAGCAGGCGGTTAGTAAGTTCTTTTGATTCATGTCCTCACCGAGCAGGTAACGTATCCAGATAGAGGCGAATTCAAGTCCCTCATAAGATTGTAATGCATTTCTCACATTGAGTTTATATATTCATATGACATAACTGCTGTAATATACAACAGAAATCACTACAAAGTCAGTGCACTTACTCCACACGCACGCTTAAAGTCTCTGCGTGGTTATCTAAAATAAAGTCATATCGTGTTCCCAGTAACTTACCACTGCGGAGCTCTTATTTGGTCGTATTCATTTCTTCACAATAACATATAATGGCTAAACGTCCAAAGAGAATATAAACTCACCTCAGCAAACTTTAAAGCGCAGAAACAGTGACCGCTTCCCTCAGGTTTAATTATTTTTCAGTGGGCAGTGCTGTGTAGGTTGGGGTGGTGTGAGCGAGCCGCTGGTGCAGCCGGACTGTCCCGCTGGTGCGCCGGGTGTGAGGAGCGGGGCAGCGCGGAGGATGAGGAAAGGGGCGGGCTGAGGTTCAAATAGCAGCGAAACCATTAGAGAGCCGCGACGGGAGCTCCTACATTGCCTCATGCTCCGCTTCTCTGTCTCTCCCCAAAGTGGGTTTGTGTGCAGGTTTTGACGCCGTGATTTTAGAGCCAGACTGAGGCTTTCTGACAAATGTGAAGCCTACTCTATCATGACATAAATATATATATGTAATATAATATATATATTTTTTAAAGAAACTACCCGCAAACTCTGGTCAACTGGGAATCATCAGACTTTATCAGCTGAGTATCTGCTGACTTTGTTAAGAGGAAGTAACCTCCTAATTATGAAATTGTTTAGCAATGACATTGTCTTAATAAGTGATTAATATACGTCAAACTAAGCCCAGTGAGCTTCATTGAATTTTAAACCAGGGGTTTTCACAGAGTTAGAACATTTTCCAGTAAACCCTTCATCATCCTGACACCACCCCTCACAGCACCAGTAATGACTGAGTAACATGACAGATGGACTTGATGTGTCACAGTATGTGTCACATATCAGAGCGTCTACAACGTGGGGATGGTACCACGGACACAGTGTTTATGTTTTAACCTGTCTATATGCACTTTAATGATGCAGCACAGTTTTATAATTTATAGCAAACTATTCCAGAGGAGCCCTTGGTTGCTATGGGTTGCAGACTCCTTAAAATTTACAACTTGAGTTGTGGCTGCTAATTTTGCTAACAATATCGTGTCAGCCATGAAGAAGATGTGGTCATAAAGGGACGGACATGGTCAGCAGCGACACTCCTGTAAGCTGTGGTATGCTCACTTGCTACCGGGGACCCCAAAGTACACCAAGAAAGTGTTCCTCACACCATTACCATCCTGAACAACTGATAGAAGGCAGTTGTTAGCCTGTGTGAGTCATTAGCCTGAGGAGCTGACAGGAACAACACCCAGTGTGGCCTTCTGCTGCTTTAGCTCATCTGCTTCAGAGTTGAGTGTTCAGAGATGCTCTTCTGCATGACTTAGTCGTAACGAGTGGTTATCTGAGTTACTGTTGTCTTCTGAAGCAGTCTGACCATTCTCCTCTGACCTTTAATATGAGGCATTTTCACACAGAGGACTACTTCACTGGATATTTTCTCCTTTTTGGGCCATTTTCTGTGAGAAATACAGATGGTTGTGTGGGAAAATTCCAGCAGATCAGCAGTTTCTACTCAGACCAGGCCATCTGGCACCCACAACCATGTTCAAAGTCACTTAAATCATCTTTCCTCCCTATTCTGCTGCTCAGTTTGAACTTCAGCAGGTCGTCTCAGCCATGATCACATGCCTAAATGAGTTGCTGCCATGTGCTTGGCTGGTTAGATGTTTGTGTTATAGATCAGTTGACATTTATATCTAATAAAGTGGGGAAAAAAGTGCATGCAATCAACCGGCGTTAGACTGGTGTTCTCCTTTAACTATTGGCAACATAACTGTGGGGTTATATAAAATTTTGAATAAAGTCATACAGGGCTATAAATGTTCTGTTGATACAGCTGCACACTGACAAAAGCACAGACGAGTGACAAATAGAAAGGAAAAAAGCAACATAAAATGTCTCACTAAGGTGGTGCCAGGACATTTTCTCTCAAAAATATTTCCGTATTTAGTGATTTTTTTGTTGGTTGCGAAGGATGATGCCTAACGTATTGGTCCAAATTCTGTCCTAGGCTTCCAACTGGAATCAGAACTGCTGAGTGTGAAGATCGCAGGATATGATTCATGCCATTTTCAGGTGATCAGTAACAAAAGCTAGTACTGATTTGCAGTGATCCTTTTCTGTAAGGGGATAAGTGAACCAAATTTATGCTAAGTTTCTCCACAGCATCATAGAGCCCCTAGATTGCCTCGCTATAGGGGTCTAGAGATAGTTTTATTCCTTTAACTCGCCTTCAGTTAAATTTCTTACACGTGAGACATTTAATCGCACTAAGGGTAGTTTTGTATTTCAGCGGTGTTTCCAGAAAACAGTTTGAACTGAAATCCTGAGACATGACACCCGTCATTCTCATTTCTGTGATTACTCAACAGTCAGAAAAGGGGAGTGGAGGTTTGTTGGTCGTAGGATAAGTGCCTGCTATTTATGACACAAATGTTTTTTACGTTTAAGTCTCTTAACTACAGCATAGCATTCCCATCATAGGGATAAGTTGGTTTTACTCTAATGCACTCTGAGGTGAGTCGAGTTCTCCATAAATGTCTCAGCATGTTCAGCTTTAAACTCCAATTAAATTAACTACGCCCCAAGTGCAGGGCTTAGGCAACAGCCTTTGGGAGTCCAGTCCCATTAAGCGCACATGACAATGGTCCCAGGCTGACCTGTCCAACAGGAAACAGGGCCTTATCAACAGGAACAGAGTCCCCATCCCGTCCTCAAAGGCCAGTAAAAGGCCCGTCTGTCGTTAAAGCTCAGGGGTGGCCTGCAGCTCTGCCAGCTCTGGCACTTCAGCTGACGACACCACAGCCACATTCCACTCGCGAGTGAGCTTAAACATTTCCAAACCCCAGGTACTATTCACACACAGGGGCACACACACACTTACACACACACGAGGAAGTATCGCAACTTGGAAAACTGCCATCATTCAAAGTTTCAGAAAACACTGTCCTCACATTCCCAAAGGCTTAAGTTGGCCTTACACATTCTGTTGAATATAAAGTTGCTTAATGCTGCAAATCTGCTCTCAAATATCCACGTTGGGGTTTTTGTTTTTGTTTTGTTTTTTACCAGATTTCAAGGGCTTGATGAGTTGCTGTTGTTCATTAGCACATAGTTGAACATGTCAATATGACAGACGTTCATCTGTCGGCCATTCTGATCTGAATACCGTCTCACATTTGCAGTCTTGGTCCGTTTCAGGAGCTTCGAGATGAGCAGAGAAAACCAAATGGATGAAATTTGGTTACTTGTTGCTGATTGGTCTATGATTAGTGCATTAGCTGATTTACAGTGTGTTTGGTGACAAAGGGCTGAGCTCTTTAAGCACAGACACTGTTTAATACACACCTCTAATCTGTCTAAACAGTACCCGGGGGTATTCAAGGATTTGTGTGTGTGTGTGTGAGAATGAGTGACTGCATGGCTGTGTTTGGTCTGTGTTGTCACCTGCTGCCTTTGCCAACACTTCCCAGGCATGAAGTGTTGTTTATGCTGCTGCTGCCTTCACGCCAGCCTCAACAGAGATTTGCTCAGATGAGCGAACAGGCATCAGATTCATTCGCAAATATTCACTTGAATGCTTTTGGTTTATGTGGTCAAACTGGCGTTTCTTACGGAGAATCGCATTTTTTTAAAATGTGACAAATTTTGGAAAAATGACAGTTTATTATATTTAGTTAGCACGTAGGAATGCAAACCATCACTTAAAACACTGACAGATCACTGAATAATATTAAGTTTCTCCATTCAGCAGACCCAATGAAAAATAGCCTTAACAATGAATTGATGCTACTGAGAAATGTTACACTTTTCTTTTGTTATTACTGTGAACATGGATGTCTGTGATTTGTTGTCCCAGTGGTGTAAATAGAATTAAGTGTGTCTGAACATGGAAAATACAGAATGAATTTGTTTGGTGACATTTACTTTCAGTTACAGTTTAAAATGCATTGGAAGTGCCAAATACTTCCTCTTTTTGTCACGGATCGCTGTGCGGCAGGCAGGAGTAGGACCCAAAATGCAGGACTCACAGGCACGAGGGAATAAACTCAAAAGGCAGCTTTATTGCGTAACAGAAGATGATAGGCGATACAAAACTAGACTGGGAAAAACTAACATAAAGCTCACCAGGAAACACGGGGGAATCACACACAGCATGAGGGACGACGTCACACTGAACAGAGGGAGACGCAGACAGAAATACACAGAGGGTTAACGAGGGAAGTGGGAACACACGGGGAACACAGGTGACACTGATAATCATAACGAGACAGGGCGGGGTGAACTGAACACTGACGGGAGAGGTGAAACAGGAAGTACAGGAGGAGAGAGAGCACGAGTAGAACCCCAACGTAACAGGCAGGGGAGACATGGAATAAACACGAAAGGGGACAAGGGCTCATAAATACATAGAGGGTACACAGGGGGAAGAGAGAGCACGGGGAGAACTTAGACATAATGGGCAGGGGAAGCATGGAATAAAATACAAACATACAAGGAAACTAAGAACGCTGGGCCAACATGGCCCAGGACCATGACAGTACCCCCCCCTCAAGGGCTGGCTCCAGACAGCCCAAACACAGAAAAACAAAACCAAACAGAAAACAACCCAGGGCGGGCGGCGGGGGCCCAGGACGGAGGGCTCGGAACAGAAAACAAAAGAAGAGCACAGCAAACACCGGAGCCCAAGAAAACAACCCAAACACAGAGCAGTTCAGGGGGCCAACCATGCGGAAGGCAACGGCAGAGACGTGGAAACAGTTCAGAAGGCCGGCCGTGCGCAAGGCAACGGCGGCGACGTGGAAACAGTTCAGGAGGCCGGCCGTGCGCAAGGCAACGGCGGCGACGTGGAAACAGTTCAGGAGGCCGGCCGTGCGCAAGGCAACGGCGGCGGTGAAGGAGACGACGGAGCAGTTCAGGAGGCCAACCGCGCGGGAGGCGGCGGCGATGATGACAGCGCTGGTCCGGGGGCCGACCGCGCGGAAGGCGACGGCGGCCACCCAGGAGAAGAGGGTCCGGGGGCCGGCCGTGCGGAAGGTGATGGCGGCCACTCAGGCGATGACGGTGCAGTTCAGGGGGCCGGCCGTGCGGAAGGCGACGGCGGCCACTCAGGCGATGACTGTGCAGTTCAGGGGGCCGGCCGCGCGGAAGGCAGCGGCGGCGGCTCTCCAGTGTCAGGCGTACTGGCCGAGGCCCGGTGGGCACAGGACCAGTCGAGACGGGACCAGTCAAGGCGGGACCAGGCGAAGCACAGGCTGAGGCTGCAGCAGACGAAGGCTCTGAGGAGGCTGCAGCAGACGAAGGCTCTGAGGAGGCCGGGCCAGACGAGGACGAAGACTCTGAGGAGGCCGGGCCAGACGAGGACGAAGACTCTGAGGAGGCCGGGCCAGACGAGGACGAAGACTCTGAGGAGGCCGGGCCAGGCGAGGACGAAGACTCTGAGGAGGCCGGGCCAGGCGAGGACGAAGACTCTGAGGAGGCCGGGCCAGGCGAGGACGAAGACTCTGAGGAGGCCGGGCCAGGCGAGGACGAAGACTCTGAGGCCGGGCCAGGCGAGGACGCAGAGGCTGAGGCCGGGCCAGGCGAGGACGCAGAGGCTGAGGCCGGGCCAGGCGAGGTTGCAGAGGCTGAGGCCGGGCCAGGCGAGGTTGCAGAGGCTGAGGCCGGGCCAGGCGAGGTTGCAGAGGCTGAGGCCGGGCCAAGCGGAGCTGCAGCACAGGCGGATGTAGCCGGGCCAGGCGATGACGAGGCGGTCGCAGATGGCGGCTGGACAGGCTCCTCGGGCCCTCCAGCTGATGCGGCGTGAGGCTGAACGGGCCCCTCGGACCCTCCAGCGGAGACAGGAGGCTGAACGGGCCCCTCGGACCCTCCAGCGGCGACAGGAGGCTGAACGGGCCCCTCGGACCCTCCAGCGGAGACAGGAGGCTGAACGGGCCCCTCGGACCCTCCAGCGGAGACAGGAGGCTGAACGGGCCCCTCGGACCCTCCAGCGGAGACAGGAGGCTGAACGGGCCTCTCGGACCCTCCAGCGGAGACGGGAGGCTGAACGGGCCCCTCGGACCCTCCAGCGGAGGCCAAAACCACGCCAACAGGCATGAAGTCCTTCGGCCGACATGAGGACAACTGGCGCTGCACTGAGCACTGACTCTGCCCAGGCAATGCGAACATGGTGCAGTTCTTAGGGGGCTGCTTAAACTTCAGGGGTCCAGAATCAGCTGGTGACTGAGACCTCGCCTCTGGGGAAGCCCTGGAGTGGCAAACTGTGCCAACGGCGGCTAAACCATGGAAAGTACCCTGAGTAGAAATCCAGTTACCTCTCTGCATGGAGTGAATGAGCAAAACTGGCGACACAGGAGACTGAGCGGAGAGTGGCTGCTGGGCAGCTAACTGAGTTACTGGAGACACGGGTGAGAGCGGGAGCTGAGCTGCTGGAGACACGGGTGAGAGTGGGGGCTGAGCTACTGACGGTGGTGAAGTAGATAACTGCACGGGAGACTGAACTGAGGGCGTCTGCACTGGCACAGGGGACTGAACTGATGTCTGTTGTAACGGAGGTGGTGAGAGTGGAGAAGGCAGGGGAGTTGATGACTTCACAGGAGAATGAACCAGGGGTGAGTGCACAGGAGACTGAGCTAGAGGTGGTAGTGATAGTTGAGGGGAAAGTGGAGCTGGTGATTGAGTGGATGACTGTGCTAAGGGAGGCTGCACTGGGGACACTGGAGACTGCACTGGGGAAAGCCGGGCTGCAGGAGACTGCACTGGGGACACTGGAGACTGCACTGGGGACACTGGAGACTGCACTGGGGAAAGCAGAGCTGCAGGTGACTGCGCTAGAGACTGCAGTGATGGTTGTAGTGGAGGTGTGACGGGTGGAGGAGTGGCTGAAGTGGCTGCGGGTCGGGCGGCTAGTGGCTCAGCTACAGGGTATGGTAACGGCAGGGCTATGGGTTGAATGACTGACTGAGTAGCAGCCTGAGTGGCTGGGTGTAGTGACGGTTGTGGTGGAAGAGAAACAGGTGGTAGTGTGGATGATGGAGCTAAGGGCGACTGAGTGGCAGACCGAACTGATGACTGAAGCGATGGTAAAGGTGAAAATGGAGCTTGTGGTGGAGTTAATGGCTGAGCTAGCGGGGACACAGGAGACTGAACTGAGGGTGGCTGCGAGGGAGCTAACTGAACTGAGGGTGGCTGCGAGGGAGCTAACGGAGCTGTGAAGGGCTGCGAGGGAGCTAACGGAGCTGTGAAGGGCTGCGAGGGAGCTAACGGAGCTGTGAAGGGCTGCGAGGGGGCTGACTGAGCTGTGAAGGGCTGCGAGGGGGCCGGCTGTGGGGTGGCGCGTCGGCGGCGTGAATGCCGTTTCTTTTTTGATGATGGCTCTGACGGGCCGAGCGGCTCCACATCCGGCCCTTCAGGCAGGTGGGTAGTAGCAGCTGGGGGATGAAGGTGGAGTTCGTTGCGGATTAAATCCTGTTCGAGTGGGTGGAGCGCACTGAGTAGCCAGGGAAGACCAGAGATTAAACGCTGTAGTTTGGTTTCCACAGCACGGCGAAATTCCTTTCCCTCATGTTCGAGCCACAGATGCAGGAGTCTTTCCACGGAGTAGATAATGTCCAGACGCAGTTCTTCAGGTGGGTTGAGTGCTGCTGGGTCCATATCTGGTGACGTCGTACTGTCACGGATCGCTGTGCGGCAGGCAGGAGTAGGACCCAAAATGCAGGACTCACAGGCACGAGGGAATAAACTCAAAAGGCAGCTTTATTGCGTAACAGAAGATGATAGGCGATACAAAACTAGACTGGGAAAAACTAACATAAAGCTCACCAGGAAACACGGGGGAATCACACACAGCATGAGGGACGACGTCACACTGAACAGAGGGAGACGCAGACAGAAATACACAGAGGGTTAACGAGGGAAGTGGGAACACACGGGGAACACAGGTGACACTGATAATCATAACGAGACAGGGCGGGGTGAACTGAACACTGACGGGAGAGGTGAAACAGGAAGTACAGGAGGAGAGAGAGCACGAGTAGAACCCCAACGTAACAGGCAGGGGAGACATGGAATAAACACGAAAGGGGACGAGGGCTCATAAATACATAGAGGGTACACAGGGGGAAGAGAGAGCACGGGGAGAACTTAGACATAATGGGCAGGGGAAGCATGGAATAAAATACAAACATACAAGGAAACTAAGAACGCTGGGCCAACATGGCCCAGGACCATGACACTTTTGGTCACTGGCTGTGTGATGGCCAAACCCATGGCCACACTCCAAAAGTCGGTAACTCCTATGTATTTTCATTTCTTCATTTGAACACAATAACACATGTAGTTTCCAATAAGTTTACTGATTGGTTTGGATACATTTGTTCTATTTGTAAGCGCACACATTTAGTTTACTTATGTATTCATACCAGTTCATTACTTTGTTGGATTTTTGACTAACCTTTGTTTCTTTTACTTCTCACCTGCCATGATCCCTGGGCATTGTCAGACAGAAGCTGGTGGCCAGGGTTTGAAGCTGTTAAATACAAAGAGGGATAATTGGACCACACCACCACTTCCTGCTGAAGGGGAGAATGTATGTTTTCTTTAATTAAAAACAAAGTATTTGTACTTTAAATTAAATATATATTGAGTTTAGGGTTCAGTAGTTTTGATTTTCTTCTTTGGTCTTTAGTTTATTAACAAACCAGGCTGTACTGCGTTGTTTGTTGTTTATGATGTGTTTTGTTTCAAAGTGTTGTTTTATTTATCTCACAAATAATAATATGCTATTTTAAAACTTTCCTTTTAGTTTGAGCAGTGTAGTGTAACTAACTTATATATAGTGCTTTTTTGATTTGGATGAATAAAAATAACACAAAATGTAATTGTCCCAATTGCCAGTCTTGGCAGCCGGGGATCAGTCCGCCAGGGCCTTCGCTCCTGGCCGCCGCCCGGCACACAATGCACCCAACCCCTATGGTGCCTCCTGCGGGTGATGGGCCTGCGGGAGGATGGGCCCATGTCCCCTTTTCGGGCTGTGCCCGGCCGGGCCCCATGGACTAAGGCCCGGCCACCAGACACTCGCCCTCGGGCACCCTCCCCGGGCCTGGCTCCAGGGCGGGGCCCCAGTAACCCTATCCCGGGCTGGGTAAACTGTTCCCTCGATGTTTTTCTCATAAGGGTCTTCTGAATCGCTCTTTGTCTGGTCCCTCACCCAGGACCAATTTGCCATGGGAGACCCTACCAGAGCGTGTTGACCAGGGGGCAAATGCCCCCAGACAACATAGCCCCTGGGATCCCTGGTACACATAAACCCCTCTACCACGATAAGGTAGCAATTCCCGGAGAGGGCAGTGGATGAGGCAAAGACTCGGGTGTAGGAGGAGTTCGGAGAGGCCATGGAAAAAGACTCGAAGAGATTCTGGCAAACCGTCAGGCGTCTCAGGAGGGGAAAGCGGTGCTCTACCTGCACTGTGTATAGTGCTGGCGGAGCGCTGCTGACTTTGACTGAGAAAATTGTCAGGCGGTGGAAGGAATACTTCGAGGACCTCCTTAATCCCACTGACACGTCTTCCGAGGAGGAAGCAGAGTCTGGGAATGAGGGGAATGACCCGCCAATTTCCGGAGGCGAGATTCCAACTACAGGGGGATCACACTCCTCAGCCTCCCTGGGAAAGTCTATGCCAGGGTGCTGGAAAGGAGAATTTGTCCGCTAGTCGAACCTCGGATACAGGAGGAACAATGCGGTTTTCGTCCTGGTCGCGGAACACTGGACCAGCTCTTTATCCTCTCAAAGATACTTGAGGGTGCATGGGAGTTTGCCCAACCAGTCTACATGTGATTTGTGGACTTGGAGAAGGCATTCGACCGTGTCCCTCGGGGTGTCCTGTGGGAGGTGCTGTGGGAGTATGGGGTGTCTGGCCCATTGCTACGGGCCATTCGATCCCTATACAACTGTTGCAAGAGCTTGGTCCGCATTGTCAGCAATAAGTCGGACTCATTCCCGGTGGGTGATGGGCTCCGCCAGGGCTGCCCTTTGTCACCGGTTCTGTTCATAATTTTTATGGACAGGATTTCTAGGCGCAGCCAAGTGGCGGAGGGCTTTCACTTCGGTGGCCTCAGAATCTCATCTCTGCTTTTCGCGGATGATGTGGTTCTGTTGGCTTCATCGGGTGAGGGCCTCCAGCTCGCACTGGAGTGGTTTGCAGCCGAGTGTGAAGCAGCAGGAATGAGGATCAGCACCTCCAAATCTGAGGCCATGGTTCTCAGCCGGAAAAGGGTGGAGTGCCCACTCCAGGTCGTGGATGAGTTCCTGCCCCAAGTGGAGGAGTTCAAGTATCTCGGGGTCTTGTTCGCGAGTGATGGGAGAAGGGAGCCGGAGATCAACAGACGGATTGGTGCTGCGGCTGCAGCGATGCGGACGCTGCACCGGTCCGTCGTGGTGAAGAGGGAGCTGAGTGTAAAAGCGAAGCGCTCAATTTACCGGTCGATCTACGTCCCTACCCTCACCTATGGCCACGAGCTGTGGGTAGTGACCGAACGAGATCGCGGATACAAGCAGCGGAAATGAGCTTCCTCCAAAAGGTGGCTGGCCTCTCCCTTAGATATAGGGTGAGAATTTCAGCCATCCGGGAGGGGCTCCGAGTAGAGCCGCTGCTCCTCCACATCGAAAGGAGCCAGCTGAGGTGGTTCGGGCATCTGACAAAGATGCCTCCTAGGCGCCTCCTGGGTGAGGTTTTCCGGGCATGTCCCACTGGGAGGAGGCCCCGGGGCAGACCCAGGACACGCTGGAGAGATTATATCTCTCGGCTGGCCTGGGAACGCCTTGGTATTCCCCCGGATAAGCTGGAGGAGGTGGCTGGGGAGATGGAGGTCTGGGCATCTCTGCTTAGGCTGCTGCCCCTGTGACCCGGCCCCGGATAAAGCGGATGAGGATGGATGGATGGACAAAATGTAATTAATTTTAATTTGCAATACATTTTTATAGTTTGAGACACTCAGACCTGCATTAAAATATTTTAAGTTTTCATTATAAGTTGTAACTAGTTGTTCACTAGTATGATTTATGTTCTTATATGTTTACATAGGGGAGGCTTTAGCTCAGGAGGTAGTGCAGATCACCTACCTAATCAGAAGTCTGTGGTTTGAGCCTGGGCCACTCCATTCTGTATGCCAACGCAAGATACTAAACTCCAAGTTGCTCTCCGATGGATTCAGAGTGTAAATGTGTATGAATGTTACATTTACATCAAGTAGTTGATTGCAGGAAAACAGGTGCTTGTGTGAATGGCTGAACGAGGCATGTTCTATTAAACACTTGAGGTAGACTAGATAAGGGCTACACAAGAACCAGTCAACCATTTACATATATTTTGATCCTAAAACTTGTTCTTTTTATTAAGTAAAAAGTTCATATTCTAAACGAAGCTTTTTCCATTCATAATACACCTGTGCAAACTGGTTTTTAGCACCCCGACACTGCTGATCTATTAGGGTTTTCCCTCACAACAATGAATGGGCTACACCAGATGGACTACAGCCCAGGAGCAGAAGCTACAGTTCACACAGGCTCACAACATCCATCCTGCCTTGTATGAACAGTTCATGCTGCAGGTGGTGATGGAGATATTTTCTTGGCATATTTTGGGTCCCTCATAACAAACTGAGCACAGTTTAAACACCACAGCCATGTCCTTTGTGTATCGTAATGTAATTAATCAGTATCTTGCTGCTATCACCCTGCACTGGCCTGATGAAATCATGTTAGAAAGCATTAATAGATTTGGACTTTTAACTGCAGTTATCTCGGTTGATACACTATCAGCATTAAGTCAGCACTTCAGTTTGCAAAGCTTGTTGAGATGTTACAAGTAAAAATTGTATTTTGTTCATCTGCAGACTCATGTGGAGGCTGTTTTCTAGATTTGTTTTTCCAATAAATTTTTGTTTGGGCTTGCTGGTTGTCTAGATTTAAAGACTGCTCTCTTCATTGTTGCTGGAGGTCGAGATACCAAATATTATTCCTGTAGATTTGCCCGAGTATTATTATTATTATTTTGTAAAGACCACTTTCCCAAGCATCTCATCTCTCTTCTGCATCAATTTTTAATCTTTTTTTCTTACACAGTCTCAGATCCTCCTGTTCATCCCTATGTTTTTGCCACCCTCCCTCTCTTCTGTCTCCTTCCTTCACCCCATCCCAAGATAAACAACCCCTGTTCTGAGGCATCTCAGCTATTTGCTCAAAAAAGCTCACAAGTTTTTGGATGCCGTTCAGGACCATGTCCCCGAAAGGAGGCAAGATTACAAATTTAGTGCTTTTTCACAATCTCTCCCTCTGGTTTTCATTTTTCTTGGTCTAAGCTGCACTGCCCCCCCTTCCAACTCTCTCACGGCTTGTACGCCTCTCAAAACTCGCGATCCCTGGATTTAAGAGTTTTGATGCCTTACCGCTTTTATTTTTAACCTCCCGCTCCTCCTGTCCCGCTCAGTCTGGCAGTACAGTCTTTAAACCTTCTGGTTTATCAAATGGTGATTTATGTGATGTCTCCTCTGATTAACACATGGGGCGAGAAACTGACATGAGAACACGACTTATCACAGCTCTGGGCAGCTTGTGTCGATTCCTTTGAGAGTCACACGCAAACACACACTTCAGTGACTCTGTGGCCAAACATTCCCAATTTGGCACTTGCTTATCGCTGCCTTGTTTGGAAAAGCTTTTTTGGGGTAATGACCTGAAGTGTACATTTCCCCAATGAATGCATGCAAACGTGTGAGTTTAGGTCTTTTGGGGATTTAGGGGATTCCAGAATGTGACAAACACACACTTTATTCTGTGAAAATACATACAAGTACACATTATGTAACCTGCTGCACTCACATGCTGAGATCCTCTTTTTGTACATGACACACACACAAATATGTACAGCATGAAGGGCCCTGTATTTAAACTATGGCCACCAGTCCTTGATGTAGATACAGATCACTGTTTTGCTTTTTCCTCAGCATGACGACGGGGTAATTATAACCATCCAAAGAGGAAACAGAAGAGAGCAAGATCGGGGAAAGTTGGGTATCGCCGCACAAGCAGTCCAGAAGACAGAGGGAGGGACGGCAGCCTTTCCCCTCGTGAACCAGAGTGAACCTCTCATTGTTTTTATAGCTAAATATTTCCCCTGCGAGCACCAGTGGCAGCAGTGAGGGTGAAAAAATATATTTATGTCTGTGTCTTACTCGAAAATGCACAACCAAACCACCCTCCTGCCTCATAAGTAGGTGTGTGACGGCAAACATCAGCACATGACGCGCTTGTTAACTGCCTACTACGATTTACTTGGTGTCAGAGAGTGTCAGAGTCGCTTGTCTGGCTTCAATTAATTTACCTGTGGCTTGTTTCTTCAGTGAGTCCTTCCATGTGCTGACTGGAAAAGAAAATATTCGACTGCGATCTTTGTCAGTTGGAGTGTGCAAATGATGGCATTTGATGCATCTGGTGAAAGAATCAGCAATCACAGAAAAATAGTTTTTCGTGGGTTTGGATTAAATAACCATTCTGAAAAATATCACTACAGTATATATTATACTGTATATATTGCAGGCTTCCTTTTATGATACACTGTTAATGCACTAATAACACTTTAATGCACCTCTTCCCAAACTTGACTTATCAGAGTAAGTAAGATTTTCTTCTTTAGTTACACAGGTATCAAAATGTGTTTCAGATGAATGTAAAGTGTTCAAATGCTCGTTCTTATAATTATCTACTGAGCCAATCACATGTAGCAGTTCAAGCATGTAGACATGGTCAAACTGACCTGCTAAAGATCAAACTGAGCATTAGAATAGGGAAGAAAGATGATTTAAGAAATTTTAAATGAGAGATGTTGCTGGTGCCAGATGGACTGGTCTGAGTATTTCAGACACTGTTGATCTACACAGCTATCTTTAGGGTTTACAGAAAATGTTCAGAAAAAGAGAAAAAATGAATGCCTCAATGATGCCAGAGGTCAGAGGAGAATCTCTAGACTGGCTTGAGCTGATAGGAAGGTGACGGTAGCTCAAATAACCACTAATCACAGCCAAGCTACACAGAAGAGGATTTCTGAACGTACAACATGTTCAACACATTGAAGCAGATGGACTACAGCAGCAGAAGACCACACTGGATGCTGCTCCTGCCAGCTCAGAACAGGAAACTAAGGCTGTAAATTCATACGTGCTCAGTAAAAAACTCGGACCACAGAAGATTGAACACTGCCTTTTGCAATGAATCTCTGTGTTTGTTGCAACATCTGATGGCAGTGTCAGAATTTGGCAAAAACAACATGACAGCATGGATCCATCATGCCGTATATCAACAGTTCAGGCTGGCAGTGATGTGATAATGTGGAGGATATTTTCCTGGCACACTTTAAATCTTTTCCACAAAGAGGCAGTTCTGAAGGCAAAAAGGATGCCCAACCCAGTACTATAAGATGAGTGAAGCTTTACAGCATTGTTGCATTAGTTAACCAACTGTATGATTCATGCAATTAAGTGCAATTCTTTCTCGCTTAATGCTAGCTCTGCTGTATTTATTGGAATCTCACATCATGGTATCCAGTGCTTTACATAATGTTGCACCGCATCTGCATAGAACTTGTAATGTGATATAATGTAACGATAGGAAACGAAAGCAAAAGAGATCTTGGCTGACCAGGGATTTTTTTTCTGGAGTCCAAAAAAAGAGTGGATATTATGGAAAATTAGGGGAAATTAAGGTTGAGTGTCATCTTCATCCTGAAAGCCTAAGCTGTCCATCTTGCTTGTCCACGAGTTCGCTTAGCAGTCAAAAGTGTAAACCCCCCAAACTACGCTTCCAGCTCATACAGCAATACGAATTTAATGTTAGTCATGCATTTGAATTAACAGGTGTTAGGATGCTGACTTGTTGCTCTCAAAACCTTAGCCCCAGTCAGCTCGTGATGTACTGTTAGTTTGATTAGCAAGCTAACATGAACTGATAAACTCAGCTTAGTTGCTTCAAGCACACAGGTGTGAAATGACCTGTCAATCTTTTTCTTGGTCTATCCGAACTAAATATAGATTTCGGTGATAAATCTGCCATGATTGTAAAATGCATGTTTTGTACAAGAACTGCATCTAAGTGGAGTGGGGCTACGCAGACTGTAGATTCAAAACACCCTATGGCATAATGACATTTAAAAAGCATACAGTAAAGTAAGAAAAGGGCATCAATGTGTGGAAATGATGTCAAGTTGCAAAAAAAAAAAAAAAGCATTCAGAAGAGGGAATACGGGGGGCTTAAGGAGGAAGGTGTGAGTGGAGTGAATTGAAGCAGGATGAATAATTCACAGACTAAAAAGTTGGGAAGACTTTCCAGGAAGCAACTTTCACACAGTGCAAAAGCCTGCCAGAAACGCTGAAACCATTTCCAGCAGCAAAAGCCCAAGAAACCTGACCAATTTCCAAAGTCATTTTCAAGCCAGCCATGAACTGTAACATATTTGCATTTGAGACCAGAGACATTTTCAGGTAATGAACAACAGCCCTCTGAAATTATAAGTAATGGTTTGGAAAGTAAAAAAGGTCTCCCTCCCAAAATGTGCCGCAACATTACAGAAATATGTACTGCTTTTATTATGAGTGTGCTTACAGGAATGGCTTTGTTTTGGGTCATCTTATTACTTTGCCGCTGCTTGACCCATAAAGGTAGACCTCAAAAAAGCATCTGGACACTGCTAACGTAGAAGGAAAGTAAAGCTTAACCCTGATTTTTGAGTGGCCTGTTGCCAGAAGACACTGCTCGCTATGATTCGAACTCTCACTTTCAATCAAAGCCGAACTTAATTCGCTTTAAATTCTCAGTCTAAGCAATAACTCTTTTTATTGCACTGGTGCACTTTGCAGTCGGCATTGAGCACTAGTTAGTAAATCCTTTCTCTACTCCACAGCAGCCAGACTGGTTTAAATTAGGGCTCTCCAACTTTTAGCGTCCAGTCCGCTAATTTGACTCTTAGAATAACAGCAGCTACTGTGTTTTTCAGGAGTCTGGAACCAAACGTCTGTCTGGGGAGTCTGCAGTGGACACAGGTGCTCTCTCTCTCTCCCTTTCTCTCTTTCTCTCTCTCTCCATGACTCTGTCTGAATGATGTGTTCAGGGACCTTCTTGCTATTTTAGTGGAAACAATCCCAAATGTCTTGTTTTCATCAAGACTGTTTCCTGATTGGATCTCTATACTCGCTGGCGTGTCTGTGGATTTGGCAGCACGGGTGTGTTTTTCCCTGTGTGCTCATGTGGTTGTGAGTCTATGTTTTGTATACATGTGTGTGTGGGGCCAGTCTGGCACTTAACACCTTTTCAGATTATGCAAGAAAACATCAGCTCACAAAAGACTTATAAATACCTATCAGCTGTTATGCTTTTCTGTCATATATGTGCTGTTACAATGGTTGATGCTCACAGTGTTTTATATAATGAGGTCAGGATGTTTAAAAGTAACCCTGTGAGCCGGGGGGCATTCAGACTGCTCTAAATGGCTTTTTTCAGACTGTGAGTGAACTGAGCTGCTGCCCTGTGGAACAGAATAAGATCAATAAAGTTCAGGTTAAAGTTACTATATTTGTACCCAGAGGTAGATTTGTTCTGCGCTAAGTGGGTCGTCCATCCTGACGCTCGCATTTTCTAAACAAACACAGACAACAGATAAACACAATGCATCATAATGAAGAGATAAATAACAATCGGACTCTTTTGACTAATGACTGCTGGAACAAAGCTATTTTTAAGCCTTGTTGTTGTGCACTTTGGGACTAGTGTCAAGTAAAATCAAAGCAGCCAGCCAGTGTGACTGTCTGGCGTACAGGGATGATGGGTTCAGCTGTGGCTCAACAATCAGTCTATTAGACCATTTAACAAATAGACTGAGTTAGTGAGTATCTGTTCTTTACAGACACATATCCATGATAGACAGTTTGCTGCAAAGGTCAGATTTGAATCAATAAATGTTCCATATTTATAAGGCTGAATACCATCGACTGTCTGTCCCTTAATGGTCATGATCTACTCTGTCTGTGTAGATTTCATTTTCTGTGTTAAGAATTTTTAGTATTTTTTTAAGCCAAATACAGGACATCAGAACAGAAGACAGCTCCTTTCAACAGCCCAACAAGTCATCAGCAATCTTCCTTGGCAGCAGTCAGACAAGCTTCATCATTATTAATTTTTTTTAACTTAAATTAGAATTCAGCCATAATAAAACAAAAGCAAATAGAAGAAATTACAGTATTATATACATATATCCTCATGTACATTATATACACATTAATGCATAGATACCCACAAATATACGAGCAGATGAGATCCAAGCTCCTGCTTTGAGTATTTACGGAAAATGTATTTTATTTTGTAGCATTACATCAAAACATTCTTCTGACAATAATAGAGAAAAAACTCCAACAATCAGATAAACCCTTATGAGCAAGCACTTGGCAAAAGTGGGAAGGAAAAACTCCCATTTAACAGGAAGAAACCTCCAGCGTGATCAGGCTCAGGGAGACGCAGCCGTGTGCCATATCTGGTTGGATTTGGACGGAAGACAGGGCGAAACTGTGAAAGAGAGCCTGAGTTTAATAATAAGTAATGACTAAATGCAGAGTGGTGCATAAACACAGAGTGAAAAGATGTGAATGACACCCAAACAGTGATTCAGGCCTAGACTGCTCCAGCCAAGCCCATTGCACTGTAACTAAGGGAGGGTTCAAGATTACCTGATCCAGCCCTAGCTTTATCAAAAATAGAGTTTTTAGACTAATCTTGAAAGTAGAGAGAGTCGGTCTCCTGAATCCAAACAGGGAGCTGGTTCTACAGAAGAGATCCTCCGATTCTACTTTTAAATATCCTAGGTACCACAATTAAGCCTCCAGTCTGAGAGTGAAGTGCCCTGTTGGTGTGATATGATATTATGAGGTCTAGATATTCTCCCCATTTTCTATACTTTATCTCTAACCTTATAATATGTCTCTCTAACCGTAGATATATACCATAGAAAGTTTCTTTAGCAATCCCACTATTTCTCGGCTAATGTCGTGTGAAAATCTTTTTCTTCTTTTGTCCTCATTTGAATACATTTTCTTGTAATCAGTGATTATATATTTTGCCTTGGTTGTGTTTAAATGAAGGTAAGACCGACCGCACCGTTTAACAAAATCAGCTACGGCTGACCTCACTATCCTGGAGCTGACTAACATTAACATCAGCATTCTTGTTTAATCTATACAACCACCTAAACACAGTGGCCAAGAAATAGTAAGGCACATTTAAATTTGTAATTTTAACACTGCGGCTTTTGTGTGTATGAAATCAGATATAAAATTTAAATTGCTGAGCATGAAGTGAGCTGGCAGGCCGATATGTTGAATGCAGCCAGAGCCAAGGTAGTTAAGCTAGCAGACTGTGAGCTTCTTATTTAAGCTATTCGCTTTTTATCAGAGTGGTATTATTATCATTTTACTTGCACTTTTTGGGAAACTCAGCCTCACAGATGAATCCTAGTCCCAGACTTCAAGGAAAAGACAGTGAAGATGACCAAAGAATTTACCCATAATCCATGACTGTGAAACTGAGCCGCAACATAATGATTTTCTCAGACGTCTAATAAAAAACTGACATTTACTTTTTGAAAAAGAGAGCAGTCATGTCTTCACAATGCACCCAAACCCCCAAAAATGTGCAAAGTCTACTTTCCCACCAAAGAAAACCAGCTCGCTCTAAGTGTAATCACACTGTTTGATATACTACAAACCATAGAGGCCTCTGTTGGAAATCCCCACAATTTCTGGTTTCGTTTTTCATACCCCAACTCTTCTTTCTCTACTCCACCCTCCACCCTTCACCACCTCCTGCTCCATTCCTCATCAGTCAACATTCACACGTATCCAAGCGCGCACATATGCACACTGTAAATGTGGCTCTCTTGCATTCGTCAAAGTGGGATGCGACGCTGATTAGCTTCCTGGCAGGAACGCTACCACCCACCCCCTGAGTCGAGGACGGGTTCCTCCTGGAGGACCCTAGAGTGGGTGGAGATCTGTAGCCGCTGCTGTTTGTTTGCACTGTGTCCTTATTTCCGTGAATTCTGCGCTGACAGGAAGCGTGGAGGGGAGACGGGACAATGGGCTATTGTGAGACCACGCTTTATGTCAGTACAGTCTAAAACAGGAAACCACACTAAGACGTACGCATGCATACACAAACTCAAAGTTGCCCTCACAAAGACTGTCATGTTCCATGTCCAGTTTTTAAGCGGGGACAGAATATTTTCTGAAGATGTAACAATCTTTGAGTCTTTAAGTAATTTCAAATTTCACCTGCATTCTGAACCAAACTAAACCTCAACCAAACAGCTACCTCTTAAGAGATGACAGAAAATGTCTTTCTATTCAGGAATTTCAAGATAACAACGAATATGAACCATACATACTGGTATACTTCTCCTTTGATATGGGAGGGTCTCTTATATTCTTTTTAGACGTGGCTATGTAACTAAAAGCTATTTTTTATGTCTCTATGGTCAAGCCTAATCTTCATTCATAGCTTGGTTGCTTACCTTTGAACACTGCATGTTGGAGCGTCACATCTTTGTAGTAATTCTGTTTAGCCAGCTGGAGAAACAATTAACTGAACGGTGCCACGAAGGCAGGGTTCAAAATGTTATCTTCCTGTTTCTGAACCAGAAAAAACAGAAGTTACATCAATCTTTAAAAAAAGAAGACAACCAAAAATACAAAATAACAACAGATAGAACCGTAACTTATTGTAGACTTTATTGTTGCGGAGCCTCAGCTCATTTACTGTTTGAAACAGGCTGATCTTTAAGGCCACCCTCCTCTTCTGGTTGGCTGTCTCATGCAAACAAAAGATTTGAACAGCAGGTGGGTGAGACTCCCGTGATCACAGAAAGAGTGTGTCTGACATGACTACATTATGGACGAAGGTCTAAACATGATGGACTCATACATTACTCCACATGAAAGAGGAGTCTTTACTGTTCATTTTCTTTTGGCCGATCCTTTTAGAGGTTGTCACCGTGGAGCCTATAGTGGATCATCTATCTTCAGCTCACCCTACATCCCCTCCTTCACTACATCCATGAATCTTCTCTGTGGTTTTCCACTTTTCCTCCTGCCTGGCTGCTCCTCTCCTTCACGCACATGTGTTCAATCTTGCTTTTGCTGAGTTTCATCCCTCTTCCCTCCACCATACCGCCAACCCTTCAGATTCTTCCACCTGCTCCTTACTCTCACTACTAATCACAATGTCATCTGAAAACATTATAGTCCTGACCTTGTCTGACAGCTTGTCCATCACCACTGTAAACAAGAAGTGACTCAGAGCCGATCCCTGATATAGTCCCACCCTCCATCTCTGCCTCCTTGTCCTCGTACGTGTTCTACACAACCCTCAAATACTTCTCTGCCAGCCTCCACAGTTCCTCTTTTGGCAACCTATTATCTGTTTTTTCTAGATCCACAAAGACAGTGAAACTTCTCCTTACATTTTCAATACTTCTCCATCAATACTCTCAATCTCACATCTGTCATGCCTTTTCTCAGCATGGAGCCACGCTGCTGCTCACTGATCATCATTTCTTAACCTACAACTTGTTCCAGTAATTGTATTGTTCTATGTTATGGCCAGTTAGCTTTACCATACCTCCACAGGTATATTAAGTTGACCAACAACCTTTCCACTCTTCATTCACTTCATAACTGCCCTCACTTCCTCCTCACTAGTCCTCTGCACTTCCTGGTTCATTAACTTTCCTCTACATGTCCTCTTCTTGCTTTCATTGTCTCCATTCATGAGCTACCTAGAGTACTCCTTCCACTTTTTCAACAGACTCCCTTTAGTTGTTACTATGTTTCCATCCTCCAACCTGCTGCACATCCTTCCCAGCTCATTCTTTGGGTCTAGGCAATGATTCAAGTCTTTATCCCCTTCTAATGTCCTCACAGAAAACTCACTACAAAACTTTTTCTTTGCCTTTGCCACCTCTGTGTTTACCATACACCGAGCCTCCCAGTACTCTTGTCTCCTCTTCAAACCAGGGAAATAGTGCTGATAATACATTGTTTTAAACTTTCCACACATCTTCCTTTATTCTGCTCAGTCACAGACATACACACAGATGGGTTTTTCCGACTGCCATGTCCAAATGTCAGGCTGTGACCACAGCAATGTCACCTTTCAGGTTATCGGGGAGAGCCGAGCCCTGAAGCTGGATGATGTGTGGCTTCACATAGACTCTCAAAAGAGTCAAAGGAAGGGGAAGATACAGGAGAAGGGCGGCTATTTACAGACCACAAATACATGCCAGAGTAACGCAGTTTTCTGTGCATGTGTGCATGTGTGTGTGTGTACATGCAGTTGAGTGTGGATTCTTTTGTCAAAGCCTGTGAATCTAAAGGTGTGACAACACAGACGCTTATATAAACTGTACTAAATGTTTACTCAGTTAATCCACTGGTCAGTGATGTACAAGGCCCCGATAGGAGATCAGAACAAAGGCTCATATGTCTTTGTGCTGTGAGAAATGTCAGTGTGTGACCTCTGTGGTCTTTGCATATGGATGATTGACCTAGAAGACTGAACCTGTGTGCGCTGCCTTCACTCACACACAAACACATCAGGCGTGCCTCTGATCTAAAGCATGAACAAAATCCCAGTCATGCTAACCAAAAACATGCTCCAGGAGTGTTTGGACAGATTGCTAAGTGGTTATCTAAGCTGGACTGCACCGGGTGCCGGCGTCTGTCTGCAACTCACTGTAATTATTTCTCAGTATGTTTGCCCTGGTGGCATTTAAATGACAACGTGTAAATGCAAGTGGTCAGGTTGCAAGTGTGAAAATAGCTGTTGATTGAGGTTTCTATTTCAATGTGATGAGGAAGAAAGGGGTTTTACTGCTTTCATGTGAGTAAGAGCGAGAGCTGTATTTTGTCACATTGGGGGTGATGGTTATTGCTTGGATTTAAATGTGAAAAATAACAGTATGTGATATTTTCAAGCTAACAAGTGGAAAAGCCTGTTGCTTCAAAATTAGTACAAATAGCTGCGTTGACATGATGATGACAGTTGTCGGTCTAATTTGATACCACAGCTGATTAGTGCTAAAGTCAGGAATTCTCCCAGAGACTGTTTTTAAAGGGTTTATGTAACCACCACAGCATGACCCATTGATTTATACGCTATCTTTCTGAAGTCTGCTGTTCTGGCATTTTGACTTGTTGTTTTTCTTTGGACAAGCAGGAAGCGTAGACCTCTAAGTTAACAGCTAATGCTAACTAGCCTGATTAGCAAGGTACATCCACAGACTGTAGACCTTATATGAAAAATATTTATATTTCACTTACTGCAAAAAATAAAATCTAGAGGGCCTAGAGACTGAACAGCGACCCAGTGGCACTAGGGGAAAATGTGCATTCTCGGACCATTTGCTGGAGGTTGACAGTAGCTGCAAGGTAAAACTGGTCAGCTGACCAATTAAGCTAGCAGCCCTTACTTGTTCCTTTCAACAACCTTAAATATTAGGAAGGAGACAGAAACAAGATCTCACAAGCAAAGCAGTTTTGGTGTAAGGCAGTAAACATGTATTTTTGTACTGTAGAGTCATCATGGGAGTGTGTGAGGATTCAGAGCCTGCTTCAAGTGGAACTGCCGATTTTCTCTTATGACTTCATTTTTAAGCTCTGGTGGCTGCCACTTGAATTCTTCACATATGCCTTTAAATGTAATTTGTTGCCACTAGGGATAATGCATGATGCTATAACACTGAGCACAGCAGCTGTTGCATTAAAAGGTCAAGCTAGTACTTGCAAGCATTGAGTAAAAGGGCATTTGTGAGCCAGGAGGACTTTCTGTAGGTGAAGGTGACTGTTACCAGTGTTGCACTGCTGTACTGAACAAATGGTAAATGGCCTGTATTTGTATAGCGCTTTACTAGTCCCCTAAGGACCCCAAAGCGCTTTACACATCCAGTCATCCACCCATTCACACACTGGTGATGGCAAGCTACATTGTAGCCACAGCCACCCTGGGGCGCACTGACAGAGACGAGGCTGCCGGACACTGGCGCCACCAGGCCCTCTGACCACCACCAGTAGGCAACGGGTCAAGTGTCTTGCCCAAGGACACAACGACCGAGACTGTCCAAGCCAGGGCTCAAACCGGCAACCTTCCGATTACAAGGCGAACTCCCAACTCTTGAGCCACGATTGCCCCAAGTTAAAAAGAGGTCCGTAAAGAGGTCAAAGAGCCGCTCTCCACCGTTTTAAAGCTGGAGCCAAGCGCAGTTGTGGGATGACTCTGTGAAGAATGGTAGACAGTTGCCGCTGATATTTTAGTTAGGACTACATTTCTTAATCAGCTCACAGAAACAACAGCGGATAAGAAGAAGTACGACTGTTACAGTGACTTTCAGTCTTTTCCCAGCTCAGCTCTGGTTTGGGGCCCTTTTCTTTTTCGCATCGTTTTCTTACCCTGCTTGTGTGATTGCCTGTCTCCTCATGGCCCACTGCCCAGCCACCACTGGGTAGCATTCCTCACCCTGAGCCAACTGGAAGAAAGGGGTCGAAGGGGGGGAGAGGAGAAGGACAAATCCAAGGAATGAGGGGAAGAACCACAGTAGGTCTTCTACTACGTTATATATCTGTGACCTCGCTGGAGAGGCGAGGAGCAATTTTTTCTGCTCTTTCCAGAGTTTTCACAGCGCCCACAGGTCATAAACCTTCCTCTTCAGCTCTTCTGTTTATAGTCACATCCACTCAGTCTCAGACAGCTGCTCACTCATTACAACACTCTCACTCATGCCACAAGAAACCCTCACAGTTTGACCATGCAGGGATCTACTAAAATACACATAGCATGCAAGGACCCATAGGGTTACTTTCTTTTTTTTCACAGTAGGGAATGAAATGCCATATCTTGAAGGTAACTTATGATGCCTGTGCTGCTGCTGAGGTGCAAAAATAAAGGATTTGCTGAGAAAGCAGACTGGACTCCACCCTGCCCTTCAGCTCTTATTTCTTCTGTGTGTGTGTTTGTGTGAGTTCTAAAACTTGTAGGAACTTGTGTGCACGGCAGTACAGAGGATTTTGTGTGTGTGTGTAGTGTGTGTATGTGTGTGGCAAGTTCTTTGGGAACTACTGGCAGATGGAGTAAGACTGTGGGCATAGAGAGATGGATAGAGAGCTTGGCACAGCCTGCAACCCAAGCCACACTGCAACAGAAGAGCCACGCATACAGTCCTCTCGCTTTCATTTCTCTCTCCCAGTGTTTTCACTGTACTGGTATTCCTCAGCGTGGATCGCCTTCTGTCTCGGCACACTGCAGTCAATGCATTCCTTCCTGTGATCCCACTGAAACCCCTTTTTAAAGTAATAAAAATCACACACTGAAGAAAACACAAAACAATCCAAGCCCTTGCAGCTAAAGTGTGTGAAATAAAATACTGTGACTGCAATACTCAAAAGAATCTAATAGGACTTAATATCTCGATTCCTATGATAAGTCAGGACTCTTTGTTGTAGACAGTGAGAATAGAGTACCATCACCACAGAATCTGAAGTCTGGAGGTTTGTGGCGTCCCCAGACAGACCATAGACCCTGTGTCATTTGCATCCCATAGTTATTTTCTTTATTTTAAATCCAGATGCAATTGATGCTTTGATGCAGTTGCTCATGGAAAGTAGTACCTCTTTAAAGGAAGACATTGTGCCAGTTTGCTGGTCTGTAGGATTCAGATGTGTTTCTCTCTGAGACGAACATGGCAGCATAGCTTAGGTTTCCACAATGTTCTTTATATAGATGAGACCAAAATGGATATATTTGGCCTTAATGCATGAAAACTCAACACAGCTGCAACTGTCTACCATAAACACTTCATGCCAACTGTCAAGCACGGTGGTGAAGAGGTGATAATTTGGACTTTGCAGCTACAGGACCTGAGCACCTTGCATTCACTGAACCAACCATGATCTCCTCCTAGAGTCAAATGTGAAGGTAATGTCCCAAAGAGTCAAGTTGTTGCCATGGCCGAGTGAAAGCCCAGAGCATAACCTGACTGAAATGCTGTGGAGTTACCTTATGAGAGGTGTGTTTAACCGAATCTCCACCAAACACAATGAACTTCTCAAGAAGAACAGACTAAAATTCTTCCACAACAATGTGAAACTGATAAATGTGACACAGAAAACTATCACAAGCTTCAACTTTCAACTTATTGATGCTAAAGGTTGTTCTACTGCAAGCTATGAAATCAATGTGTAAATTGCATAGTACCTTGGTATATTATGTAATCATTATTATGACATTTGTCATATTCTTGAACCTTTTTAAATCAGTAGCATAAATTTTACTGGATTGGTTTTATGACATGAAAGTTGCCCCCAAACCCATGCACCTGGGCGAAAGGAGCTATCCACTGAGGGAGCTTGGTTTTACAGAGCATATCCAATGCCTGCTGGGTAAATTTAAGGAGAATAAAATAACGGAGCAAATGCAAAAAAGGCACAAGATTTCCATTTGTGGGTTAGCAGGTACAGAACAAAAATCAAAGAAAGGAAACCTTCCTCAGATTATCTGCAGGTATACGAACCTGAAGAAGTCTTTTTTTTTTTTTTAAATCCACCACAAAATATAACATAGAAAATTCATGCAAAGTATTCTGCGTACATGCTGCTGCTCCACTGATTTTCCCTCCGAGTCACTGATGTCTAACACGAAAACAATGTCTTCATTGTAACTGTTTGACACTTCTTTCCAACTTTACTTTGGCAAGCTGATGAAAACTTAGTCCAGGGAGAGCTCTTCAATTGGCTTTTCAGAAGCACTTACATATGATTTGGGAAAGATACTGAGAGAAACAAAAATATCTGGTAGTCTTTAAAAAGTTGTATAATTAGATCAGTGGCTTTAGGCTGCAGTGGAAAATATTTGCAGCACAGTGTAATGACAGACAAAGAGGAGAAGGAACGGCTGGACCAGCACTCATAAAACACAGGCGCACAGTAAGCCAGAACTGAACGCAACCACACAGCTTAAGATAATTAGATAATGGAAAGGCACTTAATGGTCCTATCAGTGTTTTCCTTCTCACACCTCCTCCATAAAATGATTAATTTAGAATTCAGGAATGTATGTTCACTGTTTAGTCTTCAGCCTCTCCGGATTGTAACCCCTGACCCAACCAGATCACTAGAACGCCTCTGAAAACCATCAAGCATCTGCTTATCTAAACTATCCCTCGCCAAGGGACGCTCTCCTCATCATTCAATCTCCTTCCATCCTTAACCAGAACTCCACTAACAGGAGACTTCTTTTTCACCCGTGCAGACTCTAACAGGCCGGACAGGCATTTCCTCTGGGTGGGACCTGAGAGCAGAGACATTCTTGAGCCAGGCACCTCCACTTCCTGTCTCTGTTAACGCTGCTCTGAAAGACAAACTGTCTGGACCTGTGCTTATTTTACACTTTATTTGAGGCGGTTAAATAGAGCACAAAAGCAGATTGGCTTTAAATTGCAATATCACTGATGTTGAACGTAAACAAGAGTGAGACGTGCAAGCTCACAGTCGTAGAGAACGTGGAGAGAGCACAACATTGCTGTGAACACAACTAAATGATGCGAGACAGAAAACTGCAAACCATAAGATAACGATGCAATGCTGGAACATGAAAGCTAAATGAAGAATTTGAACCAATACATTTTTATGATTTCATTCATGAGGTTTAAAGTCAGCTATCACATTCCCCATCCTTCTCATTACTACTGTATCCCATTCCACTTTACCTCCCGCAGGCAAACTTCCATATCATATCTTTTATCTGAAATTCAAATTTCAGCTGTGGGAAAAAGTTAAGATAGACAATGAGACACTCAACTTCATGATCAAACTTGCATCTGGTATTGTTTGCACTATTTTAAGTGTAATGAGTCACAGCACAGCCATGGAGCCAAGAGATATCATTAGATCCTATCCCCCAGTCTGTTTACTCTCTCATGCTCCCCCCCACCCAGCTTAGATAGAAAGCTGTTGTAAATTTCTAAGCCTTCACTGCTTGCAAATGTTTTCCTTTGCGTGTGTGTGTGTGCATGCACACCACAGGGTGTTAAATAGAGTAGGTGCGAAAAAATTAACTAATGACCTCCTATGGCTCAACAGCTGCTCCAGAGTGTTGCTATTTGAGAGCTGGAGGCATTCAGAGAAGGAAGACGGGGGTTCTTTGTGGTTGCGAGTGTGGTGTGTTTGTGACAGCTGTCAAGTAAATGTAATTATTTATCCCTTCTTTACAAATGGCGATGGAATATAATTTGTAATGTGATATGAGCAGTTTTTAAAACTCCAGTCATTGGCCCCATTTCAAAAATGGCCGATTGTCATGTGTTAGGGTCTGTAATAGTTGCATACAGAATTTGACTGGTAAATCTGGAGCAGGTCCCATTGATGAGGCACTGAGTTAAAGCAAACAGAATTGAACGTTGTAGGAAAATAAAACCGCTTTCTAATTTTGTCATGCAGGCCTGCATCTAAAAGAAAATTGAGTAATATATGACAGATTAAAAAGTATAGAACTTACAGCAATTTAGTCATAGTAACAAAATGTAATTAGTATTTAACAAAATTGTTGTTTGAAACTTCAGTGAGGTATACGTATCATTCTATCTGTATGCCTGTGTTTGTGTTGCCATTGGAAATATGTCATCCAAAAAGGTTTATTTACCTTTTGATCAATAATTTGTTTCCTCCGTTTAATTCAGTTTGTTTCACTTATCAGCAATTTTTTAAATTCTTTTTGCGTAAAGTTAAAAACAAACCTCTTGTGTACTATAAAAACAATATAAATGTGCAAACCATTTCCTCACACTTATTCTACCCGCACCCTTTGAAACCAAAGTCTCGTTAGGTTTGGGTTACATTTGTGTGTTTCTGCTGCCCCCTAAAGGCTCACTCGGAACAAGACTCCTCCCCACGCCATATTAAAAACTTCCAACATCACCTTTATTTAACTCGCATTCAAAGACGAAGTTTGTAATTTGGAGAAACTGTTCATGTGGTGAACGACTAATAATATGACCGTGTTTAGAGATAACACAACAGGTCACTCCTCCACTTTGGTACTAGACAAAAAACAACTCTTCTCTTCACAGCTAACAGTGCGTTTGCAGAGTTCAGTTTATCAGTGCCGACTCATCAGTAGTGCTTTTCTCACTTTTTCTCACACAGGGAATGGAGAAGATCAATCTGCTCAGCGTATTCAAATCCAGGCCTGTGGGGAAGAACATAGCAGCCATGTTAAAGAGGAACCTGAAAAAAGGATGAGCAGCTCCTGTTTTGGAAATGAATAAAATACATTACCATATACAACAAACAAACCCACAGTTTCTACAACCATCTCACCGTCCGGGTGTCTCCAGGATCAGAGGGACGTTGTCCAGCCTGGGCTCATTGACAATTTCTTGAAAGGCAGAGATTCCAATGTGACCTTTACCGATATCTTCATGCCGATCCAGGTTACAGCCAAGTTTACCTTCAGGTTACACAGAAAGAATAAGGAAAGACAACTAGAGACTTGCATGTGTGATTTTTCTGTCTCTATGCCCTGGCTATACCTTTGGAGTCATTAAGATGAATGGCCTTGAGGTAGTGGAGCCCCACTTCTTGGTCAAACTCATCCAGCATGGCCTTCACGCCTCCCTCTGCAGCAAGGTCGTATCCTCCCAAGACGAGACATAAAACAACAATTGAGCACAGAAAGAAACTCTCAGGTCTTATGCCAGGTTGAATATTTTAAGGTATCACAGCCCTGTTGGACAGAAAACAAATTTGAGGTTAACAGGCTGCTATCAGGTTTCACTCACCTGCTGCAAATGCATGGCAGGTATCCAGACATACTCCTACTCTGGTCTGGTCTCGCACTCTGTCTATGATGCTCTTTAGCTCACAAAACTTGCCGCCCACCGTACTGCCTTGGCCACTCATGTTCTCTAACACTGACCACACAGAAAGCCCGGAGAGCGAGAGACAAAGAAAGAATAAAAAAGGTTTTTAATATGACACACTCATACATTTGTAATATTTCTCTGTCGTTATCTCTTCAAACAGAGTCTGAACGCAGCTTTTGCTGTTGTATTCTGCTGTACGGTTTACCCCAGGTGTCAACAAGTAAAAGGCCCAGGTACACTCTTGGTTGCGTCCATCACGCCACACAATGTGCTACCTATGCTCACATCTAAACCTATCAAACGCAGAACAGCTAACATGACATCATACCTTTGTACTGTGGGAGAAAGTTGGAGAGCGAGAGCACCCAGTCAATCAGCAGGGTCGAACCCCAGACTTTCTTGATGGGAGGTGACAGCTCCAACCACTGAAAGTTGCACTGGCATTTATGTCAAACTTTCGTTAACATTAAAATGTCAGGCAAAGTTCAAATGGCTTTGTATTTAACAGACGTGCCATGCAAACATCATTCCTGTTGATAGGCATCAAAATCCAGTCATCAGGCACTTCATTAGATATGCATCTAATTAGTCACATGGCAGCAACTCAATGCAGGGAGAATTAAAAAAAATTTAAGTGACCTGGAATGTCGCATGGTTGGGCTGGTCTAAATATTATAGAAACTGATGATTTTCTAGGATTTTCCCACTTCTATCGTTTACAGAGAACCATCCAAAAAAGAAAAAAAAAATATCAATTGGGTGGCAATTCCTTGTTGATGCCAGAAGTCAGAGGAAAATGGTAAGACTGCTCTGAGATGATAGACATGCAAAGGTAATTTAAATAACCACTTGTTACAACCATGATATGCAGAAGAGCACAAACACAAAACACATCAAATCTTGAAGTAGATGGGCTACAACAGCAGAAGACCAGAATGGGTCCCACTCTGAGCTAAGAGTAGAAAACTGAGGATACGGTTAAAATCAGCTCACCAAAACTACACAACAGGAGAGTGGAGAAACATTACTTGGTCTGATGAGTTTGGATGGTAGGGTCTGAATTTTCTTTATTGTTGGTACTGTACTCAAATGGTATTAAGGCAGTTCTAAAGGCAAAAGTGGGTCCAGCCCCACAGTAGCATGGATTATCTAATAAAGGTTTTACTGAGTGTATAGAATAACTATATATAAAGAGATTTAGTCCACTAACAGAAAGCTTAACAACATGAAGTTATATTTTGTGTAGGGATTCTTTGGATTCTTGTGTTAGAAAAACTCCGACCTGACTCTACTACCTCTATGCTACAAGCGCCGCCACAAACAGTCCTCTGGGTGATCACGTTTTTGTAGGCTTTGCTGGTGTGGAATGTGCTGCCTCCACTCTAAAGGTTTGCAGATTCAGTAGATTCCTTTTAAAAAGTCTGCAAAAGGCATATCTGTTTAGTCAAGCCTTTCGGTAATATGTATTCACCAGAGACCAGATGTATAACTGGAGTGTACACAAAAACGTACATACGCCTTTCCCTGCCCACCCACACAGGCTTGATGGAGCACTTTTGTGTATTAAGGCATAAATCACTGAGTTTTTGACAACTGGTTCTTTGCTACATTGTTTATCTCCCTTTTGTACTTTGGCTTAAAAACTCATCTTTTAGAAACGGGGAGGATAGGACATTTAGTAAGATTGACATGCACTGCTAATTGGTTTACAGTATGCCAGAGCAGCTACTGACCTTTACGGCAATGATTTATAGTCCTCTGCTGGACAGCACAGGATTTAGAACCAAATACAATAAAGAAGTGCTTTATGACATATGGTTTATAAAAGATGGATACAATCACTATGGCGTCATTAATTAGTAAAGTCTTGTTATGAAACCTCTGGCTGAGCTTTGTTGCTATGCTATTGGGTTCTTTCTGTTTTGAAAACCAGGTGAGCAAGTTCATACGGTAGTTACTTGCCACAGGCCCACACTAAGGTCTACCCAATTTTGTGCTCCTTCATATGCATTTTCTATAATATGAACTTCATGCTGTATTTAAATAAGACTTCAAACCAGCTATAAACCCACTGGTATAGTGCCTGCTGAGGTCAGAGATCAGAGTCAGATCCAGAAAAAGCTGGGAAAAACAGGATTTGTTTTGGTTCTTAGCCATGTGGGGCCATTCAGGTTTCACTGACAATTATGGCTAATACTTTTCTTTAGCCTGATCAGTGCTCTGTACAGTGGCAGTACAGATTAAACATTTATATAGTTTTATTGCTTTTTATGTTCAGTGCCGCCATCTTGGATTGCTAACTCAGGGCATGTTGGTCTGCTTCAATTTTCCAAGTGGGAAATCAGAGCTGAAGGGGCGTTCCACAAAAAAGTTTCGACTGGGAACTTGGAATTTTCAGTTGTCTTATTCGTGAAACCACAATTTCTGCAACCAGAGTTGCTGCCCCCTGTTGGTTATTAGAAAGAATGCACTGGCTTCACTTTTCAGACTGGGAACCTATGTCCATCTTTTAGATGGAGTCTATGAGTTTTATTATTACCTCTGGCAGTGTCTCTGCATATGGGTTTCATCAAAAAGGCAATGACTACAAGGTAGATACACACTGCTGGTTGTTTCAGGTGCTCTGGCGGCCCTCTGTACCTGTAACCACTGATGGTGTTTGCTGGTGAGCATAATTGATGGCGCTCGCAATCTTGTCCACACACTGCTCAGTGGTGATGGTACCCAGGGAGGAGCCGGGGTGGAAGTTATAGAGGCTGAGACCCAGGAGGTTGCAGCGGCTGAGCTCGTCCACCAGCATGGCCTGGCTCTTTTCAAACACATCTAGTTGAAAACATGGCATGCAGGTTAGACCAAAACGGAGAATAATTCTGCAAAGTATAATAAGAGATAACTAGGCATGAAAGGAATGGTAGACAATAATCAGTGTCTGACGGACCCTCTTTAGGAGATCCACAGTTCATCAGGTAGGAACCATGAGGCAAGATATGAGCTGGGTCAAACCCCTGTTGGGAACACAGCTCCTGAAACTTTGCTGCAGCTGTATGGTCCAATGCAGGCCTCTTCCACGATCGCTGGGAGCCCAGGAACAGGGCGAAACTGCTGCCGCCCATCTCTGTACAGGACTCCACGGCTTTCCATATCCCACCTGTGGACGTGACGTCACACAAGTGTAAGTAAGTGTGTTTATCTTAAAGGGTTCCAAGAAGACGACATTAGGCCCTACCTTGAATGCCAACATGAGCTCCAATGTACTTCTTAGTTGCGCGGATGTTCTTCCTGTGTCCTCTCTCCTCGGTGTCCTCGCCCTCCTTTACTCCTGCAGAGGCATCCTCGTTTTTCCTTTTCCTCGTTCCCCTTTTTCTCTGACTCATGCTATGAAGAGAAAGTTGTAAGCAGCCCTTACGAAATAAGCAATAAGTTGACTGTCAGAAGTTTATGGAGGTCAAATAGCCTGTTTTATGCATCCCTCCAGGCAGAAGCCAGCCAGTCAGAGGGCTTCCACGCAGCTGCTACAGGCTGGTCATTGGAGACGCTTCATGCTGAGCAGCAAAATGGCCGCCCGTCACCCGACTGACTCCACAGCGCTTTGAATTTAAATTCTTCTGCACATTAGGGTTTACACTATTATAACGGTAGTGCTCACGAACCAGTACGTTATTACGCGTGTATTTTCATTTTCTGACACTTTACTTGATTCTCCGCTCAGGCGTCGCTGTTCTTGTAGCCTCGACGAATGCCTCAAAAAGCTAGAAAAAAATCGCACTGAAGCACTTTAGCTAAGCTAGCTAGCACGCTAGCGTATCTTCATATGTGATTCCCGAGGTAAGTGGGTGAATTTTTTACTTTTCTCGGCGTTGCACTGGGATGTTGTTTGAATGCATGCGAGTGGGCTGCATCTTAATGGAATGCCATGCCACGGCGCTTGCAAACCAAGCTAGCGCCATTAACCTGGCTACTTGTAATTGCTGCTGTCACTGGATAATGCTACCTTAGCTTATCTGGCTAATGTTCGGTAGCATTAGCGCCGTTTTAGCTGTATTTTTGGCACTGCGTTAGCTGAGCTGGGTATTTGGCCCTCTTATGTGTTTGCTGTTCAAGAACGTTGTGTACACTTAATAGAGCAGTTACTGAACTTGCGTTGGTTTGAACTCGTTAATGTCTGCTGTGCACCGTGTCCACGTATTTTAGTCTGAACCCCTCCTTAACGTTAGCCTCGACGAAATATTTTATTAGCAGCAGCTGCTGAACTTGCCGCTTGTGTAAACCTGAAGGGGCGAGGATGAATGTGTCTGACTATTTCAGCTAAAGCGGATTTATTCACCCGTGTCTTCGGTTTTTGAATATGCCTTTCCATTTAAGCTCAAAACTCAAACCTTTTTGTGCTGTGGGGCTAGCTGCCGAATGCTGGTGAGCTTGGAATAACGTTGACAGGTATGTCACGCATAAGCTGCTGGATAAGGTTTACTATACTGCAGATCTGACAGATTGAAATAACATCGTGATGATGTCTGGCTTTCTGATACTTTTGGCCTGAGATCATAAATGCTTCAAGGACGATGACAAGTCGCTGTCCCCAAATGTAGGAATCCTGCTTTATGGAAGTGTTAACGACACGAAGCAAAAACGAAACCAACATAAGACCGAGGCAGCCGGAGCATACCAGATTGCTTGGGTTTTGCTTTAAACGAGCCCCTTTAAAGGAGAAAACTAACGACTTGTGTTTTAACGTGCTAACATGAACCCAGACATGCTAATGTTGCGGTTATTGCCATATTGTAATGCATACATGATTTACATTTTGCGCATTTACGGGCGCTTCCCTGGTTCCGCTCTAATAGAAATGAATGACATTTCTATCACCCTGTTAAATAAACAGTATAAACCATTCGTTTCTTTTAAAAATCGTAGTATAGCTCAGCTGTTCCATCTTCAAACTGAAAAATCTAACAATACCATGTTTAGCTTGTCCCTGACATCCATCCTGCTCTAGGGATCATAGAGGAGCTATGGGGAATCCTAATGACAATGCACTCTTTGCTGTAGCTGAAATCTGCTTTTTTTATTATTCTTATTTTATTTATTTAAAGCCAGTAAAGAGTATGATTCTGGGTTTGTAACTGCCAGCACACTGTCTCAAAAACAAATCTAGATTTCAAACTTTCAGTTTATCTGTTATGGGTTCCTGGATATGTAGGTCCAGTCAATCAAGCTTAACTGATTGGACCTACAGGACCTAAAGGTCCATTTATCCAATTGTCCAGTGGAAGTGTAGTGACAGAGATTGTGTCTGATATGGAGTTAGAATTAAATGTTTTCTTTTTTTTTTCCCTTGAATAAATTTGGTTTACAGGAAAAATCTAGAAAATATGAAAACAAACTGTTGCTTGTTCTAATATAGTTGATACAAAATTACAATTTTGAATAGCCTGCTATTTTTTCTACAGAAGAAAGGAGCATCAGGACAGGAGCAGTAGTTCATGGAAGACAAGAAAAGGAAAAAAGACGAAAAAAGGAAAAGGGAAGCCTCTCAGAAGGTGAGATTTCATGTCCTCTAGGACAGATATTCTCAAATTCAAATGAACGTTTGTATCTTGACACAGTATGCAGGCAGTAAAATATGTGCACATTCACCCATATCATTTAAAATGGCAGTTCTGCATGGATATATGTATGGTTCTATTAAAGTGACTTCAGTGTGCTCCCTTATCTCAGGTGGACACATTTGAACTGTCACATTAAGTCAGTGGGTTCAACAACAGCATTTAGTTTGGATTTTGAATTTTTGATCTTACATTATGCCATTTCAGATTTTTGGTATACACGTATATACAATTTAACTATGTTTGACAAGATACCTGATTCATGATCTTGGCTAATTTGGGCTTCCTGAAGCTATGGAGTTGCAGTCAACACTGCAGCTGTTGAACTTGTTGCAATGAAATCTCTTGTCCTTAAATGTCCTTAGATGTTACATTAATTTTGTGAGGACTAAATGTTGACAGATTATGTGAATAGTGAAAGACTAATAATATAAAAAAAAACCGTTTCCTTTCTTTGTCTGGCTCAAAAAGAAACAAAAAACAAACTAAATTTTAACACGACTTTCTGCTTCTCTTCATTTTAGGTTGCAGAGCAAAAAAACAAAGGTAAGCAGCACAGTGATGTATTTTTATGGAGTTTGATATAAATATTAGTTTGCTCCTAAATCTTTTTATGTCTAAAAAGATTGTGATGGCATCACAGTCACAGTAACATTATTTCTCTAGCTTAATAATGTGTTGGACAACACTTGATGCATTTTTTTAATTTTTAAACGAGAGCACATTCATCTGCATCAGCGATTTCTTTGTTTTATAGTCCAGTTTGTTATCCATTTCTGGCAAATGCTTGATTAGAGGTTACATTTGAAGTAAATAAAACTTGCATTCTTAAAATGCACCTGCTTAAACAAATATCTCTCTCACCTCCTTGCACTTCTTGTAGTGCCAGACTTGACTAAGCCGGCTTCTGCCCAGTCTTCTGCTACCCAGAGCAGCTCTGCCTCCCCCAGCCCTGGACCCACCCCCTCTGCCTCCCCATCTCCAGCCACCTCAGGCCCTGGCAGTGCTGCCACCCCATCACAGGGCGGCAACAATGCCAAGCGCCTGGCAGTGGCCAACGGACAGCCCACCTCCACCACCAGTTCTTCCTCCACCGCTGGCGGCTCCAGTGTTGCTGGAAACAGCAGTGCAAGTAGCGGAGGCGGAGCTCAGGCGCCTCAGCAGCCACCGCGCTACATGCCGAGAGAAGTGCCGCCACGATTCCGCTGCCAGCAGGACCATAAAGTGCTACTGAAGAGGGGTCAGCCGCCACTGTCCTCCATGCTGCTGGGAGGGGGGGTGGGAGGAGATGGCCCCAATGCAAACATGGCTGCTGTTTCAGGTAAGTGTTAACAATGCTGTTGGTCACAAGTATTAAAGCGGGTTTGTCAACTAATCACAGGGTGGTGTTTTTGGTGTAGAGTCTCCTGTCTGCTTGCTAAAGAGTAATTTGAAAAAGGAGTTCCTCACGATGGCAGGCAAGCATTGAAGGCCTGCAACCTGTGATGTGTTTGTGAAATAGAGGCTATTGTCACACATTAATTCTGGGAAATGTCAGGAAAATCAAGTTAATGCATAATCTAGATGGTTTTCTCACATAGCAGAAAACAGGAGATGGGTGATTAAACCAGTATTGTTTGTATTATTAGTCAAGGGTGCTACCTTGGCCATGTGTGAACAGAGCAGAGAAGATGTCTGCTTCCTCACTGTGAATTCTCAGAATTGTTTCCTGTCTGATGTGACTGACTCAAACATTTGGAGCAAATGTAAACATTTGAAGCTCCACCTGGTGTGTCTCTGCATGTTTGGAAACCGCTGTTGTAAAGCACTGTCTGATCCGCAAGCGTTACATAGCTCTGTCAAAGCACAGGTCATTTACTGCATTATTTAATGTTTTTTGTTCTTTTTTTGTTTTGTTTTTTTAACTGATGAAGAGTCTAAAGTTGCTCTTTTGTGGGATTTACTTTTACAGATTCCGGCACAGCAGCCTCCTCATTGGCTCTCACCTCATCATCAGTTGCTGCTTCTACTACTACTTCTAATTATGCAAATTCCATGTGGGTGGCAAGCTCAGGCAGCCAGGCCTCCTCTCAGGGCAGGGAGAAGGTGATTGTTGATGGCAATGACCTAGAGGAGTGGCCTAGTATTGCTGGCAGTGATGGAGGGAGCAGCGGCAACAACGGAATGCCTGTGAATAGCATTAGTGCCTCTGGCAACCAATCCTCACCCACTTCCTCGTTCTCTTTGCCCAATGAATGTATGCAGTCGTCCAGCAGTTCAGCGTGGGTGACGGCTGCCTCCCAGGGTCATCTTGGAGGAGGTATTGCAGTAACTGCAGCTGGGCCTCTGCTACAACAGTCCTCCTCACTTTCCAAAGCCCCCGCTGTGCCAGGGAGCCATGATGCCAGTGGCTCCGTTGATGGCAGCAGTGGGATTCCAGGTGCCAACTTCAATCCAAATGCCAACCCTTCAGCCTGGCCTGCACTGGTGCAGCAGGATGGCCCCGCTGCTGTAGGTGAAGGAGGTCAGTCTTCCTTTCACCATCAGGGCCCTGGCGGGTCTGCCAACAACTCTGCTTCCCTAGGGGCAGCCGGTGTCCTGGGGGGTCACCCATCTTTATCTGTGAATCAATCAAACACCCATCAGCACCAACTTCACCAAATGCCATCCAGAGACAGAGAAATGGGTGGAGGGAATTGGGATAGTAAATCAGCGGGACCAAAAATTGCGGGGGGAGAAGGGATAGGGGGAGGAATGGACCATGGTGCGGGAGGAAGTGGGATGAGTGAAGAGCACAGCCTTGTCTCCTCATGGAGAGGCCAGCCTTCTTACCCTGCAGCTAACTCCAAAAAGGGTGCCTCAAGGACTGATGGTTGGGAGAGTGGAGGAACTTGCACGGGGGTATTTGGAGCTGCAGAAGGGGATAATGGGACTTCAGGTTGGGGTTATCCAAGTTCCACAAGTGGGGTTAATGTTTGGGGTAGTGCTGGAAATGGGGGCAACATGACTCAAACCTCTGGGGTATCTCAGGGAGGGTGGGGGTTATCGGGAGATGGTGGTGAAAGAGGGATTTCTGGTAGTGAGTGGGGTGGAAACTCTGGTGGGGTTGGTGGACCGAATCCAGGAGGTGAGGGAATGAGTGGAGCCTGCAGCAGTAACAGCAGCAGTAGTGGAGGCAGCACAGCAGGGAACCCGCCCACTGCTTCCTCCTCTTCCTCAACAGCCACCACTACTACCAGAGCCTGGGACAATCAGAAAGGAGAGAGTGAAACGGGAGAATGGGGTGAGGGTGTAGGAGGACAAGGAGGATCGTCGTCCAGTGGTGGAAATTCTAGAAGTGGGGGCGCGCCTAATAGCAGCCGACCACGTCGGCAGGCAGTTGATGCAGAAGCTGCCTTACAGAGCCTGCTAAATCGCTCTGATCTGGATCCTCGGGTCCTGTCTAACACAGGCTGGGGCCAGACACAGATCCGCCAAAACACAGAATGGAACATTGATAAACATGCAGGACAGAGTAAAGGTGGATCCTCATCAGCTACATCAAAACATCCACCTTCTCTCGGTGGTCCTTCTCAATATTCTAGTGGACCTAGGACCTTAAGCACTGATTCTGTGACTCCAGGGGTCAGCCCTTCCCTGGTTCCATCCACTGGGTCCTCTGGTGAGGGCTGGGAGAGCAGCAGCAACAGTAGCAGTAGTGGGGCTTCTTTGTCTGGGAGAGCCCCACCACCTATCGGCCCCAACATGAGAAATATTGGCGTATCACAATCTGGGCCAGTGACTCCAACTGGACCTGTTATAGGGTCAGGGGTAGTGCCAGGCCCTAGCCAACAGGGGAAAGCTACAGGCTGGGGTGGAGGAGGGATGGGGGCTGGGGATTGCCAGGAAGCCACAGGTTGGGGTAGTGATGAATACAGAGGCAATAGTAGAGGAGAAAAAGGAGGATGGGGTGATCTTGGGAAACAAAGTGACTCTGTGACTGGATGCTGGGGAAGAAGTCAGGATGAAAAAGGGACAGGAGGGTGGAAAGACATGGGTGGGAATGGAGGGGGTGGGTGGGGATCAGAACAGAAGGCTGGGGTAGGTAAGAATTGGGGAGAGCAAGACTCCAAATTAAACAGTGGTGGAGGAGGGTGGGGAGATGAGAGGAAGAATGGAGGAGGGCACTCAGGTGGGGATTTAGGTGTGGGTGGGTGGGGAGACTGGGGTGAAAGTGCTCCCCGGAGGACCTGGGGGGCAGGGGGTACAGGTGGTGGAGGAAGTGGAGGAGGGGGTATTGGTGTTGTTGGAGGCATGGGGTCCAAACCCCAACAAAGTTGGAGTGGAGGAAACAAAATGCACCAGATGCCAAACAGCCAGTCGGGCTCCATCACAGGCCCACAGGCACAACTGCAACAGCAACAATCACAGCATCCACAGCTGCACCAAGCAATGGACCAAGGGGCTATGCAAGGGGGTGGGGGGAGGAAACTCATCTCTCAAGCCCAGAATCAGAACCAAAGCTCAGGCTGGACTTCAGGGCCCATCCCTGGTGTCCCTGGAGGAGATGGAAGTGGATCTGAACCAAGCGGCTGGGAGGAACCCTCGCCGCAGTCCATAAGCCGGAAGAATGAAGTAGATGATGGAACATCAGCATGGGGAGACCCAGATCATTACAAACCGGTCAACCTGTGGGATAAGAACAGTGGTCATGCAGTCCAGGGCCAGGCCCAGGGCCCGGCCCAGGCCCAGCAGCAGCAACAGCAGCAACAGCAGCAGCAACAGCAACAGCAGGGACCTCCAGTGCAGCAGCAGCCCAGCAGGCAGACTGCAGCACTTGGAGGTAACAGAGACTTCAACACTGGACCTGGGAAGTCTTCCGCTATGGGTAAGTTATTAGGAATTTAATTTAACTAACCAGGGTGTAATCATAAGTTCCATAACTCAACCCATACAAATCCACAACAATACCTGATAATTTTTTTTTTTTATCAATTTCTTGTTCCAGTTCGTCTCCCTGTTCACCTCTGTTAATTTCTTTTATCTGACTGTTTGCATTTCCGCCATCATGTCAAAGTGTACTCAAAGAGCAGTGATAAACTTATGGAGGAAACTGATCTGTCCTAGATATTGAGAATCATTGCTGGTAATCATAGCTGGCCTCAGATTCCAAACAGGACTTTTTAGTGGTATAGTTATAGTTTTCAAACCTGAATGCAACCTGCCGCATGCTTATCATTTCTGTCACTGTTTATTATTTGTGCATTTTGAATTAGTCTCCCTCAGGGTCAGACTCAAGTCTGCGTAAAGACATTACTCACTGAACGTGCTGCGCAAAAAAACAATGCGAAATTCAGAATTCTACGGATCAGAACCAGCCAAATAACCTGTATACACACCAAGCGCGTTGCATTTTTGTAGAATTCTTTTTTTAAAGACTGAAATAAAAAATGAGGTTGACATGAAGTGATGAAGAGCTGGTCCTGATGTTTATAAACAAGAAAATGAAGAAACAAATTCTTGGTTCATCCAGTTCTCACAGGAAGGCAGGAGTAGGGAGAATTTCATGGTTTGATCCAGGAGTTGAAGATGTATCACGGCTTTCTTACGTATGAAAGGATGTCATAGGCGAGTTTGAACACTTCTTGGCAGAGTTGGGAACACAATTTCAGAGAGCCGAGTGTGTTTAGCTGTGTGTCTGAGGTAAAATGGTATCATTTTATTATTTCCATATAGGGCTGCTCAATTAATCACGATTACGATCTGGGCTTTCAACGATCATTAAAAATGACTGAGCCGATTATTAGCCCCTCCCTCATTTATCCGCGACACCTTAAAGGCCGGTCCGTGAAAATATTGTCGGGCATAAACCATCCGTGGCGCAAAAAAGGTTGGAGACCGCTGATTAAGAGGACCTGAGGGAAGCTCGGAAAGCTAAGCAGAAGTTATTTGGAGAGTGACTGCCGTTGGTTGAAAAGAGAGGTAAAAAAAAAAAAAAAGCTTCAGTGGTGTTGCACACTATTTTATATTATTTTTTTAAAGTCATTGTTAACCCTTTAAAGCCGGTCAGAGCAGCACGCTCCGTTTTGCGTAACTATTTTTAAATCCCTGTAGAACCTGAACCGCGTAAGCTAGCGCAATAATTTGTTTTGCATATGAAACCGGAGGAGTTGTACTTACATCTTATGCCATCAGCTTGTCCTCGGTCACGGTTTCCTTCCACATAAAGCTTTGCAAAAATTGCATAAAAAGCGCTTGCAGGAACAAAAATATAATATTCCAGAAACACGCTTTGCCGTTCCTATCAGCTGTTCGTAACACTTCCCACAGTGAAATGATGCACATGCTGTTTTCTTTGCAAATTTGCATCATAGGATTGTTTTTTGTTTTTCCTGCAGTATATAAAAATTGCTGTATCTCCAAAATAAAACTATGAAGACACTCAAAATAAATTTCCTGTTGTTGTAAACAATTTTTTGCAACTTTATTGTTTTTAAAGTTTTGAGGGATAAGCCTCTTAAATTTCTCCAAGTAGAAATATATGTAAACAAAACAAAAGCGATTTTCAATTTTTTTTGTAGTTTATTGCACTTTTTTGCAATTTATGTAATTACTATGGACTTAATGCATACATATTATTAAAATATGGGCTATAACAGTTGTATTGATGTATAGCAACTTGAAATGCTCCCACAAATGGCACTACAGCATGTAAAAAAAAAAAATATATATATAAGCTCTGGTGGACTTGGTTCTATAGTAGGTCTTAAAGGGTTAAATAAATATTGTCAAATAATCGTGATCTCAATTTCAGTGAAAATAATCGTGATTATCATTTTTGCCATAATCGAGCAGCCCTATTTCCATATCAGTGAAAATACACAATTGTTGTGATTGGCTGCATTAAGAATGGGCGAGCCTGAAAAATATTTTTAATGCAGAAAAATATTCATATAGATTTTACGCACCCGGTGTGAAAAAGCCTTTAATCTGAGGAAATGCATTTGGCACAAACCACTTTAACTTTAGTTTGTGTCTTTGTACACTGGCACACGTGCATACCAGTCATCATTGTTGATCACCACCCACTCGACTCACCAGATTTTTGTTCCCTTTGACTTTTATCTTTCCCCAAATTTAAATTGAATGGTGACCATTTTGTATACACTGGAGGATTTTAAACTCTCAAGTGGTTCACAAGCAGGGTTTCTGTGCAGGAAGTGTTGCCTTGTTGCAGTCTTGAAGTGGAGGTCAGACCACTTTAGATCAGATAAAGCCGATACAGTTAATCTGAATGCATTGTTTTCACTTTAGATGAGTGATGAAACATTTCTTCCTTTGAAAGCATTGTGTCTAGGTGAACTAGATCAGGTATTGTTGGTTGTTTTTTTGTTTTGTTTTTTGTTTTTGTTTTGTTTTTGTTGTCTTTTTTATAGCCAGAGTTGCTGAACTCGTTCACACCTTATACATTGTTACACATTGTAATGTGAAAATGAGAAAGGTCTGATTTGTGCTATGATTTATTTTTTTATCTTTTTTGGAATAAAAGTGATCCCATTGGTTAGTAAGATTTTCTTGTGGTTAAACACAAGGATATTATGTTAAATGTACTGAAATCAAAACAAAACAGTTTTCTGTATAATTGCTTTGTATAAATTGATATTTGTTCATTGCTTAAACAGCAATTTGAAGAAGCTGAAGTTTGCCACCAAAAATCACTGTTTGAATGAAGTGAACAAATCAGAAATCCACTGTTGAATGTGCAGTTTTAATGGGACAGCTAGAGCAACTGTTATATAGGTCATCACTGAAGTTTAGTGTTATAAGATAGCAGCTCAGCCATGGGAAAGTAGTCAACCAAGCAGCAGCTTGACGTTTTTGCAGTCGTGACTGTGGAACCACAGTAGCAGTGAAGCGTCATTGCTGACTGATAGCGGAAGCCAGTATGGTTGCAGACAAAACACTTTGATTTTTGGATCAGTGAGCCAGACCACATGAAGCCATGAACTGTTCAAAGAAGTGTCCTTTGTGTAGACTCTTATTTTTTTACTTCCCCTGTAAAAACAAACAAATAAACATTGATTAAAAGAAGCCTCTTTCTTGTTTCTCACCTTAACCATGCCCATGTGTATCTGCAGGTCCATCAGGCTGGGGGAGCACTTCCCCAACTAGTCCTACAGTAGACAATGGCACAGCAGCTTGGGGGAAGCCTAGTGATGCTCCGACTGGTTGGGGAGACCCTGATGATGCTGGAGGAAAGACAACATGCTGGGGAAACCCTTCTTCAAATCCCATCAAATCTGGTCAGAAAATCAGTTTTAAACGAAACCACGTCTTTGAAACGAATCGCAAGTGTTAGTCATACAGTCTGATTTTGAGGTTTGCATTGGTTGTACCGGGTTTTGTTATGATGCATGATGCAGTAGACACACAACTAAAGTGTTTGTATTTATATAAATGTCATTTTCTAATGGCTTTAATCATAATCTGATAATGGCTTGTAACTTTTATTCTGCAGGTTCAAAGACTATGCAAGATGGCTGGGGGAACAAAGAGAGCCCTGTGGCAGCATCACGTAACCCAAGCTGGGAGGATGAGGAGGAAGGTGGCGGCATGTGGAATAGTACTGGCTCCCAGGGAAGTGGGTCATCTTGGGGACAGGGAAGCAATGGTGGCTGGGGTCAGAGCCACAGTGGGAAGAAGCCCAGCAGTAAGGTGGGTTACTGTTGGGGAAAATTGATCTCTGTAAAGGAAAAATCAATTATTAAGTGGAAGGACAGATGTCCTTAACAGGTTCTGTTTTATTAAAAAAAAAACAATTAAATTATTTGAAGTAATTTCATGAGTTTTTTTTTTTTTTAATATATTTATTTAGCCATCATTTAGTCTTGTCAACATTCCTTAGGAGAGATAAAATAAATGGTAAATGGCCTGTATTTGTATAGCCCTTTACTTAGTCCTTATGGACCACAAAGCACTTTACACTACATTCAGTCATCCACCCATTCACACACTGGTGATGGCAAGCTACATTGTAGCCACAGCTGCCCTGGGGCGCACTGACAGAGGCGAGTAAACATACTTACGTGAATTAGTCCCACAATTGGAATGCTTTTATTGTGAATTCTTATAACAAAAAAAATCTTTAAAGTCATTTCCTTTGCTCTCCTTGTATTTGTCTCTTAGGGCCAATTGAAAGCTGGTGGAGGAGAGTCATGGATGGGCCCCATTAACAGACAGTTCTCTAACATGGGGTTGATGGTAAGATAGAAACGTTCTTACTTCTTGTTGTGGTAGGAATTCATACTAAAAATTAACATAAATTACATTTGACACGTTATAGTGTTCTGTGCAGTGAGTGTTAAAAGCAGTGCTCATGATGGTGAAATTGGGTTTCTTTGTTGGACAGAATGATGATCCCAGTGGCCCAAACATTGACCCAACTTCAGGTTCTATCCAGGAGAAGAAAATAGAGATGGATAAAAGAGGCATGGGAATGACTGATTACAATGGAGACATGAGGAAGGGAGGAAGAGGAGGAGGTGTGGGGGTGTCTTATCGTCCTCCTGGTTCCAAAGAGGCAGCACCTGGGGATGCTGGGGCTTATTATGACAAGGTGATGCCTCATTACCATGTCTTTGTATCTCGTGTCTTTCATGTCTAGATAACATGTTGTCTTTTATCATAATTTTTTCCTCTTGTGATTCTACCTTTTCTTCCTGCCTGTTCCATTTGCCTCATTTCTCCTTTCCTCAAACTTCCCCTACACCATAATATACCACCAAAACTGGTCTTCCACTGGCTGTCACTGTGACAGACATTGCCTTTGATCAATCAGGATGGGTGCCTTGGGGAGGAGGGTCCTTGCTCTCTGTACTCTCCACCCTCTGTCTACAAGCCCCATTCCCTCTTCAACCACTCTATCCCCTTTAGACAAGTAAGATAATCACTCCTTTTGTTTCTGCCCTAATGTCTTTAAAGTCCTTGTATAAATCTTCTGTTTTCATTAGATGTTCATAAATATGAAAAGTTTTACATCCACCTTCTGTCACATTCGGCTTAATTTTTTAAGATTTTCACATACTCCATCCTCCACTGTAGGTCATCTGACATTTAATTTTCTGTGTTTGATCGCAGGCTGGTCACAATATCTTTGGCAGTAGTGGAGGAATGGCTCAGTCCAGACATCAGCCAAGTATCCCGCAGATAAACCAGTCACCAGGGATACGAGCGCAAGTGCCTCATCAGTTCCTGTCACCTCAGGTATTAAAAATTTTTTTTTATTTAATAGATTTAAATTTAAATGACAGAAAAGTTCCTGTTTTTCCACTATCTACGATAAAAGTTTATTATTATTGTTTTAAATATTGGATAGTCTTGGCAATGAGCTACCAGAACTTATTCTGTAAGTTTTCACATTTATTATTTAGAAAAACTGAGACCTGTTTTTGAAATTGTACTTCATCTTCTTATATTAAGACATTTCAGGCACTAAATGTTTACTTAAATGTCTTTACTCTATTAGAAAGGGGAGAGTAACTGATCTAGCCCACTTGAAGATCAAAGTGGGCTATGTGGTGTAAATTTAGTTTGACATCTGCGTCATACATTAAACCATTCTCATTTTGTGCCATGTTGTTTTTATTGTTTATATCGGATGTAGCTGATACAAATGCAGAATGATTTCAACTTGGAAACTGTAAAGGCTGTACTTTTCTTTGTAAGCCAGATTTGCCTTGTAGCTGGTGTTATGTAACAAAATACTCATATTCTAGAGCCCTGCATTTTCTGGCATTGCTCAGTTTAGTACGGTTAGAATACATACATACATACATGGATACATACATTACTTATGTAATTACTTAATGAGTCTTAAGTAAAAAGTAATATGCTAATGTAGCATACATCATTCCTCATGTTCATAGATCTGCTGATCTGTCTGTAGACTTGGTTGGTGTCCAGTCATCTCTCATTTTTTACAATAAGCAACTCTTGCTTAACATTCTCATTTAAGTGAAAGCGATCAAAAGCCTTGTAACACCCTGCACTTAGCGAGACTATAAGAGTTAGTAAATGGTTAATATTTTAATATGGCCATACATTACAATTTCTTTTAAAAGTTAGAAATATTATGTATGTAGTCAGTTTTAGTTTTTACCAAAAAAAAAAAAAAATCAGTGTTTCAGACTGGAAAAGATTTCATGAAGCTTTCAGTCAGTGCATCTCTGTCACCAACTGATGAGACCATGTAAAGGGATTGAATGTTGATCAGGAAGAAGCTAATGTACTTGCTTATAGTTACAGGAAAGCAAAATGTTTCTTTGGTAACAGGTGTGCCCGTCTGCTGTCTGTCTCTAGGTGCCAGGCTCTGTGCTGAAGCAGATGCCCCCTCCCAGTGGAAACATGGGGGGAGTTGGTGGTGTGGGAGGGGTGGCAGGAGTTGGGGGAGGTGTGTTCCCTCCGCAGCTGTCCCCCCAGCATATTGCAATGCTCAGCAGCATCTACCCACCCCACATCCAGTTTCAGCTGGTGAGAAGCAGCATTATATGTCTCTGAAGGCTACTGCAGGGCTCCAGCACACATCTGCTAAGGGCATAGGCAAGGCTGTACGCAGCCACTGGAGAATCTGATCTGTACTTTTCGTACACCACCGTTACCAAGGCGTCATTCCCTCTGATTGTTACTTTCTCATATGTGTGACTAATTTTCATGCATAATTTGTGTGACACAGTCAGCATATATATGAAATTATGTAGCCAAATAGCTAGAAGGAAATTAATTTTTTTTTGTTATTTTTTTGTTTTTTGTTTTTTTTTGTAAAATCCATTCAAATACTTTTGCAGTGTGAAGGATGCAAAACAAAATGTGACCTAAAACTGGTCTTGAAGCAAACTTTTTCTCTTTTTTTTCTGGCTTGTACAGTGAACTTCCAAAAATATTGCTCTTAATTCTTTTTTCTTTATGTTGCGATCTCACGTCCTTTTGCATCTTTTTTAATGTCCATTCAGGCTTGTCAGCTCCTCCTCCAACAGCAGCAGCAGCCGCAACAACAACAGCAGCAGCAGCAGCAGCTACTGCAAAACCAGAGGAAGTTCACACCAAACACACGTCAGCAGACTGACCCTCAGCAGGTATATATACACACACACACACACACACACACACACACACACACTTCTCTCTTCTTGTTTTTTGTTTTTGTTTTTTACTTCCACCTCTTCAATGATTGTTCTTGTTTTTTGTTATATCATCTCAGCTGGCCAGGATTATGGCGGTGCTCCAGCAGCAGAGGCAGGTCGGGGGGTTAAGCAGCAGCTCCAAACTATCCCCCTCCCACCATGGTGGAGGAGGGGGTCCTAAACTGCCTGTGGCTGATCCCATGTCCCACCCAGGCCTGGCACCATCTGTGGCTGACCTGCACCAAAAAAATCTAGGACCATACTCTGGTAAACAATTACTTTTTAAATAAAAAAATGTCCTAAAACTGTTGTTTCAACAATGAAACTGAAACATTTTTTAATTTTGAAATTAACTGAATGTAGTGTAGGTTGGTTTTTTTTGTTTTTTGTTTTATGGCAGCTGTGGATTCACTTTACTACATATGTGTTAAAACAAAATAACCTTTGTAATATTTCTCTTCAGGGTTTGGATCTGGGGTGAACCTTACAGGTCTGGACCTGGGTGGCTCTGTGGTGGGGGGGCCTGGAGCCATGAAGGACCTAGGGGGTCAGCAGTCCCGTTTCAAGTGGATGATGGAGGGAAACTGTTCTCCAGACACTTCCTCATCTGAGAATGCGTTTCATAAAAATGGTGAGATTATAACTTTTTTTGAAAGTAATTTCATAGTGCAGGCAGAAAGGGTTAAGATTAGCTGTGAAGTCGCATCTTACTGTGATCGCTCTCTTCCTACCTACCAGGTCCTGTCACCCCCATAAAGATGCCAGGGGGCTCACCATATGCGCAGTATGACATGATGGTTGGAGAAGGGCTGAGTGACAGTTGGCATCGCACCCCTGGCAACAAGATGTGTGCCAAGCCTGCCTCCACACCAAGCTGGCCCCCTGGTTAGTGACTACCTTAAATCAAGATGATGATTATCAAATTTGTGCACTATATGTAACGAGGACGTGAAACACAACATGTATTACCTCTAATTTTAATCATAGACACCTGCTTTAAAAAAAAAGCTGTCATACATTATCAGTCTATGAAACTAGATTTAAAAATTCAGTGTTTTAAGTTAGTTGTTAGAGCAAATCTTGACATCAGTGACATCACTGTGTTGGTTGGTTGCTGTTAATAGCCCACCATTGGTTTATGTCAGCTAAACAGTGACAGAACCATTAACCCAGTGGAAAACAAGGAAACCAAAACTAAAAAGTACTTTAAGGGGGTCACTTCAGTACAGCAATGAGTTTTTCTCTTTTCTCTTAAGTGGTTCTTTGTTGATGCCAGCTGAGCTGAAATGGGAGAATCTACCCATTAGCCATCATGCTAGAGTTTATAGAGCACTTTATAAATGAGGACTGTGTGCAGAAAAGGGTGGCTCAGACTAACAAGCTGAAGTCTAAGGCTGGCCCCTCTGTTTAATTTTGCCTTGTTAGGTGTACAGATTGTCCCACCTGGCCAGCTAACACAAGAATTAGCTGTGCGCTGTAAGGAGATGGCCGGGTAGTGCTATAAACAGTAATTAATTAGTATTAATAAAAGCCAAAAAAATTAAGTTTGATCATTGTACTCAGCATGATTCTAATAGACTACACTCAGTAAATGATTGTGAAAAGAATAACCACAATGCTTAATTTTGTTACATTTTATTTTCATCACTGTCACTGCCAGCTGTCCACATGAAAAGTAGATGACATTCACAACACCAAACAACATTTCAGGAGGACAGTAAAGCTTCTGTTTCAACAAAATCGAAGTCTTAAAATAGTCTTATATGTGAATTTAGCCGTTTAACTAATAGCGGTTACCCAATGGTCACTTTAGAGTCTGTGCTCCTGACTTAATTGCCAATTACTGCAAGTTTGCAAAGTAGCTTACTAACTAGCAGGTATACTAGTTTTGAACACTTGAAACAACATCTGTGGATGTGATTTTCAGCTTAAAATTAGCAACTTTTAAAAAAATGTCAGTTTAGTTCGACATCTTCAACTAAAGCCAAGCTATTGTTAGCATAAGTGTACCTGCTGTTGGCTGTCTCCACACAGACTTCACAAAGCGAGCATGTTGCTTCTCCCAAAATATCCCTCTCACAGCAGAGTATCTGGTAAGGGTGGGTAGAGCTAGGGTGGCATCCCTGTGCAGTTACCATACCTGTATAAGGTGGTGTTTCTCAACCTCTCTACACCTCCGTATAGCACCAATTGTTATTTGAGCAATTTTTTGTCATAAATGTCTTTCATGCTTACTGGCTTGAAAACATAAACCATAAGGTGTCAAAGGTAACTTGTCAAATCATCTGTCAGCGCCATCTTCTGCCAACTACCTGTTAATTTGTCTTTCTTCCCCTCTGTAATAAGCTAACCACTTGTAATTTACTATGAACAGAAAAAAAGAACAACTCTTAATTTCGTGTAAAACCAACTAAATTGTGCTGTTTCATGTCCTCTTTAAGCCTGTAGGGTTAAAGTTTAGGCTTTTCAGGCTTTAACGGACCACATGTTTGTTTTTTCTTTAGAGTTCCAGCCTGGTGTGCCATGGAAAGGAATTGACCGTGTTGACCCTGAGTCTGACCCCTACATGACCCCAGGGAGCATGATGGGAAACACAGTGCCACCCACTCTCAATGATACAGAGCACCAATTGTTACAAGACAATACAGGTTAGCATTTGCGTGTCGACACCCGATACTCTTATGGATACCACTCCTCATATTTTGCTACCAAGTAAAGATATAAACAGGGAGTTGTGGCTCCTTTTTGCACAATGGCGCAGTCCAAAATTATATTTTTCATCTCATCTGCATTACTGAGCAGGTATGAGAACGTTCAATTTAGTTTTTTCACATAGATCAGTGTTTTTACTGCCAGTGCAAGTGGGTTTGTTTTCACAGTAAACTTGGTCGCAGCCTGCTGACACAGATTTTTCACTCTTGTGTTTTCCCTTATCTGACTAATTGGAAACAAGTGCTTAAAACTGAAACTAATGGCTTTCCTAAAGGTTTAAAAGGAAGGTTTTGTTTTCCTCCACTGTGATTGATTTCATAGTCGGAGAGAGTCACTGGGTTTTTTCCAGGATGTTGTTGTAACTTTGGTATAAAAAGTGTCATGAGTGTCACTTTTGTGGTGATTCAGCGCTTTATGACATGAAATAGAAAATTAATCTTCATTGGATTCATATGTTGTTTTCCAAATTTTGCTGATGTTCACTTGGCATGTATAAAAAGCAGTTTGACATTGGAAAGGTGCAACTTTAGCTCTACATATGTTACCCATGGAGGCTGTTTTTGCATCGTTTATGATCATTCATTTTATGGTTCTCACTATCTTTGTATGCAGATTCCACCCCTCCTCTCAACACCTTGCTGCCTTCACCTGGTGCCTGGCCCTACAGTGCCTCAGACAGTCCTCTCAACAACGCACACAACTCAGGTAACCATACACATGAATATATACCATCTTCCTTCTAGGCTTTTGGTTAATTTATCTACGTTTGTATTTTTACTTCATAATTTCTGGTAATAGTGAATTGTCGGGTTTTTAATAAACTCTACAAGAAGAGAAAGTAAATGAAGCAGTGAAAGAATTTCCAATATACATTTGAATTGGATTTGATTGCTTTGAAGGTCACAATTTTAACAGATTCAGGTTTAAATGTTATTCTGCAGATACTTGGATAATTTGCAGTGAAATCTGGACGGCACTTAAATATGTTAGAAAATTCTAGTCCTGGAAAACCATGGACATCAGGGAGTAGCTTTGTAATGAACCAGTTAAAAGAATATGGAATATATGTGTTGCTCCTTACATTAATCCACTGTCTGCAGATATTTTAAAGTATCCGTCTTGCCTGTGTCCTTTTGTCTCCTACAGCAAAGTACACAGAATACAAGACCAGCTGGCCCCCAGAGCCCATTGGACCTAAGTCTTGGAAAGCCAGTCGTGGCAGCAGCCAGACCCAGTTATCCCGCCCACCTCCAGGCCTAGCCAGTCAAAAGCAGCCATCGCCTTCCCCTTGGTCAGGAGGAGCCCCTCGATTGGCTGCCCGCAGCTGGAGTAGTGGCTCGAACAGCACTGGTAACGCTGTGACTAATTTTTCATGTTGTTTTGGTTTTTGTCTTTGAACGCAGTAATTTTTAAAAATGTTTAGTCAGGAGATTTAAAAAAAAATGTCTTTGATTACTGAAAGTGTTATTTTGAGCTAAAGAATCCATTTATATTTCATTTGGAAGATTAAGTGAGGCTCAGTTCATGCAGTGGGAAAGTTGTTCATCATTTATTTTGAGAAACTGGGAGGAAAAATAAAGTGACACTCCATGGATGACTCCTGTTACTAAGACCACTTTTCTCCTCGGTTTCTTTTCTGTGCAGGCTCGACCTGGAGTGACGGCAGCTCTCGAGAAACCTGCTGGTTGGTGCTCAGCAACCTCACGCCACAGGTACACAAACACACACATTCAGGCAGATCTGCAGAAAAAGAATTTCTCAAAATGCAGAGAAGAAAACAAATAAAACTATTTATTAATTAATTCAAACTGATTAGTCCATTTCACATTTGTATTAGCGGCAGTGGGAGCTGAGGCTAAAGCAGCCTCCTCCACCTCCTCTTGGGGTATCTCTAGCACTCCCACTCCCAGGCCAGATCAGAGAGGTCTCTCGTCCAATCCTGATCATGTGCCTGAACAAGTAGAACTGAGTCCTCTAAGTAATCTGTATTGTTGTAGAGTCTTTAACTTAAAGTGCTTTGAGGCAACAGTTGTGATTTGGCGCTGCATAAATAAAATTGAACTAAATTTCTCTGCTGAACATGGAGTCCAGTATTGACCACCCAAAGCATCTTTAAACAAATGTTTTATTTATTTATTTATTTAGTTATATATATATTTTTAAAGGCCTCATGATCACCATCTCTGTTGCCTTCCTTAATTCTTGGTGTGGTGCTGTTGTGGAAGCACACCTTGTAAGGTCTAGTGATCCCCAAAGCTATCTTAGCTGGAGCTAAATGCTTGTGACACACCAAACAGACCTGTGATTATTATCCAGACTTACATGATTCTCTATGAACCGCAGAAATCACCACCTATCTATAGCCAGCCCAACAGAATCTACTTAGACAGCCTGAAACTGCAGTGAAGGTCCATCATGGTTGCCCCTGATTTTGGCAGTGCTGTGTTTCAGTGTTTGAAACATAGCACATTTAAAAATCCCAGTCTGTTTGACATCTTAACCTATTACTGTCCTTTTAAGATCTTTCGTCTGCTTGTTTTTTTTTTTTTTTTTACTACAGATTGATGGATCCACTCTGAGAACCATCTGCATGCAGCACGGGCCGTTGTTGACCTTTCACCTTGGCCTGACCCAGGGCACTGCTCTGATTCGCTACAGCTCCAGACAAGAGGCAGCCAAGGCTCAGAGTGCACTTCACATGTAAGGAATTATTTTGATAACATCTTTTTAAAGTAAATCTTAAAGTAAAAGAAACTAAAGTAGCATCTTGGCTTAGCTTAATATGTTGACTAGAAGTGGTAGCAAATGGCTAGCTTGCCTTTATTCACCGTCAACAAAAAACCATCTACCAGTAAATCTAAAGGTCAGCATTATATTGTCCTAGTTTGTTTCATAATTGAGCATTTTCTCTGTAAAATATCATAACGCTTGACTTTCAAGAGTTGCAAAGATCCCTGTTACTGATCCCTGGAAAAGTGTTAAACCATTAAGTGTTGTTTTTACAATAAAGTTCAGAAGTTTAGAGGTGATCTGGATCCTGCAGAAAGAACAAGCCTAGTCATTTTCACTTGCTCGCAAACGTGATGTGTAGCAAACCATATTCTGGTATAGTTTCACTTTGTGTGTTTCACAGTTGTGTAGACTATACATCACAAACTGAGTGTTAAACTTTTGTTTGCAGTTCATTTTGAGGCTGAAAAGCCTTTTGAGGCCCTTCATTCATTACAAGTGTATGACGGACTTTCTGTTTACCCCAGGTGTGTTTTGGGTAACACAACCATCTTAGCGGAGTTTATGAGTGAGGAAGATGTGGCTCGCTACATTGCACATTCCCAGGCTGGAGGAGCAGGAAGCGGAGGAGCTGCAGCCGGCTCCCAAGGCTCCGGGCCTACAGCAGCCTCCATAGTTGGGGCTAACAGTAACGGAGGAAGCTGTGAAAGAGGTGGAGCAGGAGGAAACGGTGGGGTAGGAGGAGTAGATGGAGCTTCCACAGTCGGAGGGGTAGGAAATGGAGGAGCTGGGTCTTCCAGTTCTGCATGGCAAAGTCTAGAAAGCACAGGCAGCTCGTCGGACCAGTCTGCCACCCAGGGGCCCGGATTGGGCATTTTCACCCAATGGAGCACCAACGGCACCGGGATAGGTGGGGCCGGAGGTGTGGAGGCCGGAAGGCAGGGTCTGTGGGGAAGTGTGGGTGGGATGGGGGGGACAGGGTACCCCAGCAGTAGCCTCTGGGCTTCTCCGGCGCTTGAGGATCGTCACCAGATGGGCAGCCCCGCCTCGCTGCTTCCAGGGGACCTCCTGGGCGGGGGGGGCGACTCTATCTGAGGGGCCAGCTGACACACACGTTTTACACCTAAGGTGAAACACGTCATGCTCTGCATTGACGTGGAGAAAAAAAAGCTACACTGGTCATCCAACATAGACACTCAACAGTCATACTACACACAAGCTACATGCACACATTACTTTCACACAGACATTAAACCGCCTAACTTTAAATGAAGACAACAGTAAAACTTGAACCGGGGGAAAAAGGTGAAATCCATTAAACTCTTTAGGACGTAACTGGATAGCTCTTTGTCTTTGTACTTCAGACCACACACCTGCATTCAGAGACCCAATCACTCAGGCATGCACTGTAGACAGGCTCAGCCAGAGTCCTACACGTCAACAAGTTTAGCTATTGCTGTTTTTAGTGTGCCACTTTTTTTAATTTTATATTGCTATTTAATGGTCAAATCTCAAAAGTCAGACATGCAGACTGAGCCCTCTTAGACCTGGCTGGCGTACTTCGGAGTTCCCACTTTTGGAAGCTTAAGAGTGGGAAGGATCGGGACTTTATAAAAAATCTGGGACAGCGCCACACTACTGAGTCAAATGGACGATCAGCAACGTTTGAGATGCGCAAAAGGAAAGAGTCTTTTTAGTAGGTACCGACACGTCTACATTGGTGGGAATATGCCATCACTATGGGACCCAGGGTGGAAAAAACACAAAACAAAAAAAACAACATTAGCCAAACTTGCACTATATGCCTCTGGGTTTGTTGTTGACGCATCCTTCCACAAATCCCTCCATGTTTGAAACAGAGCTACAACACAACTACATAGACCTTAAAGAACAATTAAATGTTACAGCAGCAGTGGCCTTGGCTAACACCCAGCGGCCACCCACCCTCCATGTCAACAGCGTCGTCACACCTTTTCATCAGTTACACACTGCTCTTATATTTGACAAGCAAAATTGTATCTCCTTGTCGATGTGCGTTGGTTGTTTATCAGTTTGTTTTCTGTTTTAGAAGAAATGAGAAATGTGTGGAAAAAAACAGTGGAAATCCAGAGATGTCCTCTTATTTGCCCTTCAAACACTGACCTCGCTATTGTATTTTTTCTTACTCAAGAAATCAAGTTGGTTATTATATATTGTCATGATGTAATGGTGACTATGATCACATATTTACTCGCTGTACAAGGTGCCCTCCTGCCTGCCTGTGTGTGCATGAACTGAGTGTTGACAGTTACGACCGAATGGAGAAGGATGTGATTATGATGACAATTATATCGGGAGTGTCTGTGTTATTGCTGCAACATTGAATGTTTATTTTCCTTTTTTTCTTTTTTCTTGTCCATGAGAGATTCATGTGTGTGTGTGCGCGCGTGTGTGTGTGTGCGCGTGTGTGCGTGCGTGCTTGCCTTTGAACACTGATCTTCTCCAGTCAGGGAAGTGAATAGATGTAAATCTGACAGCTTACATTTGAGAGAAAGTGTGTGTGTGTGTGTGTGTGTGTGTGTGTGTGTGTGTGTGTGTGTGTGTGTGTGTGTGTGTGTGTGTGTGTGTGTGTACACATTTTTGCGTGCTTGACTGGATGTTGTGATAGCTAAAAAGTTCAAAAACATTGGCACTATTGCATTTGTCTCCTAAGTTGTGTTTTTAGTCGCTTTTTGTTTCCGTTTATATATATTTTTCTTTTGAATGCAATAAGAGAATATTTTGTTTTTAAGACGAAGCAACCAACCGAAGGCATTTTTATTAAGATGCCACATCTTACCATACCAAGCTGAGCTGGAAACAGTGTTTTACAGACACGTTAAAGACATTTTATGTTTTACTGTGTTTCTTTTTATTATGTATCAGTTTAAATTAAGTCAGTCTTTATTATCACTCCTGTTCAGGATGTTTTCCTTTGTTTCAGATGTTACATAAAAGGAGAGGAAATTAATTTAAAGCAGAAAAGAACAAGATAATAAAGGTTGAATTGAAGCACTGTCTTTTTTTCACTTTGTGCCTCTGAGTAGTTTTCTTGAGAAGTCGAGGGTGGCATAGACTGTTATTTGTGCTTTCAGGATTTTGTTTTCTAAGTATTTTTGTCTACGATTTGATGAACTAAATTGATTTTCTCTGACATAGGAAGGAACATTTAAAGAAAAAAAAGGTCATGGTCACTGAACTCACAAAACATCTTTTGACTTAAATCATACGCCAGTTATGATCTCACTATCAAATGTCTTAATAGGATAAAATGAAGTGTTGACATTTCCAGGGGTGAAATGTCAGATGGCATCAAAATGTTGGGTCATTAGTCAACCCTGTAATCAAAACAATTCGATTTTAGCTATTTTTTCTTTAGCTAGATACTCAATTGATAAAATGAATCTTCAGTAAACAGGAATGTCAGCCTGATACTTTTTTTTTTTTTTTTAATGTAGTAAATAAAATCTAAATGATAAAAACTGTGAAAACACTGGAATAGACACTTTATTTGTTAGATCTCCCTACTACTGGGTTGGATCCACTTTTACCTTCATAACTGCCGTAATTCTTCATGGCACAAATTCAACAAGGTGCTGGAAGCATTCCACAGATTTTGGTCCATATTATCATGATAGCACAGCTACTGAAGATTTGTCAGCTGCATATCCACGATTTCCCGTCACCTTCAAAGATGCTCCGTTGGATTGAAATCTGGTGAGTGGAGTACAGTCAACCAAATTGGTTAGAGGTGATCTGATGTGGTGCCTTATCCTGCTGGAAGTAGCCATCAGAAGATGGGTACACTGTAGATGGACACCACACCAGTGTGATCCACTGATACAAGCCAAAATGGGTTGATTCTTTCATGTTGTTTACACTAAACTGACTCTCATGTCTGAATATTGAAGCAGAAATTGAGACTCACAACACCAGCTGTTTTCCAGTCTTTAGTTGTCCAGCTCTGATCGATCCCCTAGTCTTCCTGTTCCTAACTGACAGGAGTGGTACCTGGCGTGGTCTTTTGTGTGTATGTGTATTGCGCATTCAGAGATGCATGCATAGCATATGGTTATTTGAAATCTTTCTGCCTACCTTTGAGCTCAAAGTCTAGCCATTCTACCCTGACATCAACACAACATTGTCATCTAGAGAACTGCTGCTCGCTGGATATTTTCTTTTTTTCAGACCATGCTCTGTAAACCCTAGAGATCAGCAGTTTCTGAAACGCTCTGACCATCTTGCACCAAAGTCACTTTAACCTCCATCCTAATCCTCAGTTTAAAATTCAGCATGTCTTCATGACTAAATGCATTGACCTGCTGTCATTATTAGTTATTTGTGCTAACTGACAGGTGTACCTAATAAAGTACACATCTGACTTTCAATCATTAATTATTTACCTTTTATTTGGGCGGGTAAAATTGTGGGATCACAGAGCGAATGAGCAACTTAATATGCAAAAACATTTAATGGGAACACAAATAAATAAATAAATAAATAGGATAATTAATAGAAAACTGAATAATAGAAGTAACGGAAACGATATTTTATTATTAAGTTTTAATATTTTAATTTTTTTATTTATTTATTTATTTTTTAATCCTGGCAGCTTCGGTCCTCCATACACAGGCACATAGCTTACTCCAGCAGACGCAGGGCGGTGATCATCTTATACTTCTCTATTGTGCTTTAATTTTAGAGTCTGCTGAGAGCGAGGGGAGATCAGAGTGCAGCTGGTGGCATCAGGGCGCTTCATTCATGCCTGCAAGCAGCAGCTCTCAGCAGCCCTGCTGCTTTAAGACAATCCGGGCATCTCTGCAAGCCTGTGCATGACATCATTGATATTGTCAATGGTGTAGAGTGAGGGAGGGCTGGGTGTGAGGGGGAGACGGAGAGGAGCAGCCAAAGGAGAGAGGAAGAGGAGGACCTCGGTGTCTAGTTTCAGATTTTTTTTTCCATTAAATAAACGTGACTCCACGGAGCTTCCTCTAGTCGCATCTCCACCTCCGGGTCGTCTCGGATTAGCTGGTAATTTTTTGGTCGACACTTCGGGTTTGGGTCACGCATCTCCGAGGCTATGAGCCGTCCGAAGCCGCATCGGTACGTCGCTGTCCAGGGTCCTGAGTGAGACGACGGACGACCACGAAGCCGGTGAGAAGGTGCAGGGATGGTGGTGAGGGTTTTCGGGGGGTGGGTGTATGTTGGCTGGCGAAGATGTCTGTGTGTGTGAGAGAGAGCGAGAGAGACGTGGAGGGGGGAGGGCTTGGGTTAGCCAAACAGAGTCCAGATAGTCGTGTTGGGGTGGGCGAGGGGGTGCGCTCGATCAGAGGTCCTGTGTGGAGGGTGCGGTTATGGGGAATTATTACCATATCTGATGGCCATCCAGACATGAACGGTATGTTGTTGTTTATTTATTTGTTTGTTTGGATTTGTGGGGTTTTTGGGGTTTTTGTGCATGCACGGCCTTCCTCATTTGCTTTGTGATATCTGGGGCAACAGCACGCTGGGTGAAAATACCACGTCTCGCCTGTTTTTGCAGTCTCTTGCTGCAATAGTGGGTCCCAGTTTTGTAACGCTGGCAGCACAGCAGCAGCAGCAGCAGCTCCTGAAAGGCTGAGAGAGAAAACGAGCTTGAGAAACCTGCTGGAAAGGGTTTGGCGGTGTGCAGCAGTGCACGGTGTGTATGTGGAGGTTCGTCTACAATGCAGTCAAGACTGAAAGGGGAAGGGGGGGGCGACTTAGTCAGCGATTAATGCGATGTCAGGCTGGCTTGTAAAAGCGTAACCTTTGTCGAAAAGCCCCCTCCATCATCTCACACTTTCATGTCCTCATTTCAGGGCTGTGCACACAGTTAGGGCCAGGATGAGGAAAACATGACTCATTCAAATTTTGTGAGGGGACCCCGGTGAGAAATAGCAAGTTTATGCAAATCACTTGTACACAGGATCAAGACTCCTTTAAAGTGCTTTGGGAAGAGTGTGTGTGTGTGTGAGATTTCCCCCCCACCCCCTGCAGTTCTTAATAAATCATGTTACACAACTACAGGCTCTGTTCTTCTTCACTCTCACCTTGTTTTTTTTGCTCCATGCAGTTTATAAATACTTTATTGGCCTACATTGTTGCCTGGAATTTACTGTCAACCATCCTCGGCACACGTCAGGAGCAGGGGTGTTTCATTAGGTCGTGTCTCTTTGACGCTTTGGCCACATGTGTGCCACAGTTTCCCTCCTGGCTCCAGAGATTCAACTCGGGCTGCACTACGTCATTGTACTTTGCTCAGGCTTACAGTTCTGTTTCCCTTCACTGATACAGCAGCCTAAGGCCTAACCGCTTGTACTCTAAAGTCTGCAGTCTTTTCACCAGTGTCCTTTCACTCTATTGATCACCGGTGACTGATGACAGCTTTGTGCGTGTGTGTGTCTGTGTGATTCTGTCGAACCGTTCCAGCAAGTTGAAGAGCTCAGGAGCCATGGAGTTGAGGGTGGGGAACAAGTACCGCCTTGGGAGGAAGATAGGGAGTGGATCCTTTGGAGATATTTATCTCGGTGAGTATCTAAGCAAGTAGTGCCAATTGCCATCAGTTTTGGGGTTTTGTAGACTTAAGTTCTTCTGATCTAACCTCTGTTTCTCTCATCAGGGTCAAACATTGCTACAGGAGAGGAAGTAGCCATTAAACTGGAATGTGTGAAGACCAAACATCCACAGCTCCACATCGAGAGCAAATTCTACAAAATGATGCAGGGTGGAGGTACAGAGAAATATTTCAGGGTCTCTTTGAAAGCTTTACTACCGGTCTGCTGAGATGTAGTAAATAGTTTTAGGGTCATTAAGGAGTATTTAGGGCTGCTGAGAGCTATCAACCATGATTGCAAAGAGATTATGGTGAATTTGAAAGACATTTCAGGGCACACAAAGGCATTGAAACTCAAGTTATCTTTGACTGAAATGCAATTAATGAGCATTTGAGTGTCTTTATGGTCACTAGGAGTAATGATCATCCTGCTGCACTAAGCTGGTGATAACACAGTGACGGACATAAGATAAATAACTTGAAGCTTTATTTATGTGCAGAGGTTGATATATGAGTGAGAATCTTTACTCCAAATGATTCGGTTTCCTAACATTTCTGCTCCTTCTCACACCACAGTGGGAATCCCGGCTATCAAGTGGTGTGGAGCGGAAGGCGACTACAACGTCATGGTGATGGAGCTGCTGGGTCCCAGTCTGGAGGACCTGTTCAACTTCTGCTCCCGCAAGTTCAGCCTGAAGACAGTCCTGCTGCTGGCAGACCAGATGGTGAGACCGACTGGCCACAAAAAGCCTAACAGCTCATTAGGGCTTCTTTTTTTCCACCTTGCACCCTATCATCTGTAGTAACTAATCACGTTAAGAGCTCAAATGAGAGCTTCTGTGTACTTTGTCAGAATTTCATACCATTTTTAAAACACTTCCTCAAGACTGAGACTCGTCCGTTTACCTTCATGAAAGGAAATTTTTGTTAACTGTGCCTCAGCATACAAGATAACTAGTGACCCCCTTTGTCTGTCTTCAGATCAGCAGAATCGAGTACATCCACTCCAAGAACTTTATCCACAGAGACGTGAAGCCCGATAACTTCCTGATGGGGCTCGGGAAGAAGGGAAACCTGGTCTACATCATCGATTTTGGCCTGGCCAAGAAATACCGTGACGCCCGGACACACCAGCACATCCCTTACCGTGAGAATAAAAACCTAACCGGCACCGCTCGCTACGCCTCCATTAACACCCATCTGGGCATCGGTAAGGCAGCGGAGACGGCCTGCGTATCTGTCTTGTTGTGTGTGTTCTGCGGACCCCAATATGATTTTTCTGATTCCTTTTTATTAATTGTGACATGATTCTCAGAGCTGTAGCTTTTTCCTTTCTTTCCCTACATTTCCTGCTGTTTCATTCTCTTCTCTCTTTTCGTCCCTTTGCTCCGTCTTTTTCTCCACAGAGCAGTCGAGACGTGATGACCTGGAGTCTCTGGGCTATGTTCTCATGTACTTCAACCTGGGCTCTCTGCCATGGCAAGGACTCAAGGCTGCCACCAAGCGGCAGAAGTATGAACGTATCAGTGAGAAGAAAATGTCCACCCCTATCGAGGTGCTGTGCAAAGGTTACCCATGTGAGTAGCTGTTAGAGTGGTGTTCTTGAGTGCAGTAAAGAGGTTTTTGCAGTTTTTCTGTCAGACTGTTCATCTGACTTTGCTCTAAATCTTCTGTCTCCTATGTTTCCCAGCTGAGTTCTCCACGTATCTGAACCTGTGTCGCTCCCTACGGTTTGATGACAAGCCAGACTACTCTTATCTAAGGCAGCTCTTCAGGAACCTTTTCCACCGACAAGGCTTCTCCTACGACTATGTCTTTGACTGGAACATGCTGAAGTTTGTGCGTGTCGCACTTGGACTTGGAAGATTTATCCCTTTTCTAGCAGACTTTCTCATCTATGCTATTCCTTTGTGTCTCAGGGGGCGGGCAGGACAACAGACGATGGCGAAAGGGAGAGGAGAGAGGGGAAAGATGGAGAGGAAAGACCAGGAGGAGGCCAAAGAGGAGCGGGAGGTCGAGCTTTGCCGCCGGGTCCAAACCCTTCTGCAGCCAACAGAGTGAGGAACGAGGCAGACGCTGCTCCTCCTAACCCAGCTACGCGTGGGGTCCAGCAGTCAGGTTAGGGTGTTGCTTTCTTCTGGGTGTTGGAGGGCAGCAGCAGAGTTCAGGTTTTCATTTTAAGTGTGTGTTTCTATGTGCTCACACAGGTAATCGCTCTCCTCAGGCTGGGAGAGCAGAGCGAGCTGAGCGAGAGAGGAAGGTGGCCATGAGGCTTCATCGCGGGGCCCCGGCTAATGTCTCCTCCTCCGATCTCACTGCACGCCTCGACCAATCACGCATCACCACATCACAGGTAGGAAGATTAGCACTGTGTCTTTCTATACACTCAGGACTGGTGATGGATATTCAGACATCACCTCACATGCAGCAGATGGCTGCCCCTCCTCGAGCCTGGTTCTGCTGGAGGTTTCTTCCTGTTAAAAGGGAGTTTTTCATTCCCACTGTCACCAAGTGCTTTCTCATAAGGGGCGGTCTGATTGTTGGGGTTTTCTCTGTATTATTGTAGGGTTTATACCTCGTCATCTAAAGTGCTTTGAGCTGGCTGTTGTTGTGATTTGGTGCTATATAAATATAACTTAATACAGTAAACTAAGACAGAGAACCTTACATGTTATGCAGGCATGTTTAGCACACAGGAACTACAAGGAACTTTATGAAACTTGACCACAAATAATCTGCAGCAGGTGTCACTCTTTGCTCTTTTGAAACAATTTTTTTTCCTTATTTCTTCTTTTTGGTGGAGAAAGTGGATGAGAAGAGTTTGCACTAACTTAGATTACTGCATTTTCTCATTATACTTGGCACTCTGCTCTAACTAGTGATGCATATCTGAAATACTGGAAGCAGGAAAATAGTCATCATTAATCTACTTATAATTACCACCAAAACATGCATACGAAGAGTTTTTGTTACTGTGGAGCTTAAAGTCAAATATGATATGAAGGCAGACTAATTCTCCAAGGCCTTCCTTCAGTGCCTACATCCTGTAGCAGTGACAGCAGACAACCTGAATGACCACTCTGAGCTCTTTAAAGATTCTTACATGAACCAAACCTGAAATTCAAATGGATAAAATATGACTTTGTTCACTGACTGAATATTTTATAATGTACTTGCATATAAAACAAGGAACTTAATTGTCCAGACTATCCTATGATCTTGACAGGTAATAAGTAGGCACTTCAGGTTTTTTTCAGTGTCTGTCCTTTGTTTGCTGCAGTGAATAAAATGATCCAAACTCTATGAAGGCCGTCTGCTTAAATTAAACTCGAAGACGGCTCGCGTAGTTTAGGCGTAGAAAGTCTCTTTTCTTTATTTTTTAGCTTTTGCCTTGTTTTAATCATCTCGTTTTCCCTCCTTACTCAGGTCAGTGTGCCATTTGAACATCTGGCAAAGTGAGTTCCTTCTCCCTGGCCTGCAAGTCAGTGGCAGGTGAGGACATGTCTGACACATACTCACACAGACAGCGTTTCTTTTATTTAAAAAAAAAAAAAATCCTTGCTTTTGAGCTGTACAAGCTCCCATCCCCATCAAAGGGATAGTGTAGTTTGAAAATAGATTGTCACGAGTCACCCTACACGCTCACACGATACCAACTTGTCAAAAGAGTGCAGCCACACTGTAAAACGTACCCTGGTTTTCTGGTCTTCATTAAGATACAGGCAGGTGCTGCAGTATTCTCCCGAGCAATAGCTGTCACCACTAAGACACTATCAACAAAACATCAGCGCTGATATAGGAAGAGAAGAAGTCAAACCTGGAGTCAAAGACATTGCACAGTCTGTTGTTTTCTACCCCTGTGGAATCTGTCAATGAGCTTCTGCACTGATTTGGCATCAAAATAGCAGTAAAAACAGACACAGCTGTGCACTCCAAGTTAAAAATTGAAAGATGCATGACCAACCAGAATCAGCACAGACAATGTGACATCAGTTTCGTCACAGATTCGTCACACAGCACCATGCTACAGGGTGAACGGCAAGCATAAATGGGTGGATGGATGGAGTCGGCCACCTTCTGGTCAATTAAAAAGATTGCAGCTGTTGTTTTTTTTTTTAAACTAACTTCAGTTTTCAGTCCTGTAAACCAGATCCATCTTTTATATACAGTGTATGGGTGCAGCAGGGTGCGAGGGAAGTAGTAAAACTGCTCAGAGGGAAAAATGCACAAAGATGACACAAATAAATTTGATGACTTGTTTTATGGCACTGCTCTATGACATCCCAGTTGACTTTATAAATGCAGGAAAGGGTAACATAAGACATTTGTCATTAAATTTCTTTTAAAATTGAAATGCTGCAAAAGCAGACTTAATATATTTACTCTAAACAGAATTTAAGTAGTATTAATGGTAGCAGTAGCGCAGTACAACAGCACTTAGCAGGCATATAAACGGGTGGACTACAATTTGACTAAGGCTACAAAACAGAAGCAGCACAGAGTGATCAGCTGAAAATCTTCATCTTTTAAAGACTAACATTTTCCTGTTTTGTTCTTCTTTTTTTCTCTTGCGGTTCAGCAGCTGCAGGGTATCAAATACCCCTTACTTTTCAAATGGATGAATGAAAACATGAGTGTCTGCAGGAGGAGAAAGCATTACAGGCCCTTAAAGGGGGATCGATCGTCCGTGTGTCTGTCAGTATGCGGTGTGAGCATGCCCAGTGTTAAAGCTTGCTGAGATGATGGAAAACCAGTGGGACAGACGAACTCTAGCCTGGAACCGTTTGATACTGCTTTTCAGAGAGTGTTGCCGGACGGGGGTCGACTCGGTCAATTCAGAGGCTCAACTCAACTCGCATAAAATAAACCATCAAAGTGCACAAAATGGACTAAGTCAATTATTTTGTGGTTTACACCTGTGATAAAATCAACAACTATCAATCTGCTAATGTTTGAGAGCTACATCTGCTGCTTGTGGTATTCTTTATTATTAATAGATATCTTTAAAAAATAAAAAAAAGGAAACATGGAGACAAATGCAAAACAAAAGTGTATCCAGGCCTACGAGAGGCGAGCCAGGCGATTGCTTTAACGTGGACCACCGAGAGGAACAGAGGAAGGGGATAAATGGGAGCGAGGCTGCTTTTCGTCAGTAAATGTGTCTGTCTGTGTTATCGTCCTAATCGTTCGTTTTGCCTTCAGCTTTGCTTTAGAGAGCCAGAAGAAAGGAAAGCTAGTTGTGAGGAAGAGGGAGGCTGTAAAACCTGTTAGGAGTTCCTATTTTTCAGCACATTTGTTGCAGTCTTACCTAAGGAAGACTGAAAACATTACTGAATGTGAAAAGTGCAAAAAGACTGCCACGAGCAGAGATCGGGATATAACGTGGATTGTATGATATGATGAAGCCTTAGTCCAGCTTGCAACTCCAGGCATGAAGAGACTCGAGAAAGTTGTAAGATCTTGGTGGTGAGCAAGTCTGGTGTTACATTTGTATTTTTCTTTACTTTTGCTTTTGTCCCATTTTATATGACATGTAAAATGTGTACATACTTTTGCCAGAATGTGACAGATTGTTTAAAGACGGAGCTGGAGAGAAGAGTACCTCCTGACACACCTGGGACAGAAAGTGAAACTTTACCGGAAACCTTTAGAGTCTGCCTCGCGTTTGTTTTGGTTTGCACTGAGGCAGGCAATGACAGAAAGGTTCTTGTTATAATATAAAATGTACTCATCGGTATTTTAACCCAGGCCTGTCAGGATGGATGGAGGTCTCTGATTAGAGGATGATGACTGATGTCCTGTACATTTCTTTACCATGCTTCAACTTTATTAATATGATATTTGTGTATATTTTCTGATTCAATAAAAAATATACACACCTTATACAAACTTCTAATGATATCTTTCTCTTGATGGAAACATACTTAAATATTCATATTCATAACTGATCGCAGAATACAAATGCTGTACAAAAGTCTAAAGATTTCTTTAAAATTTACTTCCAGTAGTTCCTTTATCTGACCAGAGAAGTGTTATCTGTTTTTAAGCTACTTAATGCTGATACGTGAATCATTTAAGTATAAATTAGGCACAAGACTTGAACCAATTTGAAACTGGAATTTGAACTTGAAGAATACTCAAAGCATGCCAAAGATAACACAGTTTGATAGGCATAAAATAGTATTCCTGCACGAATAAAGTGATTCCAGAAAACCTGTGTGTGGTGTACAATATTTAAATGCCATCTTTTTAAGAAATAGGAAAGAATATAGCAAAGACTTGACACAGAACCTGAGAGATCCATCTGGCCCTTCAGTTGATCCATCTGCTGTTCACTGAAGCCTCATCAGAAATGGTCTCAGTGGAAGGGTGGGTGTCGAGAAGTTGCTCTTAAGCAAGAGAAACAGGGAGAAAAAGACTGTTATTCCGAATTGCACAAAAATTGGAATGAAAATCAGTGGCAACAGGTCTGCCAAACAGTGTGGAACCAGAACAAAAGACAGCCAACATCATCCAAAGAACAGCTTTGAATGTGATGATTTGTAGCTACTCGGGTTGGTTGCTACAATGCCTGAGAGGAAAATCCCAGTTTTGGAGAGGCTGGTAAGTTTAAAGTTGTCCTGCCATCTGGGTGGGGACCTGTTGTTATTTGCTTCACCAGGTCCTCATGGAGTGCAGTTAGCATCATTAGCTAGTAAGCCTGGATCATGTCAGGTCTGGGTGCTGTCCAGCTCTGTGACTCGTCTTTGAATGTCTGCTTTTGTGATGTTGACTGGCTCTTTTTTGTCGTGGTCTGCTCTCAGGGCCAATTATTTATTTATTTGATGCGTCTTTCTTTGAGATGCCCTTTCAATATTACTCTAGGGCAGGGGTGTCCAACTCCAGGCCTCAAGGGCCGGTGTCCTACATTTTTTAGATCTCACCCTGGGTCTACACACCTGAATCAAATGATTAGTTCATAACAGGAGAACTTCAAGACATGTTGAGGAGGTAATTTAGCCATTTAAATCAGCTGCGTTGGATCAAGGACACATCTAAAACCTGCAGGACACCGGCCCTTGAGGCCTGGAGTTGGACACTACTACTCTAGGGGGTTCTGTCCTTCCAGCTGGGACTACACCCTGGATGTGTCTTTGGAGAACAGGACATTTATTCTTTTGGGCTCTGCTTCTCTGATTTCTTTTTCATAGAGCCAGAGCTATAGGCCATTTCTAGTGGCTCAGTTTTGGACATCTTGTTGTACTTCTTATCCATCTAAGCCCTGTCTCTTGTAAGACCTTTCGGCACCGCTTGTGCCCAGCTAACATCCTCCCGGGCTTCCAGGCTTACAAAAGACCAAAATAATCCACAGAGTGCTGACTTTCGTGGACTCTCCTCCATAGCCACCTGGTCATTTCTTTGGAGGTGAAGGCTGTAAAAGTTAAGCACCCATGACATCACCAGAGGCTCTTTGGAACACTGTCGAATCATGTTGGGATAACACAGGTTGTCAGCTTCTACATAAAGTTATTATTAAAACAAAAGGAAAGTGTACCAGACAATAAATATCACGTTTTTTTGTAGCTAATATTATCACTCGTTTCTATTCAACATGACAGATGTCCCCTATGGTCTTAGACGTTTGAACAACACTGTTTATATTGTCTCTTATAAAATGATTCAGAGCTGGAGCCTATTCCAGCTGTCACTTGGAGAGAGGCATGGTACAGAGTTCTGGGCCTCTCTAGTTCTGGGTCTTTGATTGTTTTGGACCTGTGCATCTTGCTTGTTTACTGTTTTGAGGGTTTTTAGCTTTTCCTTTTTTGTGTCTTGTCCTTAGTGTCTCCTGTGGAAGTCTTCCTCATCTCAGTTATGTCTCCCTTACTTGTTTCCATGCTCTTCTCTCTGTGTTTCATCCTTAATTGTCTCCCCAGTCTGTCATGTATATCCATGTTTGTGTAGCTCCGTCTAAATGTCAAGCTTGCGTGAAAATTAAGCATGCTAGCCCCACATCAACACTTACTGGCCCCTTCTTTTTGCTCTACTTCCAGGTCTAATTCTTAGCTTTTGTACTCATTTCGTAATAAAGAAGACAGGAATTACTGTAGATGAAAAGTAATGTTGGCAGTCAAAATAAACTTGAGGACTTCAGCCAGACCTTCTGTGTTACCAAATGAATGTTGTTAAAATTCCCAAATTCCCAGGCCTTGATAATGAAGGTCTATGACGGGGTGTCAAATGTGGAAATAATAACCTGTAGGGTGCCATTTTGAAAATATTTGTTTATTCATTGAACTTTTTTTTTTTTGATTATATTAATGGTACTGCGATGAAAGTGTTTTTTAATAACTGCTAACTGGTGCACTTAAATGGTAACTCACTAGCCATTACTAATGCAGTTAGTTAGACGTGTGCTTTTTCTGCTATGAAAAGCCGACAAAGGTCTGAAAAAGTAAAATAAAGGCGTTACACAGTATCCGTTTCCCACACATCGACTACACAGTTTGGACAGGAAGTTGTAAACGAATAATGAATCATTCACTGAATTTGCGGGAGCACCTTTGTGCAGCACCCACACTCTCACTGCTGCTGGTCTCTGGACCGCGCAAGCTCAGTGTTAAGTAGGCAGACCGCGCCCCTTTCCGGGTAATTAAAAGGTAGGTGATTGGCTGCGTTGGCTCGTCCTCGCGGAGTAGGCGGGGCTGTGTGATCTGCAGTTAATCCGACAGGGATTGGACTGGAGCTGGAGCGCAGACAGGGGATCGGAGGAGAGTGACAGGTTTTGCTGCACTAACTTCTGAAACACCGACAAAACTAGGTGGACGCTAGGTGTTATAAATAGATAGGAGCAACAGAAAGATAGAGTAGAAGTTGTGTAACATGACAGACAAACTTTAGAGGTGAGTTTTTGGGGTGAGACGCTGAGGGGTTAACGGCGCGGTCCACCGACGACTCAACATGGATGTCCGGGGAGCAACGGTGCTGCTTTGAGAAGGAATTAAGGCCGTTTGTGGGTTATTTCTAGCCGAAGATTTTTTTGTGTGTGTGTGACGGAGCTGAGGACGGATTTAAATAAGCGGGTGAGTCTAGACTTTAAAACAAACTAGAAAACTTCAATTGTTACTTCATTGCTAGCATAATAAAAGTCTGTGTCTGTTTCACGCTTACAGTTCAAGTTCAGCTGTGGATTGTTGTAGCTAACATTTAGCAAAGGTGAGTCTTTTTAAATAAAAGCTTGTTGAAATGAATATTTTTCTTATTTCAACTTTATAATTCATTCACTTTGAATAAATCACAGCAACATAATAAATGATTACTGGAGTAACTGAAAGGCATACACACACAGAGTTTTAGCGTCTTTTTGTTTTTGAACTGTTTGTGTTGTTGTTGCTTGTACGCCTGCTGATCCAGTCTGGCTACCATTAATGATAAGCCCACCCCGTCTGCCCCCCATTGCCCCTTTCCATCTGTTACTTTGTTTTCCTGACTGCCTGCCTCTCCCTATATTATTCCCTTGTGCGTGTGAGACTGCATAGACTGACCTTTTATTTATTTCCCCCCTTTCAAATGAGACACAAAGATGGCCCTCTGCTTCAGCAGAGCATCTTTTCACTGTGCCTGTTATTATGTGTGTGGCTGCTGATGCCTTCACTTCTTCTTGTTGACATATGCTGATCCCCTGCAAACCAATACAAATGGCCTGCTGTCACACACATACACACAGATCTTAGCCACCAAAGAAACGCCTATAAGTAGCCTAATTTTATCAACCCACTAAATTCAGTTGTTACACTTTAATGTCATTTATTTTAAGAAAGTAAATGGAAGGACTGCTGATGTGTGTGTGTGTGTGTGTGTGTGTGTGTGTGTGTGTGGGAGGAGGGGGTGTCATTATGTCAGCTTGTGTGCTGTTTGTTTCATGTGCTGCTCTGACAGACAGCATGATTAGTGAGACTGAAGGTTACCATCTCTCGCTCACAATCAGTTTCCACTTATAGCACTCACGCCTGCTCTTTTTATTTATTGTCCCTGGTTCTGTCAACCGTGAGGTGACAACTGTCTGTCAGTGAGCAAGAACACGGACACCCCGAGAACATTCCCATTGTTTGTCACAGTCAGCGAGCAGCTGTCCCCATCATCAGGAGCTGTTGATAGGGCCGCTTGACTTAAAATCTTTTGTCTCTATCTAAATTTCCTCTGGCTGAAAGTGGTTCTTGTTCAGCTCACTGATCATACATGAAGAAAATGCACCCTAAGGTGTGACATTATAAACTTTAACAAATTATTTTAGGCCCATTCGGTGTTGTTATAAAGTCCAGGGTCCACATCATCAGGATTTTATTCTGAGTGTGCGGTTACATTGCAGAGAAATGCAGAAACTAAAAACAATTGTCTTTAAACGTCATGTTTTGCTGCTAGTCTTTCTGTTCAAAAAGCATTTTCTTATGTTTTGAGCCGTAAAAGGCCTGAATGGATGATACCTGACGGCTTTGCTGTCTGTTAGCTTAAAAACCAGAGTTAAAATGTTGCTGTTAGACATTGTTTTACATTGAGTTGAATGTGGGTGCCCATGAGCAAACAGTCCACACACATTCTTTACTCAGAGTGAAGATATTTTGACCTAGAGTTTGTCTGCATTTATTCTGAAATCTCCTCTTATCACAGATTACACATTACACTGATAACACGACATCGACATTTCAGGTTGATGATTACTGGTGACTCTTCATACTTCATGGATTAGATCACAGTGTGATCACTGTTGGAGAAGTGTTTTGACATCTCTGATGTGCCTTTTATTCTTTCCAGTTTGTGATGTGAATGTTTTACCAGTGTCTACGTCACTTCCAGATGTTAAAACTGTGGAGGCGAGACGTGCCACTCTCAGAGAGGCTGGGGGAGGACTCTCCGCTTGTTCCGGCACCTGGCCCCCCACCCACGGCAGCTCCGATGGGCCCCAATATTTCATGGCTTCCTGATGCCCCTCTTCTCAGCTCGGATCCACCTATCTTTCTGATGACTCCAGCGACGCAGGCGGTGTCTGGCTTCTTTGTCTGGACTGCACTAATCCTCACCTGTCACCAGGTAACAGCCTCCTGGTGTAGACTTTATATAAAAGATGACCTTCTCAGGTTTTAAATTTTACCTGTCATATTTGATTTCTGGAACTTGCAGGGGCCATATTTTGATTTCACGTGAGGGTGGAGTGCTTATTTATCACCTAAGCTAGCAATAGCAGGCTTAGATCAGTAAGCTGCACCCAGACACTGTAGAGATACTTTGCAGATACTCAGTTAGCTAATAATTAGTGCTAAGTAACAGACTAATAATGTTAAAGTTTCATTTACAAAAAAAGGAGAACAGACATCTTGGATATCAAGTATTCAATATTATTTATACAAAAACAGTTATGACTTTGAGAGCTAGCAAGATATAAGACACCAGCTGCATGTGTCAGCTTCCAAATTGACCACAATAGTTGAAGCCTTAATAAAGTTTAAAAAGGTGAGTTATATAACAAAAAATATCTCAGTACTTTTTATAAGAATGTTAATTGTCTATAGAGATGAAGACCATTATTGCACCAGGTTGTGAGCAGGTCCTTAATGGTGCAAAGTTGGGATCCAATCACAGGTGGCCATTATGGGGACTGCAGCTTTTGGCACTTGCACATTGGCTCAGCACTTATCTCTATGGGCTCCTGCTTGTTTCCCAGTAGCATCAAGAGAGATATGTGTGCTGTTCAGTTCTACTTTTACTATAATATATTGTGCTCTGCTGGAAGTGCATGTGTTGGTGTTTGACCGAGCAGACGGTCTGTTGTGATGGATGTGCTCACGAAAAAGACAGACAGGTGTGTTTGTTTAATGCGCAGGTGATGTGATCCAGCAAACATGCTCAGGCCGAGAGAAGTTGCCGGGCAACATCCCGCGGCAGGTGTTTGTGACACAGAGCATGAATACACACACACAGATACTTTAAAACGTTGAAAGGGGTTTATAAAATCACATTCCTGTGAGTTGAGCTCAGGGGATGTATTGATTAGTGAGGTCAGTCACATGGACCAACTCACAAGATAGAAAAAAGGCATAAATGACTTATAATAAAAAAATCTGAATGGAGGATCTACACAACGGCAGATGATGCTCATAAAACCTCTGCTCCATCCTGAGTTGTAAGGACTCTGTGCTCACTTCCTGTGAAATCCTCCATGCCCATTAAAGTAGACTTGTGAGTCATTGTAAAAACCTGCCAGTGTTCAGAAAGTCTCTTCCTTCTCTCCTAGATCTACATGCACCTGCGTTTCTACAGCTCGCCCAGGGAGCAGCGCCATATCGTACGGATCCTCTTCATCGTTCCCATCTATGCCTTTGACTCCTGGCTCAGCCTCCTGTTCTTCACCAATGACCAGTACTATGTTTACTTTGACACCGTCAGAGACTGCTATGAAGGTGAGGACGTGCTGTTGATTTTATCTCATCAATGTCAAGCTAAAACTCTGAGCTCCCATGACCCACTAGGTCATTTGTATCCCATTAACAGAACTCTCTGATTTAAATCCTTTTCACGTCTTTGCAGGCAGCTTTTCCAGTTGAGTTGCTGAAACACATTGTGGTCTGATTAGAGTGGAAATGAATAGTCTGCTCTGTCATCCTTAACAGATTATCTACCACTACAAGTCAATACTTATTTTGTAAAGGACCCTCTCACACTTATTAGATTCTTGCCTTTTCTGCATTATATTTTGGCTCTGTCTCAGCCATTTTGATTTGGGCATAATTCTCTGGTTGGAATTATAAAACTGGCTCTGAGAGGAAACACGACTCCAATCTCAGTAGAGACAGGATGAGTTTAATCACTAAAAATGGATTTAATAAAAAATCTGGGCTCTTTTTGTCTTTTTGGTTAACGGAGATGGTGGGTTGGCGGCTTCTCGGCCAATGGTGACTCAAACAAAACACATTCCAACCGACATGTTGTATCCTGCGCTATTAAAGTCAGGAATTGGCAGAAGATGGTGAAAGGAAGTCGACTGCCTCCACCCCTCAGTCTCTGAGTTTAGTTGTCACGATAAAGCTAAAAATGATCTTCTTATTGTGACGCTGGGCTCACGTGTCGTGTCCTGTGTTGGCGAACCGATGACGTCACATGCTTTTGAATGTGAGCTGAAGGGAATCGCTATGTTTGGTTCTGCTTTTGGCAGGAAGCGTTATGTTCGTCATATTGCTTTGTCATACATATGGCTCACCTCCTCCGTCTCCGCGC